>NC_092356.1:10862167-11231085 GCF_963676685.1 Mytilus edulis | reverse complement strand
GACATGAATATTAATAGTGTTGTCATTTTTATAAATTTCCTGTTTACAAAACTTTGAATTTATCGAAAAACTCAGGAGTTTCTTATCCCTGGCATAGATTATATTAGCCGTATTTGGCACATTTTTTTGAAATTTTGGATCCTCAATGCTCTTTAACTTTGTACTTGTTTGGCTGTATAAATATATATTGATTGTTCTCACCAGAAAATTGTTTCAAGTTACCTTAATTATAAAATGATATCAAAATGCCGGGGAGCACTGCGAGGGGAGGCATATGACAATTCACAGTCAATTTGACATCAAGGCTTTTTGAAAGTTTAATGATCCTTAGAAAGTAACAAGACGATGTTTGATTGGCTATGTTTTGAACCTACTGTTGCCTTTATTTGCCTAAAACAGATATACACAGACTTGTTTAAAAGAAAACAAACTAATGTACGATTTTATGTTATTAATTTGCTATTCGTGTTCAAAAAGTATAAACAAAAAAAGTATGTATACATTGGTTCAATAATTTCCGTATTATTGTTAACACCGGAAACTTATTTCCTATGACCTAAATAACAAACTGATATATCATGTAAAAATCAAAATAATTGATCGATTTTTTCTTGTCAAATCCTACGAAGTTCGAACTCATTTTTGAAATGAAAACACGATATTTTTCAATTGTAAGACATTGCGTACAAAATTAAGATAAACATAAGTAAAATGAAATATTTTAAATACCCAATTTAATTTCACAAAGAAGAAAGAAGGTCATGAAATTTTAGGACATTGACTGGAGATAGAATGAAATTCAAAACAGTGTGGCTGTGGCCATTGATTGACACATTAAATTCATCCATTGACTAGGACAATTTAGGTGAACGTTTATATGTAACGACAACTGCTCTCTATACGCGGGTATGTTAATGCTGTATTTTCAAAAAAATGAAAAAATGATGCTTAAATTTCAACTTTTAATAAAAAAGACTTTTTGACTCATTGTTAGTTTAATGTGTTATATTTTTTAGTTGTGCTAGTATGTTGACAATATAAATTTTCGTTTTCAAAAATAACATTCTCAAATTATCACGTGGTTATCACGTGATCCTCAAAATCTATTTATAAACATGAAAACAGTAAACTCAAAAGTGCTAGCGTGTAGACACTCTTGTTTTTCTAAGTATTGTTATCTGTGGATAGCTTATAAACCAAAGTATAAGAAAAGTGCTACTCGCCTCCTTTGAATGAAAAGATTTATTAAATAAACGGAGATTTTCGACTAAATTGCGCCAAAAATACTATAACCTTCAGATATTACATCGTCTAACACTTAAACGGAAAAAACAACATGAACCGAGTAGCAGTTTTCGTAAAATATTAATATTCAGCTTTCTGTACGTTTATTTGAATCTAAATTTCATTATTTCTACACGCTAGCACTTTTGAGTCAAAGTTAACTTGTTTCATAAGTTTTCGGGTCCGTCATTGTTTACAAACGCACAAGTGACTTTCAAAGGGAAGTAATTCTGTAAAAAGAAATACAATTTTCAGTCATCGGGTAATTGTTGCTGATCTTTATTTCAATGTACTTTTTGTTGCATCTTCTCCATAACCAATTTATTTAATAAAAGAAATGTATATTTTACTTGGAGAATATATCAGAATGATTATAATTACACATCGGCTTGGTATGAAGCCCCTTTTTTTCTGTTTGGTTTCTGTACGGAATTTTTCTACGGACACTAGCTTCATCTACCAATAAAACATGACCTCCGTGTATTCACACAACAGTGTGGGAAGTGTTATTAAACACCATTCAATCAATCAGATAGTTCTTTGAATTGTGTTTTCTATTTTGTCAGATGAGGTGCCTCTCATGTTTAGGTTTTGTCTCTTGTAACTGTGTAAACTGTCAGAGTGTACAATAAAATCTCGAATCTTACTCATTCTTTTAATAAATCATACAGACCCATACACTGTTCATCATTCAGTCGTTGGTCACAGTGGCAATCACACCATATATAATGACAGCTTGGAATATATATTCAATGTCCTGCTTATTTTTTCTCTCAATAAATTAAATTATCACATACTGATATAAAACATAGTTAAAGAACAATAGATGTTGATTTCATAAAAAAAAACTTATGATAGTCAGTAAGTATGGGACTATTAAATAAATGAATACCAAATATGATAGTTCAAGAGCTAATGGAAATTTAATAATATTTCAAATCCTGCAACATTTTCATCACACATTCCCTTTACACCATGTACACATTCAATGAACATTCTGTGTCTCATTCAAGCATACTTAAAACTCCAGAATATGTATTTATTCTATGTATGTATATATGTACCATTATCTCTGTAACTTAAATTTGTATTTAGTTTATGAGAATAAAATATTCTAAAACTGCAGAATATTTTCTTTTACAGCTAATTTCCTAAAGCTTGTAGAGTAAAAGTTTGGTTGGCCTGTTTTTTTTTGTTTGTATAAACATTTACCCAAGCTTAAAGCACATACGATTGTCATCTTCAAACAATAAATATAGACAAACTTAAACCTGTAAATATTAAAGTTAAATGTAATTGGATGTTATTTAAATTAACATTGTACAATATACAAAAAAGCAAACATGCTCTACATGCAATAGGAAATCAGCTGTAATATGTGCCTTCCTTTTAAGGTATAAGAAACAGAAATACAGGTATATATAGGGTGTAAAGTTTTTTTAAATTAGAAAAAATCATGAACTTGGACAACTGGTTTAATTATCTATATTTTATTTATATCAATATAATATATTATCTTTTATAATTGCAATGCTAACCATCAATGAGGTGTTTATTTTTAAGGATAAACAGCATAAAACTAGCAGACATCAGTTTAAACCATGTTGAAAAGTTAAAGTTATAATATTTATCATCTTTTTAAGCTTCATGTAATTAGATAATTGAATTATTGATAATTGCTTTTCAATAAGCATTGTTTGGTACTTTCTTAAAAAGGTGGAGTGAATGTTTTTGTAAGGGAATATATGATCAGTGTCTGACAGAAAACACTACAGGGCAATCTCAAAATTGTTTCATTTAACCCAAGTAATTTAAAATATACATTCACTGATTGATTGATTTGAAATTGTGTATTAAATGCAGCCAACATAACTTATTTTACTTCATGTGCTACAAAATGTATGTTTTTCTATGTGTCACAACTTACCATCATAACCAAATATCATAGAATTTTTTGTTTTTCTTATAAAACATGTTTCACAATGATCATAGAAATTAGGGAATGGGTGATCCTATTGATGAATCTATTTGCTAATTTGTATGTGAAAACATTTCATCATTCCTAATACTTTTGCTTTTGTTTCACATTATTATTAATAAACAATATTAATAATTTTGATTTTAATATTCCATGGAGCACAGCTAAGTATACTTTATCTGACGAATGAAATCACAATTTGTTCACATTGACACATTTATGAAGTAAAAGTTCTGTGAAACATCCTCTCCTCAGTGATCATAATTAGGACACAATATCACATACTATTTGTATTCCACTATCTTATAAATTTTTCCTCTAATGATCATGAATTAAACACATGTTCCAGAATCATTGCAGTTAGTTATTCATTCATTTCAACCTATTTCCTTTTGTTGAACCTGCTTTTTCATACAGCAAATTTTTCTCACTTATTTTTAATACAGTGAATTAACTTCTAATTTGTATTCCTTTTAGCACAGTTAAAACAGTCTTGATTCCATTCATTTTGTCACACATATGTATAATGAAGAGTCTTTTCAGGAGAATTAATTTTCTCTTTATATCTCTTGTACAGGAATCTATTATGAAAATAATATCCTTGTTTGTGTTCCATTTGTTGATCTTCCTTAGAATGACAAGTGCAGTCTTTGTGTCTTATTCGTTTTATCAAATGTCCTATTGTATTGGAAGTAGCCATTGTTTCTCATTCATCTTAAAATCCTGCAAAAAAATGATATTATTATACACAATATATTTAATTTATAAGCCCCATTGCTATATATACTAGTATATGCATAATATCTATTACTTCAATCATTGTACTTGATTTATATGCTCTAAAAGTGCCCTGTTATTAATATTTTGAACATAAAAATCATTAAAAATTCTTATTCTGTGCCAAAAGGGGAACTTCAATATAATAAAATGTTAGTAAGCTTAAGAGCATAAGCCCTAAGTATCAGCAGTGGTTGGTAAAACCAAAAGTAAACTTACATGTTTGTAAAAAAATAATTGCCATGTTTGTTTACTTTCTTAACACATAAATATAATTATAGACAGATTAATCTAAACTCATAAGCAGTTAATCTTTAAATAGCTTTCATATCACTTCATGTGACTATAAAATAAGTGTCAGTGACAATACTATAATACTTAAATGCTTACGTGATAATGCAGACTTCCTACATGTCAAGTCACTTGGAAGCAGTAAAAAAAAACCAGTGAATACAAATTCTGCAAAAGACAAATATAAAATTGCATAACCAAAACTTTAAAAGCAATAAGCACACAAAAAGATTTTTTAAAAACATGTAGGAAATAGGCAATAAAGGAGATATTTAAAACAAAATGATTGTTGGTTGCTTAACGTCCAGTGGCAAATATTTAAAAAAAAAACTGTTAGGTATTTAATCTGTATGATATTGAAATATTTTCATCAATTGATCATGTTAATGTAGATTGACAACTTTTAAAGTCACTTATTTGGATTATAACATTTTAATAGTTATCAAGCAAATCCTACAAGTAATAAATAGTCTTTAAAATGTCAATTGAATGAAAGTGGTGATCAATTAAAATTTTCACATCTTTAACTAAAAATTAAATTAGATAATATATTAACTGAGATGAGCCAATTCTCTCATTTTGTAAAATCTCAGTAGCCTGTTAACTGAAATATGACTTAATAGTACCTTTTATTTGTTTGTACATGCATTTATAAATTCTTTGACTTTGTATGACTGGTATTTTCTCATAAACTTAGAAATGACAATGCATATATAAATACTATTTGTGAAACAAATACCAGTTTTATATTTATATACATTCATGCTTTAGTTAAATCACAATTAAAAAAAAAAATTCTGAATATTGAAACAATGTCATTCTCTGTTTAACATGTAAAAACACCAACACTGTTCATTTGTGGACTTTGTGTAAGTGGTGTATAAAAGTATAAAAAAAAATGACTAAGCCTATTAGGAGAGGCAGACTGGGTATATATGATAATATAGGGGGTGCACCTCTTACTACCAAAGTTAAGGAGCTATGTTTACATAAATGAATAGTTTTAATTTATTGCATACACTGAACCAAGGGGGGAATTAAAGGGAGGTAATTATTATGTAACTATACGAATTTTGATTGGCTAAATCGGACGTTGGGAGAATTTGCTATAGAGTGGTGATTTTTTGGTTACACCGAGATCAAAGATTTATCAACTTGTTGTTTTTCGACAACATCATTGCGACATTAGCAATATCTTCAAACATGACCGTTGTTCCCTTGAACACTTACAGTTTTGAGTAAGAAAATCGCCAAAAACTAAGATTCATCAACGTCCATGTTTAGCTTGTCACGTCACACTACCCGCGATATGCTCTTTTAAAAGACTCTTAAACTATGGGGTCACCAAAGGTTCTCAACACCTAAATAAAGTAATTCGAAAAAAATAATCAGAAATAACACGATGTTTTGATTTATATTAGTTATATAAAATCAAAACATAAAGATTATTTCTGATGAATTTTTCGAATTATTTTATAATTAAAGGCGTTTAGAAACCTTTGGTGACCCCACAGTTTAAATGTCTATCGTAGGTACGTTGTGAACAGTGGTCGTTACAGACAAACGTTCACGTAAATTGTCCCAGTCAATGAATGAATTTAATCTGTCAATCAATAGCCACAGCCACACTGTTTTGAATTTCATTCTATGTTGAAAATTCCTTTCTACGCTTGTAGTAGTAATACAAACTTTAATGTCATCTATTACATTACTCATTCCGTTCAGTTAAATAATATATATTTTGTCGCGGTCAACCAACTCCTAATGGCTTCCTGTAAAATTTACAAAGGGATTATTTCAACTTCACCATAAGTGACCACGGTCATCTGTTATAAATAGACACAGTGTAGTTTATAGTATTGATAAATGTATCTATTTCCGATGCAAAGACGCTATGACTGAATGAATAATAATACCAAAATATGCCATCAATTTTACCGCTTAAAACAAATTTGTTTTTATGTTCACTCCCTATTTAGAATAATTAGTTTAACCCTTACATTGCCTTTTGTCTGTTATTACATTTGCATAAAGAAAGAATCAGCAACACATATTATACTCTCTCCCATAATAAAGTACAGTGCATTATGTGACTAATCACCAACACTTTACTACCAAATTATGTTGTGAACTGCACACACTAACTGGCTTATACACACATTTGATATTTTATGCAAGGACAATGATTGTGTAATAGATTAATTAACACTTGAGTGAATTACAAACACCTCAGTATGTTAAATGACATCTATTTATGAGAAAGAAGATGTGTTATGATTGCCAATGGAACAACTGTTCCCAAGAGACCAAAATGACCAAGTCGTTAACAACTATAGGTCACAGTACCGCCTTCAACAATAAACAAAGCCCATATTACATAGTCAGCTATAAAAGGCCCCGATAAGACAATGTAAATCAATTCAAACGAAAAAACTAACGGCCTTATTTATATGAAAAAAATGAACGAAAAACAAATATGTATCACATAAACAAACGACAACGACTGAATTACAGGCTCCTGACTTGGGACAGGCAAATAAATCAATAATAGGGCGGGGTTAAACATGTAAGCGGGACCCCAACGCTCCCTCAAACCTAGTACAGTGGTATAACAGTACAACTCTAAAAATCAGTTGAAAAGGCTTAACACATCAAATGGACAAAACATACAAGTGGACGTTGCCGGGTACTTGTACATCCCGACAACAAAAAGACACTAGGAACAGATCTGAGAGTACTCGCAGTTATCTAGTTCAAAGCCACTAACAGCTAATAAAAAAAGCATGCATATCGTTGTCTAATCAATTTACCTATTAAGTTTATTGTATGCATTTCTGGTCATCATTTATATAATTTATATTATCTCAATATTATTTTGTTAGAACATAAACTAATGTACAGTTACATTTTTGTTTGGGTTTTAATTTCGTAGATAATTCTCATCCACGAAATAAACGAAATTAAATCAGCGACGAATATTTCTGCTTTTAAATAGTGTTAAGATCTCAATTCAAGCTTTATGCATTGCACTTGACTATTACATGTTGGGTTGATATACAATTGTAGAGGATTAAATAGCAAAGAGATTGAAGACACAACAAGGATGTTTTCTTAAAAAACAAAACATTTTTAAATGAATTGTGTGTTTTCTTTTCTTTTGTTAATGATGTTTATCGAAATAATAACCCCATAATTTTTCCCTCGTAGTCTTTCTTAAATTGACATTTTTTCAAAAAACTACTTGCAGAATTTATCTTTTTGATAACAAAATACATGGCACGAGTACAGTTTGAACCTGTCCGGTACTTCAGTCAAATATTTACATTAAATTTCATTGCAAATAAGATTTAAAAAAAAACACCACTGAAAGATGACCAATCAAAATGGTACCGTGTTACCTCAAGCTTCCAAATAATGTAAACAAAACATCAAACAAACAAAATTTTGCTTAGAATCTCCCGAAGTATACGTTTATGACCCAGTTTTTTCTGCAAAGAAATACAGTTTTTATGTTGTACAATTGTCAAATTTAAGGGAATATTTTTGTTGCTCTTTTTCGTATGAAATTCGCAATGATTTTGCGATAAAAAGAATTTATTGATAAATAGAACATGTAGAATGTATCAACATCAGAATTAATACGCGATTGTCTTGAAGTATAGAATATGGATACTGACGTTGATTATCATCTTAAAAAAGTGTTAAAGCATTCTTTTATTAGTCTTTATGAATGTCAATTTTACTGTTAAGTCTGTTTTTGGTGTTCTATGAAAATTTTTGCATTTCTATTTTTTATTTTTGCTAAAGTGCTTTTTTAGTATGTCTTTTTGTGTTTCTTTGATACATATAGCGTAGCTATGTACATCTGCAACCCATCAAAATGCTCTTGTGCTATTGTAAAAAAAATGGTATTCTTGTTTTTCATTTTTGCTAATGTGCTTTGTTTATATGCCTTTTTGTGTTCCTTTGATACATAAGACGTAGCTTTGTACTTAAATATCCCGTTATTGTACTTTGTTAAATAAAAAATCCTTATTTTTGCTAAAGTGCACTATCTATATGCACTTTTGTG
The DNA here is from genome assembly GCF_963676685.1 of Mytilus edulis. NCBI lineage: Eukaryota > Metazoa > Mollusca > Bivalvia > Mytilida > Mytilidae > Mytilus > Mytilus edulis. The sequence continues at coordinate 11,222,683 of NC_092356.1, read as the reverse complement.
ATACCTTTTTAACAAGTTTGTTTGTTTTTATAGTGATTAAGAATATAACAATATGATGACTATTGTACCCCTATTTTTGACAATTTTTCCTTTCATTTTCTGTTTGTTTTGTTCAAACAGTGATTAAGAATATAACAATATGATGACTATTGTACCCCATTTGGACATTTTAACCTCTTTTTTCTGTTTGTTTTGTTCAAATAGCGATGTCAATATATTGGAATTTGATTTGACTGTCATACGTCCATTCTTTTGATTTTGGCATTTGATTATCAACTTTCCGTTTTGAATTTTATTCGGAGTTCCTCTACCCCTTGTATTTTTAAATTTTGATTCACTAAAATAATTATATCATTACATGATGTAAATGTTTTGTATATACGAACTTTTTTTCATTTAAAAATTATATTATCATCAATTCATAGTATAAATAGGAAACTACTGGACATTGGGGATAAAAAGAGTATATTTAGTTTTGAATCCGAACACTGTTGAATACCAGATCAGGTAATAATAATACACTAAACAAACAAAAACTGCACTTTATTTTGAACTAAAAATTCCATAAACATGATAAATATGTCACACAAGCGGTAAATGAGTGCTTTAATTCTCTTGGAGAAGATTTTGGATTATCAACTGACAGAGATAAGCCATTTTGAAGATGTTGCATTTGATCATCTTTCAATGGACAATTGTTTAAATAGACTTCAGAAACTAATTTAAATAATTTATATTTATACCAAGGGTTAATTCCAGATATAAGTAATTATTTATAAGTCTTTTTTCAGATTCATGAAATTTTGATCATATATATAAGTTTATTTGAAGTAAAACAGGGCTAACATTTGCAGGGAAAAAAAAATATTATCTCTGTACTGAGATACAGTTTGTAGTAACCTCTGTGTGTTTACCAAGAATATGTCTTTGTACCATAAATTAGTAACATAAAAAAAACAAAAATCCTAAGAAGCAGTTCAACACCTGAGCCAAACTACCAATCAGATGACATTAGTGTCGTGTATGTTTTAACCGCTACTTTAAAAACAACTGTCATCTCAGACGGTTTCAATTTTGAGGTTATAAATATTTACTTTTAGTTCGCAGTTATATATCAATTTCGTATTGAGTTCACATTTTAATCAACATCCTGTAGCCTTTACTCTGACTTTACAGCGTCAGCAATGTCTGAAAAAAACATCAATAGCCAAGGGTGTCAACAGATATGAATATGGATGTATCAAAACTTATTGAATGCTGTTAAGGGTCTTCTTCATAAATACTATAAGATGGCCAAGAGTAACAGCTTCTGGGTGCTGGAGTCTTGTATATTTTTTTACACCTCATTTGTCATCATGATATTATCTCTTGGTCGTGTTCATTTTGACGTGACTCAGTTTTGGTGCATTCAGCTGTTGGTATTTTTTTTACTTCTGGCGTCCCTGGAACATCGGTATAAAAGTGATACCTATGTAATAAACAAATAAAGAAAAGCCAGTGTCACTCTGACATCATGCAATACAATAAAAAGTAAAATCACAAAAATACTGAACTAAGAGGAAAATCAATCCGGAAAGACTATAATGACATGGCAAAATTAAAATACAAAACGCATCAAAAAAGAATGGACAAGACCTGTCATATTCCTGACTTGGTACTGGCATTTTCAAATGTAGAAAATGGTGGATTAATAATAAATGCAACTCTGTATTGGTCTTGCTCAGCTCGTGCAGATTACATTTGCTTAGAAGTACTGTTAACGGACATCAAAATCAGAATTCACTGCATATCACTACTTACAGTTATGGTATCAATAGTTATCAAAGGTACCAGGATTATAATTCAAAACGCCAGACACGCGTTTCGTCTACATAAGACTCATCAGTGACGCTCAATGGTGAACTTTTCCCCTCATTAGTAGCATATGTCACTTCCTGACTCAAATATAGTGTACACTATCATGTTAAACATTAACCTTAGCGTGTCGATCCAGTTAACTACTAAGAGTGAATATGAAAGTTAAGACAGTTACACATCGAAAGCAATATAGTTAAACTTCTACATTATAACCGTTCCGCTTAATTCTTAAATGATAGCATAATATTTATTAAAAAAAATTACATCCGAAGCTCTTTGTAAGAGTATCATATTTTTACAGTTATTATTCTGGTATATGGTTTCTTGAGATAACTTATCTTATGTCGGCTTCTTCGTTTTTGTAGACTTGTTAATTCATTTGTTGATGTTTTATGAAATTCATTTGATATTTTTGCCTTTTTCTTCTTTTAGTAAGTAGTAAGTTTTATTAACTGCAGTAAATTCAAAATCGTTCAGACAATTCCATTTTAGTAAATTCAGTATTCAGCTCTCCCTTAATACCATTAGCGAGTATGGTCTTCAGAAACGATGATTGTCCGTCAGAAGGGGAATATAGAAGAGTGGACCATTTTAAGAGAGAGAAATATATCTTGCACGTTAGACAAGTCATTGTGCATTTCGAAAAGCATTTGACATTGTTAGACAATTTTAAAATACATTTGTTTCATATAGATTTATAATTTGTAAGAAATACGACTCTTCTCTAATGGACATTATATTATAACCGATATCTATCCTAAATTCCGGTCAACCCGATGATAAGTTATTTATTTTCACTTGCAGTGCGATGTGAGATTTGTCCAAGTGAATTCATTCGAATAGTTAAGCAGCTTACCACACAAATCATGCAAATGGTGATACAAGCATGAAACTTTGAAAGAACATGCCTTTATGCGTATGTAATCATATAAGGGGGGTAGCCATGAAAAAAATCATCCGATCATGGCGGCCGTCTTGGATTTTCGAAATGACGTCTTCACAGGAAAAAGACATTATTTTTATGGCCCGTTTGGCTTGTATTGTACAAAATTGAGTAAATCATTGTTATATAAGATAAAGTATCACTTCCGGTCAAATATCGGCCGATAACCCACTCCTGTTTTTTTAATATTCCGAATATGACTGTTTTATAACCCGAATAATGTCAGTCGTTATATTCCACAAATCTTCGACTAATCTAGAACGAATAGCAATAATAGCAGAAACAGTTTTTTATTGCTTTGTTATATGTTTTGCAAATAGTGATTGTGTATCATGGTTTATATGCAGCTACATGATTTTGTTTCCAATTCATAATTGTAATTATATTATAAGAAGATGAGGTAACGTGGTATGATTCTAAAATACTATCAACCAAAGTTGAAACATAGTGAATGTGAACAATCATAGACAACTTTTCGGCCTTCATCAATGAGTAAAACTAATACAGTGGTGTTGGCTATAAAAGACCCTAACATGAACAATATGAAACAAATTGGTTGAAATGTAACAGCCTTATTTACAAAACAAACAAATATGACAGATGGGAACACAACCACTAAGCTTCAGGCTACTTACTTGGGATTGACACAAAAAGAATGTTGAGGGGTTAAACATGTTTTTGAGCGCTCAATGATAATTGAAACATTGTCTGTGTTTCACCACACGCGAATTGATATAATGGAAACTGATGAATACAATGAAACAGTGTTTGTGTTTAACAACATACGAATTAAAGAAGATATACTGTGGTGTATAATTTCAATCGTTACTTAAAGAACAAAACGTGATTAGATTGTTTTGACTACAAATATATTTCATTAGCTGAGGATCCAAATTATGAATTTGTAACTCAAAAGTCTATAAAAACTTGATTCGTTCCAGATATGGCACCAAAGGATAGGGATAACTTTTTCAAGATAGTGGCTCTTATAGTTGAAATTGCAAGTGATGTTGTCTGGAAATATATAAAACAAAACATACTCGGTTCTTCTAGCTTTGAATCATTTCTTAATTCGAAGAAAGAAAAGCACAAGTTAGTTCATGTGTATGAAACTCTTAATTGCTGTGAATGTGTTTCAGAAAAGATAAAGGGCGAAAGATTGATAGCTAGAAAACAGTTACTTTTATTATATAAATCGGATGATACGAAACAGCTGCCAATTCATAAAAAATATGTTGGCGGTAAAGTGACCCAAATTTGCATCTGTAATTATTATGCAATAGAAAACATTGATATAAAGGTCGTTGATATTACACTTGCGAACTATATTTTGCAAAAATGTGGAAAAAGAGAGCAAGGGCTGGATAATTGGATGACACAAATAAAAGATGTGCGAAACGAAATATTCCACCTGTCAGATATAAAAGAGCTCACAGATAATGAATATAATGCCAAATGGGATACATTGAAAGGATCCATATTAGGAATAGCTAGTTTAATAGACAAAGACTATGAAGAGGAAATCACGAAAAAGATTATTTACACGAAACAGCTCACAGTTATCCCGGCTTATATGTTGAATTATGAGATTCTTTGTCGAGATTACTGGAGAAATAAATGTGCTGAATTTGAGGTAAGATGGTATATTCTCCGACAAATACAAATCACAATTTATTTTTTTTTGTAAAATCTAAATTAGGTTATATTATCATATAATAGATTGGAGTATATATATATCAGGATTTAAACAGAAACAAAAGTCTCTAAATAAGTTGAAGTGGTGTAGTGATCACAATAAATGTCTTCTTAGAAACTTAAAGTAATCATAGACTAATTAAACATGTTGTTAAAAAAATAATTGTACATTACGTATAACGAAGGTTTGAATAAACTTAATTGAGTTTTTGATACGATAGTAAACAGAATGAATAATTATTTTGATTGTTGTTATATTATATTTTAAAAGAGGGCCCAGTGTGAAGAACTTGTGGAAAAAGCAAATGCTTTACAATCAAAGATGCCTAGGGTATTCAGTGAATCGATGGAAATTAATTGCCAGACCACCATGAACAGAATACGTAAATATCAACATTCCGCACACATACATACAAGTACTTTACGTCAGAGGTGTCTGAAAAGTTAAATAACAAAAATACTGAACTGCCAGGGATTTTGAAAACGGAAATTACCTAAGAAAAGGGCAAAATCAAATTCTTAAACACATAAAAGGAATAAATAACAACTGTCAAATTTTTGATTAGGGACAGGCATTTTTTATGTAGAAAATGGTTGAAAAGACCTGGTTGTATAGCTAATTAAACCTCTCACTTGTATGACAGACGCATTAAATTACGTTGGTTTTTTTTCATGTGTTCAACCGAACATAAATCATTTCTTTTCTTTACAAGGCTCAATGACACAAAACAGAAATGATTTATGGGATGTAGGTTTGCAGTATCTAGTCATTTAATTATACATTTAGAACATACTAACATGTCAACAAACATTTAACACATAGAAGTGCTGGTGATACACAAAACCGGTCCTCATCATATTATTTTCATTAAAAGTATGACAAACAGCCTGCAAAATCTACAAAATGTAATCACAAAATATAAGAAACAATTAACTATATGTAAGTTAAACAGTGTACACGTGCATCTATTGCAATGTACAAATATATCCTAGTAAGAATAATCGTAAACGTGTGAAAGACATTACCTATATAGAACAAAAATGGTTTTTTTAAACAAAAACAAAAAAAAACGAACAGACCTTAACAGCAATTGAATTAAACGTCTAGACTTGTTGAATGAAAACCGTCGATTGTTTTTATTCCCTCTACATATGCATGGGCGAATACACCCGTTGCAAATTACTACGTATAATGGTATTCGTTAAGCCTTGTAACGAAAAGAAATTTATATTGACAACGATTTGTGAACAAAACAAACAGACATAAAAGGAAAAAAATGAGTTTTTTTGTCTAAAAAGTAAAATCACAAAAATACTGAACTCCATGGAAAATGAATAAAAACTGTCTTATTCCTGATTTGGTACAGTTTAATCGTATGTAGAAAATTAATCTGATTATATAACTGGTCATAACTAGCTACACCCCAACTTGTATGACAGTTGCATAAAATTCCATAATATTGACAACGATATGTGAACGAAACAAACAGAAAAACAGGTAAGATAGTCAAAAATGAGGTACAGCAGTATAATTGTGCTATAATCTTAATCTTAAAACAAACAAATATTTAACAAAGAAACTTGTTCGTATAGTAGACATCATAAAGCCCTGAAATAAAGGAACGAAAATCAATTCAATCGAAAATAACTACTGTTTTACTATTATTAACAAATGACATTATATCACAGATATTAATAAAGCAGCCGCGGTTTAAACATTTTTGGTTTTATAAAAAAAAATATAATAAATTTTACAACTTTTACGGCATATTTTACATAGCCAGAATATCATATTTTCTTTAGCCGTTGGTTTCTTAATGACAGGCATGTTGAAACCCTTCCATGATCTTCCAATGTCAATTCAAGTGTGTTTATATAAAATACAAAACTTTCAAGAGTGTTCACCATGCAGTTGCGAATATGAAACCTCGGGCACTGAATTTTTTTTAATAACGAAATATACGTTTTGATCGAGGACAATATAATTCATGATTCTTTTTTTTACTCTTGTTTATATTTACGGCTTACTTACTTATATACCATTTTGAAATCTTAAATGTAAAAAAAGCAACACCACTACCTATACACTTTAGACAATACAAGCAATGATTTGTTTTTGATTTTTTTACTCAGGAAAACATTTATCAAGCTTATTCTTATAAAATATCATTATTTTCTTGTCCTGGCAACTACAAATTACCAAATGGCCTTCAACACTAAGCAAATTAAGCTGCACAAGTCCTGGCATGAACGAATGTAAAAACGACAAAACTAGCAATTTTTTTTTTATCAAAAAGAAAAACATTTTTCGGAAGGCGCTCTATCCTCTCTTGACCAAGAACAACAGAACCTACATAACAACATAAGAACACATTAATAAACTCTACGAACTTGACTATCACATCGACAAAAGGCAATGACGGACGGTATACCCAATTTCTGGAAGCAAGTACGCAGTAAAAAACAAGTTAAAAATAATTCATGTCTATCCGGATTAAAAACGTCAATAAATAACTGACTTAGAAACGACACGTCAAAAAGTAATTTTATCAATTGCGCACTGCTTTAGAATATACATGTATATAGATTTTTTATATAAAAAAAAGATCAAAGGTTTTTTTCAAAATAAATGCCAATAACTACGAATACTCTTCTATCGATATTGTGTCTATTTTGACTGTTTTTGGTATTGTTCGTGTCTTGTGGATTTTTACAAAATCATTTCTCAGTGAACGCAAACTTGTATAATACTTATCGGAATATACTGTTTCAATTCTGTTAAAATTGTCTTGCTCAAACCTGAATTTTGCTTCGGATGAGATTTTTTTTCCGTTAGTTTTGGATAACCAATAAATATCAGTCACATTTCTAATCATATAATCGTAACTGAAAAATTGGTTGTTCTTCAAGATTTGAAAGACAATTCGAAAATGGCTATCTGTTTGTGACGATTAATTTTATATAGGCTTTTAAACAAATATGACCAGTAAAAGATTTCGACCTATCTACACATGAACGGAATAATGTCTTTATAATTCTTCCAGTTATCGACTTTAAAACATGTTGCATACATTCTAAATTCTAGAATATTTTATTTTGTGCATTTACTAATTTTTATTTAACAGAAAAGTTTAAAACTTGTGTTGACAAGATAAATATACTTATCGAGGTTTTTGGAAACCATGAAACAATGAAAGTGGTGACGCCTGAAGAAAAAGTAGAAGAAGGTATGTTTTATGAATACCCTTACTGAACAAATAAGCCCTGCGGCAACATTTGCCGCAAGTTTGCAGCAATCATTGCCGCAAACTTGCAGCAAGCATTTGCTGCAAACTTGTTGTAACCATTTTACCAGACAAATGAAGGTTATATAGGACAAAAGGTAAGTTTAAAGGAATATGAAGGGGAGTTAAGTGTCATGTACAACCAATCATTGCCAAATAAACGCACACACAACTATGACAAAAGGTAAAAATTAAGGAGTGTGTAGGGTTTGTTTAATGTCATGTTCAACCACTTATTGCGAAACAAAAAAACACATATATAGGACAAAAAGTAAGCATAAAGGAGTGTGTATGTTTTTTTTTCTTGCAGGAACTACACATATTCCAATGGCATGTGTGTAGACTCATTCAATTTATATCTTAGATATTACACAGCAGCATTTCTAAAAAGTCAATTCCTGCCTATATACAAACAGTCTTTGAAAAATTCCAGCAAACTTTTTTAAGGTTAATACGCATGCCTAGTCAATATTGTGTGGTTCTTTCAATGTTCTGGCAAATATATAGAACGGTCAAGTGTTCAGCAATCTTGCGGCAAACATAGAGAATGGTCAAAGTTTTCTGCAATCTTGCGGCAAACACTCTTTATAATTTTAAATAAACTTTTTGGTAATCTTACGGCAAACATTGATGTTTCTGCAAACACTATTTCCTGTGTTCTTGTAAACTTTTCATTTCCATAAGGGTAGCTCATAGCTCCATATAACACAATGAGATTTTTATCACTTGTCGACGTTCATCAATTTTCTTTAAAAATATTTTCTTTTAAAACTACTGGGCCTATTTCAAAATATTTATAACGCTAAACAAGTACAAAGTTGAAGAGCATTGAAAACTCAAAATTCCAAAACGTTGTGCCAAATATGGCTACGGTAATCTATGCCTGGCATAAGAAAATCGTTAGTTTCTCAAAAAATCAAAGTTTTGTAAGCAAGAAATATATAAAAATGACAACATTATTGATATTAATATTCCATATGTCAGCATATCTTTTTTGTAATTACAAAAGTTCACCGTCACTAAAAATCAGTTGCATTCATACATATTTGCCTACGTCCAAATGTAACTGGCCATATTCGCAATTTACATGTATAAATAAAATAACATGGTTGTATAAAGCTTCAGTAAAACGACATGGATAGTTTTATATAAAGGACAGTCATGTTGGTTTATGTTTTTTAAATTCAATTTTAATGGTATAATTAAGAACCATATTATGATAAAAGACTAATGATTTAAAGAATTATTGAAAAACGACAACCTATGATAAGAACATGTAACTTTCCTATTCCAGACTTGCAAAGGAGTGTACATGTACCCGCCTTTTTACAACTTAACGTACCAACAACATGGGATGAAACGAAAGTTTTTGACTACCTTCAAGATATGAGATTGAGCGCAAAATCTGACGTAAATATAAGAATTATGGCAATATCACGTGAGGACCTGAACATGTATACAGAGATAGCAAAAACAGTTCTAAGAAATGTTGATTTACTGAAAAACGAAATAAACACAATACTGTCTGGAATGCTATCAGAAGTGGCAATTGATTCAAAAGAAGTTGCTGATGTGTTAGTGAATTTGACAGTACCAGGTAGTATATGTATTTGTTGTTCTTTTCGTTTTTCGATTCGGATCATTGTGCAAGGTCTGAGAAGTATCATTTAACTTTTTATTTGAAAAAAGCAACCATACAAAAATATATTTTTTATGAATAAACGCTATCGGCATTAACTTTACAGAGATTCTTTTCTATATATTGATGTTTGAAATTGGGGCTTCTTATCAAACTACAAAATGAGTCATTTTGGTAAGGACCTAATTTGAACGTAATAAATTATAATCCTGGTACCTTTGATAACTATTGGACCTGAATATATACAGATCCAATCCATTTTCTAAAATTTTAAAAATATATCATATTGATAAAAAGACATGTAAAGTGATATTTAACTACTTTTGTCAAAGTGGGATTTTAAGTTCTGAAATTAAAACCCCAAATACTTATCCGAATATCATGAATATTGAGATTTTGGATAAAGTAGACAAATCTTCTACAATGAGCAAGCCATCCACAAATAAGCTTTCCTTATTGTTGTGTAAAACACAATGCAAAACAGTCACAGGAAACACGACCAGAGGACAAAAATAACACTTTTTAAATGTCAGAAAATGTTTACCAATCCTCTAGAATCGTTATGAATATTGTTATTCCGTGAGAGAAAACGCATCATATATGCTCTCATAAAAATTAGATGTTCCGCAGGTCGGTTAAAAATCAATTCACTAGTGAGTAGTTGTTAGTTTTATATGCATTAGCCATAATTTTTCTGTATTGATAAAAGCTTGTTGTTCAACACATTTTCTATGTAGCAATATCAGTATGAAGCTAAAAGCCTATTATAATTTTACGTCTTTTGGTATGGTTAATATCGAAGTGTTTTTTAGGCACTGTGTCATATAGGCGTAGTTAAACATACGTTGAATTGTCAGTCTAAACTTTTAAAGACCTATATGGATGTCAACGTCAAAGCCACAAACAAGTTATAAAAAATCAGGCATCTAAGACTAAATTATCAATACGTACACATCTAACATCCAATGGATTTAGTGTTAAGACGTCATAAACAGTCAGAGAAAAACATGACATTGTACAACGCCGAGATACAGGTATCGAGAGATTGTAGATCTATGAATGTGTATATATATAAAACAACAATATTTAGTTTGCTTTTAATTACTCTTTGTCTATTAGTTTGTCTTAAACAAATGTTTGTCGAATCAATACCATTGAAGATATGGTCTACCCTCTTTTTATAGGCTGTGTTGTCAGATAAGAATTGTACACTTTCTTCCTACCTGCTTATTCTCTCTTTGCATTGGGGCATTTTTTTTATCAAGCTTGTTGTATTATTATCTTTTCTATTAAAACGGTCTTCAAGTTTTATCTAGAGTGTTTAATTTTGTCTCGACTCTTGTCATGCGATGGCAAAGCTTTTTAAAATAAGATTCTATAGACTAGATCAAGACACATATTAGATATAGAAGTATAGTTTAATGAGTATATGCCTTGTAAACGATGCATTTGTACACTAGTTGTGATAATATTTTAAGATGTGCAAAGGGAGAGGAATAGTGGAGAAAAAACAGAACAAATAGAGCAACTTTCAGGTATTCATGATGAACAGGAACGAACAATTGAATTAAGAGGTAAGTAAAACATATAGAAGGAAAAAATGTGATCTCTTAACAGAATAGATATGCAATCCATGTCAAAATAGTCATTAGTTTCACACTATTATTCCAGGAGATACGGCTATTAGGAACAACGGGAATATTCTTTTTTAATAGATACAGTTGGAAATAAAAACTATTTGTATTCAATCAATCCTGTATATTCCATATATAAGAGGAAAACAAAGTCTTTATCGTTGTACCATACAATAAACAAAAGCCAAAACAAAAACAAACATGTGCATGGTTGAATGGATTTCATATTTTCAAACAACCCTTCCCTTACTCGAATAGTTGTATGAGAAAACTGAAAAGGATAAAACGAAAAGGGCAATATCCTAAACGTTCTGATTATTGTCTTCCGGAAAACGATCTTATATATGACTCAAAAATTCAAAAGGTAAAAGACACTGTGAAAACATAAAGACTAACATGGTAAATATAGAGAGGGTTCAATACATATTCGAACTAAACAACCTTTTTCAAATTCATCCAAATTAATTGCAATCCTATTTGTGTGTGTTAGAACCTCATGACCACCGCAGCTGACATCGGATTATTTGCAACACTGGTATGTTAAATAAACGGACGATAACACGATAATTAGAGGGATAATTGGGAGATGGAGTGAATAAATAAACTCATCATAGATACCAGGACTAAATTTAGTATATACGCCAGACGCGCGTTTCGTCTACAAAAGAAAGATGTTAAGCTTAGACAAGTTTTTAAATTATAAATTTGTTAATTCTTATACCTTCTTGTTAATTATCTTGAATATTTGACTGCGTTAAATAAACTACCTCTACAAAAAGGTCAACACAGCCATGAGTATATCAAAATAAGAATATGGTGTTTTGTAAAGCAGATAGTCAAATGAATGTTGCATAGTAAAGCACACCATCTATATATAAGTTAGTTTATATGAAATTGACAATTCATCCTTAAAAGTATTGACCTAAATCTTTCAAAATATGATAGATAAACAGGTCTAGAAATAGACATACAAATAATACAGTTATACAATGTTATAGCTATATTCAAACCTCATAAATCCATGGACAATAAAACAAAATCGGGGTAATTTTTCGATTTGGGCAAAATTCGCTGACACACATGTTCAAATTTTTTATTTGTATTTTGCCAGCTGTACTGATTTATTTATTTAATATTCGTAAAAATCTATGTGAATAAATTATATTGATTTTGTACTTTGATTTCGTGAATTACTTGCCATCATATTCTTTTCTATTCAAACCGCTCGGAGGCAAAATTTCACGACACATACAATAAACAAAAGAAAAAACAAACATGATAAGAACTGCAACCAATGACAATTACTGACTTCCATATCGCTTTCTGAGAATATACAGCATGTGCATGGTTGATTTGGGTTTCATATTTGCAAACAACCCTTCCCTATCTTGAACAGTCGAAAGAGCTGAAAGCAAGAAAACTGAACAGCATATAATAAAAAGAGCAACATCCTTAACTTTCTGATTATTGTCTGCCGGGCATGATCTTATATATGACTCAAAATTTTAAAAGGTAAAAGACACTTAATTTGAGCCCAAATAAAGAATATGTATGAAAACATAAAGACTAGCCTGGTAAATGTGCAGAGGGTGCAATAAATATTCGAATAAAACAATCTTTTTTTTTTAATGCGTCCAAATTAATTGCAATCCTATTTGTGTTACAAACTCATGAGCACGGCAGCTGACATCTGAATTATTTGCAACACTGGTATGCTAAATCAACGGACGACAACACGATTGTTTGAGGGATAATTGGGGGATGGAATTAAAGATGTTAAGCTTTTTTTTTTTTAATTTTTATACCTTTTTGTTAATTATCTTGAATATTTGACTGTGTTAGATAAACTATGTCTACAAAAAAAATCCACAAAGCCATGAGTATATCAAAATAAGAATGTGGTGTTTTGTAAAGCAGATAGTCAAAGTAAAGTTGTGAAACGCAAATTGGTAAAAAATTTAGATCTACACAGCTAATGATATTGCCCGAAATCAGCAGTTGTTGTGATGGGCGCTCATGTCCTCCTTTGATACATTGTAACGAATTTACGTGTTTGCGTTATATATTGAAATCTATAATGGATAAACTGAATGTTGCATAGCAAAACACACCATCTGTATATAAGTTAGTCTAGATGAAATTGACAATTCATCCTTTAAAATACTAACCTAAATCTTTCAAAATATGATAGAAAAGCCGGTCTAGCAAAATAGACATACAAATAATACAGTTATACAATGTTATAGCTATATTACAGTCATTTCTGATTAATAAAGGCAACAGTAGTATACCACTGTTCAGATCTCATAAATCCATGGACAATAACACAAAATCGGGGTAATATTTCAATTAACTTGCATTGCTTACCAATAAGAGACAAAAACAATTAAACATTAACGTGCATGAAAATTTGTTACACAATCATTATAACGAAGATGCCAGGCAAATACTGTTCCCAGTATTACAAAGATGTTTAAAAATATCTTACCAAATGAAGACTTATTTTTAGGCCAAAAATGTTTTGAACAATTTTAACAATATAACAAATGTATGATTACTTTTACAGTTTAAAATTCTTGCTTTTTTCAAATAATTATGCACATTATTATTCAGAGGAACTGTCATCTGATAACTATCCTCTTCAATTGAAAACCAGTTTATTGTGTAAAATAAACGTTCCAGTAATAAAAGGTTCCCAAATCATCGACTGTGTCATCATTGGTAAATTATTTGTTTTTGTTGATCTGACTACAAAAAGACTAATTATCCACCAAACAGACGGGAGGCATAAGGAAGACATCACATTGCCGGATGATCCGCGGGGTTTAACTGCTATAAATAACACAGATGTTGCTGTCTTATATAATGAGTCCTATATAGAGATCATAAGTATCGATACAGGACGAGTACAAAATGCGATAAGAACAAGAAGTGACAACAAAGGGATATCGTATCAAAAAGGTCTTCTGTTTATTCATTTTCATGACAAGTTCATTATAGATGGAATAGATCTGAAAGGAGAAATAATCCAATCAACTTCATATCAGACTTCACCAGGTTCCCTTTCACTACAGTACGTGTCAACTGCTACAGACAGGTTGTTCTTTACTGGTGGGTTTATTTTATACTGCTGTGACTGGTTTGGAGCAATCTTATGGAAGTTTACTGATGAAATGATGAAGTTTCCGGAAGGAGTTATTACAGATGAGATGGGTAATGTATATGTGGGCAGTTATGGATACAACAATGTCATAGTCATCTCACCGGATGGTAAACATTATAAAGAACTACTTACCAGGAAGGATGGCATATTAAAACCGAGAGCAATGTGTTATGACAAATCAAGCCACTGTTTATTGGTTTGTAATGAAAGAAATGGTAAAGCATTTCTATTTGATGTTCACGAATAATGATGGTTTATCGTTACTTCAACTGTTATGAGTAAACAGTGTTTCAAATCAAATTGAATTAATGAATATTGTGTAATGTTTGGAATATTGTAACATTGCACTTGTCAATAGTTACCCAATACAAGGAAGACTCGTTATCACAAAGAAATGATGAAGATTTTCTATGCGAACAATAAATGACTACGTTTGACATTCTCCGAAATTTCTGTAGAACCAATTTAGTTGTTTACACTCATAGCAAATCATTTATTTAATAAAATTGACCAGTAATTACAAATGGTTAATTTTTGGAATATCTATTTCACAGGTAAAAGCGGGCATATTCCAATTGTCATCACTACAATCGTGTCCTATTTTTCTCGAATGTGACCTACCGATTTGTTTGTACTAGTATATGCAACACGATGGGTGCCACATGAGGAACAGACTCTACCTGCCCTTCAGGAAAAGTTGAGATCATTCCTCAAATTTTAAATGGAGTTTCTGTTGCTCAGTCATTCGTTGTGTTTGGTGTTCATTTGTTTGTCTGTTTGTCGCTTTCTTTTGTAGCCATGGTGGTGTGGGTTAATTTGTATGCCCCATTTGTGGGCATTTTTTGTTGATATTTAAAGCGTTTTTTTCAATGTTGAGATGTTTTACTAATGTTTCAGAAAAGATAGAAGGTTTTGGTACCATTAAAATGTAAAATACCGCTGCAAATATTTGCACTTGTTCTAAGTCATGAATCTGATGTACAGTAGTTGTCGTTTGTTTATGTAGTTCATACGTGTTTCTCGTTTTAACAAATATTATACTGTTGGTTTTCCCGGGTGAATGGTTTTACATTTCTATTTTTGTGGACTTTTATAGCTTGCTGTTCAATGTGAGCCCAGTCTCCGTGTTGAAGGCCGTACATTGACCTATAACGGTCTACTTTTATGATTTTTTATTTGGATCGAGAGTTGTCTCATTGGCACTCATATCTCATCAATTTAACCAGCCTTTTAACGTATCAAAGTAAATATAACGGAATTTGATGAGACTGTCATTTAAGTGAGATGGTTAGCGCTATAGAACCAGGTTTAATCCACCATTTTCTGCATTTGAATATGCCTGTAATAAGTCAGGAATATGACAATTCTTGTCCATTCGTTTTTGATGCGTTTTGTTATTTGATTTTGCCATGTGATTTTGGACTTTCCGAATTGATTTTCCTCTAAGTTCAGTATTTTTGTGATTTTACTTTTCACTACGTTTAATCTGTGAAGTGGTTTTGATTTTACGATAAATTAATGAATGAACGATAATGTTATGAATGAACAAGAGCACCTGGCCTATTCCTTAAAGAAACATCAATTAAATATACAAAACCGTATTTAATCAGAGATAATTAAGTAAAACTGTACAACTGAAATGATTCCATATATTGTTGAAACATCGTACTAATGGAGAACAGACAAGTATAAAAATGCACTTGTTTCCCTCAAACCTCTGGATTTCATTTATAGTCAAACGGTTGTCCCCATTTATACAAAAACATATGTTGAAACTTCTTAAATGCACTAACGTTTTTCAATTAATTGCATCTGAAAACATGGATAGGTCTTTACGAATGGCAGACCAGGAGCTTGTTTGACAAAATACTATGGCTTGATCTGAGCGGAGTCTCTGATCTGCGTCACAAAGATTGGCATACAAACAATTGCTTCAAAAAAATATATGGCATGCTTTACAACGAAATGATTAACAAGAAACAAATCTGACAGACATGCATCAGCGAGAACTTGAATTACTGGCTCCAAAATTAGGACAGACATATACAAATTTGGAGGTGGCTATACATATTTGTGAGCGCGTAATCCGCCACCTCACTACGAAAGTGGTGTACACTAGTAATTTTGGGGCCCTTTATAGCTTTTTGTTCGGTTTGACCCAATGCTCCGTGTTGAAGGCCGTACATTGACCTATAATGGTTTACTTTTATGAATTGTTATATTGATGGAGAGTTGTGTCATTGGCACTCACGTCACATCTTCCTACATCTAAAACACAATTAATTAACTTTGACCACATAACTATTAAAATGAGGACAAGTTCAGGTGACATCTGCCAGTTTGACATGCAAACGTTAAAATTGTTCCATACACCAAAGTAAGTAGAACTATACAGTATCTAATATATGAACTTAATCACGAAAACTTAACCTTATTCACTGATCCATAAAATGTGGTCAAGGTCAGACGAAAACTGAATGGCATGAGGATCTTGCAAGGTACGCATATACTTAATATATTTATCATATTACTCACAAGAAAAAAATAACATTATAATAAATAAAATAGCAGCCTAAATAAAGTACAAAGTTGAAGAGCATTGAGGACCAATAACAGACCAAAAAATAACAAAAACTAATTTAAACAACTGAAGCATGAAAATGAGGTCAAGGTTAGAAGACACCGGTCAGATACACATGTATTCCATACACCAAATGCATACCTATTGCATAGTGTAAGAAAAACATACCAAAACTCAATAAAATGTTTCGCTGCACACAGCCTGATAGACCGAACTATGAACAGTTCGGGCAAAGTAGTGAAGCTGGATACTGTCTGAATTTGGAATGACACAAAATAAATGTGGTCAAAGATCTTAAAATTTAGAAATTGGACATTTAATTTACCTAAAATCTGGTCTGATATCTATAATCTAACATCATGGTAAAATTCAATCCCAGGCTTCCCTTTGTGGTATGGTATCTTGCATAACAATATCAGAGAGATCCATGCACTTACGCACAAGTTATTGGAAACTAGCAAAAAGGCTTGTTTTCAGCCCCCTTATTCCTGAACATTTAAGGCAATTACCCCAAAACTCAACCCCAACCTTCCCTTTGTGAAATGGAACTATGTGGTACAATTTCAAAAAGATCCATACTAACACACGATATTGTCTGCAAAATCAATCCCAACCTTCCTTTTGTGGTTTCAAATCTTGTATAAAATTCTATCTATTTTTACTTATGTTATTATCCGGAAACCAACTGTTTACAGACGATGCGGACAACGACGTGATACCCATATACGACCACATATACGAGGTCAAGGACATTGGACATATGTTAGACGGAAACTGCATAACATAAGGCGTCTATATACAAAGTTTTCAGGATCCAGGTCGTCTTCCTTTTGAAATATTAAGCTTCTAAGAGGTGAGCTAACGTCACCACAACCGTATCATTATCCCTGTCTAGCTAACTGCGACAGAAGTTGCAGGCTGGACAAAAATCTTTTGGTGTTTTTTTTAAACTAAGCACTAAGCAATAAAGATTATGTCAAGGACACTTGACTAGTGTCAGAGTGAACATTAAGATCACAAGAAATTTTCATATTAGATATTAATTATTCATCTGTTCCAGTTTCTGCACGCATTTATGACATCTTTGTCCTAGATGACACCACCCAATTAACACTCATAAGTATTTTTTCACTATATACAGCAGGCACATCAATGTACATTTCTAGTGAAATCTCAGTTCATCAGCAGGTATTTAAAGACAATAAACAACATTCTAGCAATGACAATTTTATTTACAAATTAGACATTAAGCATGAAATTGTCACGAAATTATCTATTTTTTACAAATAACCAGACTGCTTAATATAAATAGTATAAAATTTTAATGCATAGCAATGCCTTTCATTGTACATGTTTTTGATGATTGAAATTTTTCTTAAAAATCACCAGTATCATAAAAATTTGACATAAAGTACATTAACATTACAGTACATTTAAGAATTTTCGATACAAACATTTATTCAAGTTTTATAATTACATGGTATCTCCTGGAATTTATGAATTTTCTTATTTTGAATGCCAAAAAAAAAGCAAGTTATAGGAAAGATATATGCATGTTTGCTTATGTGTATGTACCTTGAATATCTTAAAGAGTTTCAGAAAAGTCTACTTTTTTTACACTTGTTAATTATTAACAGTTATTTAAGTACCAACTGACATCATATCAAAAAGTTAGATTTAATAGTCATTTTCTTAAATTGAAGATTTTTCTAGTTAGCAGTATTAAAAATGTTGAACAGCAAATCATTTTGATGTGCTATATTTCTTATACTCACTCAAAGATACTTACAACTCTTTTTATACAATCATGTCTCGTGTCCAATGGGATGAACTGATGGATGAATTGATGAATTGATTAATGAATGGATGGATGAAGGAATGAATGAATGCTCAATGTCAAAATAATAATCTGTGAACAAAGTAACTAGAGGCTCTAAAGAGCCTGTGTCGCTCACCTTGGTCTATGTGACTATTAAACAAAGGAAGCAGATGGATTCATGACAAAATTGTATTTTGGTGATGGTGATGTGTTTGTACATCTTACTTTACTGAACATCCTTGCAGCTTACAATTATCTCTATCTATAATGAACTTGGCCCAGTAGTTTCAGTGGAAAATTTTAGTAAAAATTTACAAATTTTATAAAAATTGTTGAAAATTGACTATAAAGGACAATAACTCCTTAGGGGGTCAATTGACCATTTCGGTCATGTTGAATTATTTGTAAATCTTACTTTGCTGAACATTATTGCTGTTTACAGTTTATCTCTATCTATAATAATATTCAAGACAATAACCAAAAACAGCAAAATTTCCTTAAAATTACCAATTCAGGGGCAGCAACCCAACAACGGGTTGTCCGATTCATCTGAAAATTTCAGGGCAGATAGATCTTGACCTGATAAACAATTTTACCCCATGTCAGATTTGCTCTAAATGCTTTGGTTTTTGAGTTATAAGCCAAAAACTGCATTTTACCCCTATGTTCTATTTTTAGCCATGGAGGCCATCTTGGTTGGATGGCCGGGTCATCGGACACATTTTTTAAACTAGATACCCCAAAGAAGATTGTGGATAAGTTTGGATTAATTTGGCCCATCAGTTTCAGAGGAGAAGATTTTTGTAAAAGATTACTAAGATTTACGAAAAATGGTTAAAAATTTACTATAAAGGGCAATAACTCCTATATGGGTCAACTGACCATTTCGGTCCTGTTGACTTATTTGTAAATCTTACTTTGCTGAACATTATTGCTGTTTACAGTTTATTTCTATCTATAATAATTTTCAAGATAATAACCAAAAACAGTAAAATTTCCTTAAAATTACCAATTCAGGGGCAGGAACCCAACAACGGGTTGTCCGATTTATCTGAAAATTTCAGGGCAGATAGATCTTGACCTGATAAACAATTTAACCCCCGTGTCAGATTTGCTCTAAAGGCTTTGGTTTTTGAGTTATAAGCCAAAAACTGCATTTTACCCCTATGTTCTATTTTTAGCCATGGCGGCCATCTTGGTTGGATGGCCGGGTCATCAGACACATTTTTTAAACTAGATACCCCAAAGATAATTGTGGCCAAGTTTGGATAAATTTGGCCTAGTAGTTTCAGAGGAGAAGATTTTTGTAAAAGATTACTAAGATTTACGAAAAATGGTTAAAAATTGACTATAAAGGGCAATAACTCCTATATGGGTCAACTGACCATTTTGGTCATGTTGACTTCTTTGTATAACTTACATTGCTGAACATTATTGCTGTTTACAGTTTATCTCTATCTATAATAATATTCAAGATAATAACCATATAACGGCAAAATTTCCTTAAAATTACCAATTCAGGGGCAGCAACCCAACAGTCGGTTGTCCGATTCGTCTGAAAATTTAAGGGCAGATAGATCTTGACTTAATAAACAATTTAACCCCATGTCAGATTTGCTCTAAATGCTTCGGTTTCAGAGTTATAAGCCAAAAACTGCCTTTTACCCCTATGTTCTATTTTTAGCCATGGCGGCCATCTTGGTTGGTTGGCCGGGTAACCGAACACATTTTGTAAACTAGATACCCCAATGATGATTGTGGCCAAGTTTGGTTAAATTTGGCCCAGTAGTTCCAGAGGAGAAGATTTTTGTAAAAGTTAACGACGACGGACGACGGACGACGCCGGACGCCGGACGCCGGACGCCAAGTGATGAGAAAAGCTCACTTGGCCCTTCGGGCCAGGTGAGCTAAAAATGTAAAAGAAGTATTGACAATAATGTCCTATCTTTTGTACCAGATCTTCAAACTGAGCTGAAATTAAATCATTCTAGATCAGAGAGTAGACAATGGACTGAAGAGGTGTTGTTACACACTTGATATATTTTTCAGATTCCATTCCTTTTAAAATCAAATGCTCTGTTCTTGCAACAGCAGCAATGAATAGCACTATTAAAGTTATTTGTCTGATCTATTTTAAGATTTAAAAAATTTATATTCAGTAATTGCAGCCATGTCTGATAGGAAGTATGGGCATTATAACCTTCCTATAATTCCTTAAGGCAATCTCACCCACACTATTTCCTAAATATTTGAAGCCAATTATTTCGAAACAGGTTTTCTCTGATATATTTTTTGGACAGATTTTATCTAAGCATATTTTCTTTTTACATTAACAGCAATTATCATTGTTCCTTGCCAGTTTAACAAGAATAATACTTTTAAGCAGACACCCCATAATGATGCAGGCACATTTTTATTCTTAATGGGGCATTTGTATCATAGATTATCGTTTAATATTGCATAACTGATAACAGACTACTAACACCAAGTAATGCCAATACCTCACACTATCCTTTTTAGGAAAGGCAAGTTTTTAAAGAACAAACACTTAATTTAAAGAGGACTGTCATGGCTCATACATTAGTTCCTATGTTTTCTAAATAAAGCACAGGATCACCAAAAGCTATTCTTAGAATGTAGCTTAATTAGGCTAATTTAGATTTACTTTCTTTATATTTTTTTCTTTTTTTTTATAAAAACACTTCTGTTGATATTATTGCAAGAGGTTTTCCACCTAAAACATTCATTTCATGAAGTCGACCTTTGACCCTTCAAGTTTTATCTCTAGTGATCTCTAAATGAAGATTTAAATCATATGGAACTCATTTAAAGCAATAAAGAGATCATAAATAAGTTCAAACTCTTATTTAGCACTGAGTAGTAAGTCTTGAGACATATGAACAATACATGATTATCTTCCTCCTCGCCATCCTCCCCTGCCTCCTCTTCCACCACCACCCCTACCTCCCCTCCCACCCCTATGTCCACCTCGATCATTCCAGTCCCTGTTGTTACCACCAAAATTGTCTCTGTTTCTATTGTCTCCAAAACTATCTCTTTGGTTTCTATTATCACCAAAGTTATCTCGTTGATTGCGGTCATCGAAATTTTCACGTTGATTTCTATCATTGAAATTTTCTCTTTGGGTTCGATCACCAAAGTTCTCTCTTTGATTCCCATCGCTGAAATTGTCTCGTTTGTCTCGGAAGGAACCATCTAACCCTCCTCTTGGCCTTGATTCACGGTCATCCAAGCCACCCCTTGGCCTTGAATCACGATCATCAAAGTCCATCATTTCTTCTTGTCTATTCTGACCTTTATTCATGTTAAATCTATTATCCTGCTTCCTGTCTTGATCAAAACTTTGATTCCTGACCGGAAATCTATTGTCCCTATCTTCACGATTTCTCTGTCGCAAGTCACTGTCACCACGAAAATCAGAATCTTGACGAAAATCTGAGTCTTGATTTCTAAAGTCAGTGTCATTAAATCCACCACCTCCTCTATTAATGCCTTGATTTTGATTTGGACCTCTAAAATCTTGGTCAATATCAAAAGGCCTGTTCATATTTGGTCCTCCTTGACCACCCATTCCAGGTGCTGGACCCAGTAATGGCATTCTCTGACCACCTGAAAAATATGAATAGCTCATAAAATAAATCTCCTAAACATCACAAAAAAACTAAAATAGTGGAATATTTCATATTGCTGTTGGCAAGTAAAAATTCTTCTATATCATTTTTTCCACGTCTCAGATTGTGGTTCAACATATTGTCTTCTGGTCTTTTCAGTATCAAATATTACCTATTCCCCAATATGACTGTTTTGATGAGTGTGAATTCACATTACTATAAGACATGGTTTTGAATCTGTTTATCCAACATTCATGTATTTAGTTATGATGTTTTATTTGTTATTCTGATCCGATATTGTTTTATGTCTTTGTAGTTGTAATTCTATTCTTTATTTTCTATTCATATATGTTAAAGTAAAGATGATTAATCACCCTGTCATATATATTCGATTTAAGTTAAAAGCATATATATGGATTTATTCGTTTTCCAGTATTGTTATAAAATACAACAAATAACATAACTACAAAGCTAATCTAGATTAATATCCATTTTTTAGAAATTTATCTGTGACTTCACTTTTTGTGGCTTTGATACATTAGTGTGATGCAAAGTTCTGATTCTATTATGCTGTTTTTGTGTACTATACTAAATTATTTTAGGTATTAGTTGTTATTCTGTGGTGATCATGTCAAAATTGCTACTGTATTTCTCGATCTTGAGTGTTTTTGCATTTGTTTATACCATATTCTTGTCATGTAATGTTGTCATTTAAGCGATATTTTTAACATTGCCATAAAGTGTGATGTTTGGCTACCCACAAAACCAGGTTCAACCCATCATTTTTTCTTAAAATTTCCTGTACCAAGTCAAGAATATGGCAGTTCTAATCTAATAGTTTGTTTCTATGTATGTTGCATTGTCGTTTGTTTTTTAGGACCTTTAGTTTCTGTAGTATGTTGTTTTTCTCTTAGAGTTGATGCATTTCCCTCGGTTTTGGTTTGTAACCCCGATTTGTTTTCTCTAAATTGATTTGTGACTTTGAACATTGCTATACTGCTGTGGCCTGTATTTTGATGGAAAAAAGTGCCACTTTTAAATGTATGAAAAATCTAGAGAGAATTATTTCCTGCCAAATTTTCAATTGATTATATCTTTAAAAAAACAAGGACACAGACCTTTTATTTTTTTCTACTTCATAAAATCAGTTATCCATATACTACCAATTTACAAGTCTTTCAAAATGCTTGTTTATTTATAAAAGGAGCTAAAATCCTTAGGACTCTTCCATAAAGCACGAATCAATCTAAATTGATCTTGTCTTAAATGCAGTAACTAAAATGTGTTCTTGCTGACTTACATTTGTATATTTCATAAATCACGTTTTTTTCCCTGTTTTGTTCTTTTCCAATCCTCAGCCTTAGTCAGGGTGTGTAATTAGGAGATAACTGTATTGTATTTTAAGCTCCGACAGCATCAATTGAGGATTTGATTGTCTCAAATTAAGTTTACTGGCGATGCGTTAGCGGAGACAGTAAACAGGTATTTGCAACCATCAAATCCCAAATTGATGCCGTCGAAGCTTAAAATACAATATTGTTATCTCCATTCTAATTAAAATGACAGAAAATAACGTTAAAACATGTATTTAAAATCTGTCATATGCCGTCTGCGCTTGCGCGTACGTCCCATAGCATCAATTGTCAATTGATGTCATGTAAGAAAGTGACATTATTAAATCAAAATGAGAGTTACAAACGTTGTTGCATTACAATTTTAATTCATTGCATTCAATATTCAAAAATTTAAGCCAAGAACAATGCATTTAGTTGGACAATAAAATATTCATGTATTGTAAATGTTAAAAATATCTACTCCATTTACAATGATATAGGAGTGGGCATGCAATTTCTTTTGTTGAATCAAATTGAAAAAAGCAGATAAGCGTTTGTAATCAATATCTTTACAAAATTAGAGATTATAGCTAGAGTGGGCATGGGTGGGCTGGGTTGCCTACTGTGGGCAGGTGAACATAAAAAAATCCACATGGGCTGTATATATCACCAACAGAAAAAGTTCCAAATTATCGATTTGATTTTTATAAAATTTAAGTTAAATCAAGTGGATCTGTGAGCTCACTAATGATACCCCCTCCCACTAAAAGTGTATGGTAAACAGGAAATTGTGGAGTGAAGAAACTGAAAAAGCATCACACAGTATATATAGCCCACTCCTAGAAACCTGTCAACCAAATTTTCGGAAATCCTATGAAGTTTCTGAGAAAGAGGCGACAAAAAATCTTCATTGGAAGGACAGACGGATTGACAGATGGACAGACAGACAGAAAGAGGTAAAACAGTATAACCCCACTTACATGATAGGATCCTACTTGAAATCCTGAACATTTCCATATTCATAATCTACTTGAAATTTAATTAGAAGAACTTTCATATACATGTATATGCAACAAATAGAAGAACTTTCATATACATGTACATTTAACAAATGGAATACTAACCTTGTGGTCCAGGACCAGCCATTCTGTTTCCAGGGCTCATCATGCCCTGCGGACCCATTGGACCTCCCATTCTATTTCCCATGAATCCAGGTCTGTCACCCATCATGCCTTTGGGTCCCATTACTCCAGGACCAGGCCCTCGAATGCCACCAGGTTGATTTCCTAACATTCCTGGCCGGTTTTGTCCCATCATATTTTGTTGATTTCCCATCATTCCTGGACCAGGTTTGTCAATTATTCCTTGATTTCCCAGAAGTCCTGGTCTATTACCCATCATGCCTGGTGGCTGATTTCCTATAAGACCCGGTCTGTTCTGTCCCATCATGTTTTGCTGATTGCCCATTACCCCTGGAGGCCCCATCATTCGAGGCTGATTACCCATCATTCCTGCTCTATCTCCCATCATTCCTTTATTTCCCATCATGCCTTGCTGATTACCCATCATTCCTTTCCTATTTCCCATCCTTCCATCTTGCAGTTCCATGATTTCATCATCCCTCATATCCTCTCCCCTATCCATTCTCTCTTGGAGCTCAATCAAGTTTTCCTCTGCCATTCGTTCATCAAAATCATCCATGTTTTGAGAATCATTTCTGGATCTGTCATGTCTGGAATCTCTTTCATCTCTGTCGCCATCTTGATCATCTCTGTCCCGACCGGGAAATCCTCTCTTATCTCTCTGAAAGTCTTAAAATAAGTAAAACTAAAAACATCAACAATAGTGCATAAGCTTATATATCATACATTCTTCTGACCATGCTTGTTTGAATGCTGAAAGTCTTAAAGATAAACTACAAGTACATGTAGCACATAAATTTAACTCAATTAATGAATTGCAAATCCAAGGTAAAAAGTAGACTACATTTTAAGCCTTTTATTACTCCTAATATAGGTGGCTAATTTTGTAAACTGGAATCTTTAGCCTGTTACCTGGATGACTACGGTAACTGTATACAGGAAATAATCAGGAATTAAACACTGTAAGTGTTAAAAAAACTAACTTAATCAATGATTATGAGAATGAGGTCTAGTGTCAAATAAAACATGCTAAACAAGCGTGAACAATCATGTAGTTACCAAATATAGCTGACCTGTTGCTTATAGTATTGAAGAAACAGTAAGTTATTTGATTCCCAAATAGGAACTCTGTCTGCAATATAAAAAAGAAGATGTGGTATGAATGCCAATGAGACAACTATCCACAGAAGACCAAAATGACACAGACATTAACAACTATAGGTCACCGTATGGCCTGCAATGAACAAAGCCCATACCGCATAGTCAGCTATAAAAGGCCCTGATAAGACAATGTAAAACAATTCAAACGAGAAAACTAACTGCCTTATTTAAGTAAAAAAAAAATGAATGAAAAACAAATATGTAACACATAAACAAACGACAACCACTGAATTACAGGCTCCTGACTTAAATGTTCATAACATACTAAATGTATGTTCATATTGAAATTGATAGAGAATGTAATGGGGTTAATCTTCTTAGCATTGTGTATGAGTTTCATAAAAAAAAACCTCAAAGAGTGCAGAAACAAATAAATGGAGAATGTCCATGTGACACAGATGATGCCCCTGCTTGCATAATATATAAAGTTATAAAGGGACATAACTGAAGAATGGTAGAAGTGATGCTACACTAATTTGTACTTGTTTTGTGGTAATATGCATGGTGTACAAGTTTCATAGCATTTGGTTGAGGCAAACTTAAATTAGAGAATTGATACCAAAAACTAATTTTCCATTTGCATTTTTGCAAAGGGACATAACTCTAGAACAAAAAAGTGAATTCCAAAAATTCAAACTTTATCTGTATTTTGTGGTAACAAGCATTATGTATAAGTTTCATAACATTTGATTAAGACTAACTTGAGTTTGAATACAAAATAAAAATTCAGCAACTTTTCGGGTCATAACTCTAGAACGGTTAAAGTGACACCAGCAAAATTGAAACTTGATCTATATTTTGCAGTAATTAGCATTGTGTACAAGTTTCATAGCATTTGGTTGAGACAAACTAAATTTAAAGAATGGAAATAAAAAAAAATCAGCAATTTTCCATTGTAAAGGGACATTACTCTAGAACCGTTAAAGTGACACCATCAAAATTCAAAACTGATCTGTCTTTTAAGGAAATAAGTATTGTGTATAAGTTTCATAACATTTAGATGCGGCAAACTAAAGTTAACGAACAAAAACCAACTTTAAGACATACAGACGGAAGTATGTACGTACAGACAGACAAGAGTAAAATAATGCCCATAAATTACAGATTGACAGAAAGATGGACAGTGAAAGGTAACACATAATGACTAGGGCCAGACTTAAGAATCCAAAGGTTTTATATGTGTCAGTTCCTCTAAGGTGTTTAGAAATAAGAAGTTGTGGTATGAGTGCCAAAGTAATTTATGTGACGAAGTGATGTTTTGGATATTGGACCAAGTACAAAACTGATCTGGCCTTTACTAACTCTGAGATTTTTGGACTCAAGTCAAGTTATCAGGTTTCCTAATATTTATATACTAGTTACCTTTGTTTCTCCCTTGTCTAAGCTGTTTCCCATGTCTGTCACCCTCTTCATCCTTCAAAGTTTCCAAGTTGAAATCCCCAGCTGGTTTAACAGAGGGTAATTCCAACAAACTTGGTAAAGGAGCCTTGGGTTTTTCTGATTCAAAAGAAAAGAAACAAAAGTCAGTAATGAATGCTACTTTACCAATTGTGTTTCCCAAATATAGCCATACAATGAGAGCTACTAGTAATACACCCTCTTCTTGCTTTCCCATAAAATACTATACTGTAAATTATTGCATTCATTTATTATTTGAATGTTTGAAGAATGAACAAAAATGCAAGTTTTACTATTGAGATTTAGGAAAAGCTATATACATATATATACAAAAGATATCATAATGCAAGATCTTATTATTGCTATACTCAAGGATGTTCCTTATGTCATAACTACAATTCTGTTCCCTTTACACAAATGTGACCTACCAAATAAGAATTATTACCTGGTTGTACTTATATAATTACATGAGCAACAAGACTGGTGCCACATGTGAAGCAGGATCTGCTTACCCATCCTGAATACCTGAGATCACTCCCAGTTTTTGATGGGGTTTGTGTTACATGGTCTTTATTTTTCTAAATAATAATATGTTGTGTTTTTTGTACTACTGTTTGTTTATTTTTTTTTTTTTTTAAGCCATGATGTAGTCAGTTTATTTCCGATTTATGAGTTTTGATGTCCCTCTGATATCTTTTCCCCTTTTTTTTTCGAGGATTTGCATTTAACACAATAATAAAAACCTCTCTATTATTTCTGAATATGCAATAACTTAAATGGAAACAGGAGACCAAAAGTAGATATAAAGCACACAGTTTACCTTACCATAATAAATTTGGTACCAAATTATAAGTTATATATCATTGTTGATAAGAAAAATGCCAAATATTTGAGAAAAATGTGATGAAAATTTCTTACAATTTCAAAAGAGTGAATAACATACATGTATGGTTTTACATTAGTAATTTTTGGGGTCCTTTATAGCTGCTGTTCAGTGTGAGCCAAGGTTCCATGTTGAAGACCGCACTTCGACCTATAATGATTTACTTTTATAAATTGTGACTTGGAAGGAGAGTTGTCTCAATGGCAATCATACCACATCTTCTTATATCTATGTATGACAAATCTGAACTCATGTCATGCATTATACTTTACTGATATAAAAGCTTGGTTGCCAGGATCAAGAAGCCTACTTAAAAAAAATGTACTGGAATGTATAACTGATGGAGACAGAGGTAGAGCATGAACAAAAATTTAGAATAAAGCTAAACAAAAAAAATCTTGATGTTTAGGGTTTCCTTACTTAAACAAATATGGAAGGTAGACAGGATTTTTCTTTTTGTTGTGCTAAATCATCATCTTGCTATATATTCTAGTAAAATGGAGGTTGGGAGTGGGGAAGGACTTCCAAAATCCTGTGACAACCAACTTCTTGGAGATCTCTTATATATGCAAATGGACATAAATATCCAACAGCCCATGACCAATAATTAAACTTTATTTTTACACTCCCCCATCCATTCTAATGGAACAGCCTTACATTTTTTCATTGCCCTTACCATCAACTTTTTCACCAGATATTGCTGGTGGTTGTTTATTACTTCTCCACGCATGAACGAATTCTCTGTCGATGGGACGGGAGTACGGTATCTTGCGTCTCTGATTCTGTTCTCTATGACTGTCCTTTAAGAATTGAGCGTCTGTTTCCCAGTCTAGACCTGGGATTGATATGTCTTGTTCTGACATATCTGTAAATAAAGAACAAAATAACATTCATCATCTGACATATCTGTAAATAAAGAACAAAATAACATTCATCATCTGACATATCTGTAAATAAAGAACAAAATAACATTCATCTGGCATATCTGTAAATAAAGAACACAATAACATTCATCTGACATATCTGTAAATAAAGAACACAATAACATTCATCTGACATATCTGTAAATAAAGAACACAATAACATTCATCTGACATATCTGTAAATAAAGAACACAATAACATTCATCTGACATATCTGTAAATAAAGAACACAATAACATTCATCTGACATATCTGTAAATAAAGAACACAATAACATTCATCTGACATATCTGTAAATAAAGAACACAATAACATTCATCTGATATATCTGTAAATAAAGAACAAAATAACATTCATCATCTGACATATCTGTAAATAAAGAACAAAATAACATTCATCATCTGACATATCTGTAAATAAAGAACACAATAACATTCATCTGACATATCTGTAAATAAAGAACACAATAACATTCATCTGATATATCTGTAAATAAAGAACAAAATAACATTCATCATCTGACATATCTGTAAATAAAGAACAAAATAACATTCATCATCTGATATATCTGTAAATAAAGAACAAAATAACATTCATCTGACATATCTGTAAATAAAGAACAAAATAACATTCATCTGACATATCTGTAAATAAAGAACAAAATAACATTCATCTGGCATATCTGTAAATAAAGAACAAAATAACATTCATCATCTGATATATCTGTAAATAAAGAACACAATAACATTCATCTGACATATCTGTAAATAAAGAACACAATAACATTCATCTGACATATCTGTAAATAAAGAACACAATAACATTCATCTGACATGTCTGTAAATAAAGAACACAATAACATTCATCTGGCATATCTTTTAATAAAGAACACAATAACATTCATCTGACATATCTGTAAATAAAGAACACAATAACATTCATCTGATATATCTGTAAATAAAGAACAAAATAACATTCATCTGACATATCTGTAAATAAAGAACAAAATAACATTCATCTGACATATCTGTAAATAAAGAACAAAATAACATTCATCTGACATATCTGTAAATAAAGAACACAATAACATTCATCTGGCATATCTTTTAATAAAGAACACAATAACATTCATCTGACATATCTGTAAATAAAGAACACAATAACATTCATCTGATATATCTGTAAATAAAGAACAAAATAACATTCATCTGACATATCTGTAAATAAAGAACAAAATAACATTCATCTGACATATCTGTAAATAAAGAACAAAATAACATTCATCTGACATATCTGTAAATAAAGAACAAAATAACATTCAATCAGGACTATTCCCAAAATGATTGCAGTGAAGACAATCAAATTAATTAATTGTAGGTTTACAAATCTATCAAGTTAAAAAGATTAAATCCCAAACTACTGTAAAAGCAGAAATTTTCGTTGGGGATTTATTTTCGTTTATTTCTTGGATAGGAATTATCCACGAAATTAAAACCCCAACGAAAATTTAACTGTAGATTTACATTATTTTATGATCTGACAAAATCTTATTGACATTTATATATGAACATAAATGCATAAAATGAAATATATAGGTTAATTGATAAGACATCTATATTCAAAGGTTTTCTTTAAGTCAGGTGATAATCCTAATCCTTTGTTTGTACAGTAATTAATAATCATCAAGAACTGTCAATCAATGTCATTTAACAGCCTAGTGTGTCTGTTACTATGAAATGCAATTATTGATTTTTCCCAATGGTGAAAGTTGAGATCAGTTTTATTGAGTATTGTCGATTATAAAGTGACATTTACATAATTGTTTTCTTAACTTAAAAACCATGAAAATTAATCCCCAAGAAAATTAATGTTTATACAGTAACTGTATATAAAATTGAGAAAGGAAATGGGGAATGTGTCAAAGAGACAACAACCTGACCATAGAACAGACAACAGCAGAAGGAACACGTTCTCATCTAAAATTAGAAATTCTCATATGCCACTTAACTTATTTTTGTGTGAAAAGGCTACAACATTTGGGATTATTGATATATTTCGCGTTAAAAACTCACTGTATAGCATTAACAATATTTGTTTGTCATCTTTTGGCAAGATTTGTGATCTTTCTTTGTAATTGCGAACCAAAATTTCATCATTTTATCATAAACCTTTTTCATAGAATGCTAGAATGAACTATTTTAACACCAAGGAAATAGTTCAAGTAAATAAACCTTAAAAAGATACTCATTCTGCATTTTTGTTATACTTTTATGTCATTTTTGAAATATATACATAACATAGCATTTACCCATCTTTATTTCAGATGTTTCAATGAAAAGAATGCTAAATTAATTCTTTTTTCTCTTACTTGTATTTGTCAGGTCTGTATGCCTGCATACCACCCTGGTGTATGCTAAAACCTCACTGTATGCGTATACTAGAATTTGTCAGGTCTGTATGCCAGCATACCGACCTGGTTAATGCTAAACTCCCACTCTATGCATATACACGTATTTTTCAGGTCTGTATGCTAGCATACCGACCTGGTTTATGCTAAACTCTCACTCTATGCATATATACTAGCATTTTTCATATCTGTATGCTAGCATACCGACCTGGTTAATGCTAAACTCTCACTCTATGCACATCCTAGTATTTGTCAGGTCTGTATGCTAGCATACCGACCTGGTGTATGTTAAACTCTCACTCTATGTATATACTAGTATTTGTCAGGACTGTATGCTAGCATACCGACCTGGTGTATGTTAAACTCTCACTTTCTGCGTATATAAGTATTTGTCAGGTCTGTATTCCTGCATACAAATCTGGTGTATTTAGAACCTTTAATATATATTTATTTTGGCATAGTTAAGGTCTGTATGCCTGTATACGAACCTGGGATATGTAAACCAATTTTTTTTTTAATTTATTTTGGCTTTTTTTCTGCTAGGTACTTGTATGCCTGCATGGATTCTAAAATTTTATTCTGGATTCATGTTTGTATTGGCAAGTCTGTATGCCTGAATGCTAAGTATTTACTGAGTAGTAACATTTCTTATTTAATTATGTTTGCATACCTCCCTGAGAAAATAAGGAGATGTGTATGATTGTGAAATGAAAAGGTTGAATTACATGGATGTAAGGAATTACTTATGTTTAGCCTTCAACTTCATTTGAATTTGAAAGAAAGCTCTTAATTCTTAACTGCAACACTCAGGGGTTAATTCCCGTATACAAACCCGCTTTTCAATAAACCCTTGTAAAACAATGGAATTCATGGGTTTGATTGTCGGCATACCAACGTATAATCCTATACCCTTTGGAACATAAAAGTTTGCATATTTGTTTGACATTTTCAGTTCACGGTATTCTTGCATACAACACTGGTGTACGGTGAAAGCTTATTTTTCTTGCATGGATACCGATACATACAAGCTTTAATTGCTTGTATACCAATCTATGTTTTATTGAATTGCAGTTTTACATACATTCTAGTATTGTCAAACCAAGCTGGTGATCAGTAAGCTTGTGTTATTGTGTATGGTTTGCCCCAGTCTTAAATGTCTGCATATTTGGTGGCACTTATTAGATATTAAGCAAGCTGAATGGTTTGCATTCTAACCAGCCTTATATTGTATTCATATTTTGAATTGCAAAACTATCATTTTTCATCATTCTCTAAGTTATAGACTTCAAGAGGGGCGAAAGATACCAGAGGAACAGTCAAACTCATAAATCGAAAATAAACTGATAACACCATGACATGAAATATACAAATTAAAGTACACAAGAAACAGCATAGAAAACAAACACAGTCTGAGCAACACGAACCCTAACCAAAAACTGGGGATGATCTCAGGTGCTCCAGAAGGGTAAGCAGATACTGCTCCAAATGTCCAACAGTGGCACCGTCGGGTTGCTCATGTTTTTACAAACCCGATAACTAGCTTTATACAGTAAGTCAAATTCATGAAAAGGGAAGGGGATTGTAGTTATGACGTGAGAAACATATCCGATATCATCTGTGAAACGGTTATTCCATAACGGTCAACCAACTATATACTATGGTAACAATTGTGTATACACTGGAGTTGTAAAAACAAATCCTTCAACCAGGAAAGCCAAAGAATTGATGCCTTTTCTAGTGAAGCCATGCATACATTATTAGCAGGAACAGCAAAAAGACTGGTGTTGTTCATTGGTGTCATAGTTTTCTAGGAAGGCATTGGTTTAACCTATCCAGTCACTAAGAAGTGTTACAATTAAATTCATAAGCAACACATAAATAGTTACATAAAAGGTATAGCCAATGTTTGAAAAATGCTGAAACGAGAAATGGAAACTACATATTATATACATATACATATGGGAGTAAATATTTTACACTTCACAAATTTAACAAGGTTTAATGTAATTTAAGGACAGCGGTTCATAGCACGATTTTGTAAGAACTTTTTGCATTGATCACTTATATTGGTGTAGTAGCTTGAAGTAACAATTAAGTTGCGATATAGATTATAATGAAGTAACATGTTGTTTTATAGAGTTGGAACTAAGTAACGTTTTGTATTGGAATTTATAACTGTGAACCTGGGCTGTGAACCTTTTAAATATATCATATATACATGTACTTTTATATGATTAAACATGTGAACATTAAACAGACTTCGTTACTAGTATATAGACTGAAGTGAGCCTATATATATATATATATATGGTGAAATATTTAATAGCTATTTCCTAATGTAAACGGGCAAGAAGGATTAGATCCCAGATACATATATCCAAAATAATGACTGTCCAAAACACACAGAACAAAGACCCGTTTAGCGTTACATTTATATCACAATTACTGATTTTAAAGTTTATATGAACTAAGGGTTCTTTATAGTGGTTGAATTGAACTCGTTCCCCTTGAAAAACAAAGTGTCGCCATGCATGTGATTGATTGAAGATCAATGAAATATGTCATTTTTCCAATTTGAACACTCTTGACAAATAGACAAGATGCAAATTATTGCAAGAACATAGTGATTTATTTAAGTACTTCATCTTGACAGTCGCTGCATGATTTTCAAAAAAAAAATACCTTACAAGGCCAAGACGACCCCCTACTGTTCGTCAGTGGTTGTCTTAAAAGTTTACATTACAGCAATTTTGCGCCTGTCCTAACTTGTAGCAAGGAACCTCTGGCCTTTTATTTTTCTTATAATGAATTTTGCGCAATAATTACATGCTTTGTAAATGACACAAAAATGAAACAAACTACAAAACCGGCAAGATACAGACATTAATATACTTGATTTTTTTCAAATTGTCGAAAAAAAAATGCTGCTTTTCAGAAACGATTTTTAGTGGCAGGAAACGACCAGAATGCAGGATTTTAACGCTATGAACCCCAGAGCTTCTAGGGGCCTTGAGCGGCCCCCATACCCTCTGCCGTAAGACGCTGGCGGAACACTTCCATGTCCCATATGTCTAATTTGCCAAAAAACGTACCATTATTTATGGGCCTGCTATACCTATGTATGAGTGAAATAAAAGTATCTGAAGTATCTTAAAAAAAGATCTTCATAAATTACCCTGTTACAGTATTGATTTAAACAGTCTAGTGGCGGATTAAGATATTTTCATAAAGGTGGAGGGGGTTCCAGCCAAGGTTCAGTAATTCCTATATAATCAACCAAATGTTTCCCACAAAAGGGGGACAGGAACCTTTTGTATCCGCCTATGGGACACAACATGAAAAATAAGAAATAATAATGTATAGCAATTTACGAAAAAGAAAAACTGGAAAAATATGAACCAATGGCAACTTCAACAGTCAGGCTCCTGACTTGGGAAAGGCATATTAAGACTATATGGTGTGGCCGGTTTTAACATGTGAGCGCTCAGCTTCCCCCTTTTTTTACCTGGGAAAGTTGTTTCCCTAAAAGTTGTAAGAATAAGACATGAATATCCAGAAGTTTCATAAGGGGGATGAGATAGGGAGGGCACTGCATGACTTCTTTAGAGATGGACGCTTCAGTACTGTTTCCCTCAATAAATCAACTAAAGTTTTCCCACAAAGCACTGGCATAGCACCCCCTTATATAGATTCTACCTCTTGCTACATGTGTACATGTTCAAGTCGACCTCCAAAAAAGAGGGTGTTAAATGAAGTCGTGAAAAATGTACAAAAACAGCTAGGTTTACTTACCATAAATATATCCAACATTCTGTTTTGCTTCTGGTTTATTCAAATCAAGATAATAGAGCGTATTTTTGTCCATTTTCTTCTCCGTGAGGGGAACTCCTTCATTGATCATTCAAATTGTTTACATTTATAAATGACGTCATCTAGATGGAGTGCGTGACTCCGCAGATAAATAGTCCTTTTTTCTTAGACTTTTTAATAATTACCAATACCAAGTATAAACAAAACAGGTTGTTTTGTAATCAATTTCTATTATTCTAATTAAGTGTGCTGGTAAGTAACTTGTGTAAGTCAAGGCTATCCGTCTACAAAACTGTATATCCCTCCGCCTCACGTCAGAAGGTCCCTGACGTCATATAAATTTTTGTCAACAACTTCGAACTTGGAACCTTGTTCAAATTATGATCGCCTCATTTTTCCGTAATTTTAATTTGCAAACAAAACAGATAACTGCTAGGTCAATAAAGCGATCATAGTCATGGAACTTGAGAATTGGTTTTCATTTATAGATTTACAACAGTGAACGCTTTACCGGTTTGACTTGCAAATTAACCGGCGCTTTTCTGTTTACCAACGGGAGAAAATAAAAAGGTCAGTGGTAGGCTTTTAGTTTAAAAAAGAACTTGAAATCGGCAATAAAGTAAAACCACAACTATACTGACGTAAAGGATTTTTTTTAAACACCCAGGTTCGTATGCTATCATTCAGACCTGTGAAATACAACATCCGATTCAATATTTGCTGTTCTGCATACACCAGGTGCGTATGCTAGCATACATACCTGAGAAATACAATGTATTAATTAAATGTAGACATTAGCATACACCAGGTACGTATGCTAGCATACAGGCCTGAGAAATGCAAGTTAATTTATTACAATTCAGTTCAGCATACACCAGGTGTTAAATATGCCAGATTCACGATTTCCAAGTGCTTGATAAAATAAAAATGTGTTGTTTCCTTTATTTTTCTCTTTTTGCATAAGTTTGTCTTATGAGCAATAATTCGACCTATTTGAGCACGAATTATGACAAATTACCGTTAATGAGAATTTCTAATTTTAGATGAGAACGTGTTAAGGTCATCAATAGGTCTTCAATGCAGCTAGAAATTCCCCCACCCAGAGGCTTCCTTCAGATGTTAACTGCATTATCTATAAGTGTCAGTTAAATGATAAAATAAATATTTCAACTTTTGCTTCAGATGTTATCTTTCATTCATAAATTTCTGCCAAAATTTCATAAAATTCTACAACGGTTTGACATACTCATATAGTAATTTATGTGTAACAAGCTTTAACCCTCCACAGTATCTGGTAGTTAACATAATAAAAAACAACAAGAAATAAGCATTGTTTTTGGTCCCTTGTTGGCCCCTAATTCCTGAACAGTTTGGACCATACCCCCAAAATCAATCCCATCTTTCCTTTAGTGGTTATAAACCTGGTGTTAAAACTTTATTGAGTTCTATTTACTTATACTAAATTTATTATCCAGAAACCATCTGTCTTCGGACAATGCTGATGACGACGACTACAATCATAACGTGATACCAATATACAACCAAATTTTTTTTTAATTTTTGCAAAGTATAAAAATCAGTCCATCTATGAGATGATGAGTAAAACATGGAAAAATTAAAAGAAAAATGTATTCTTCTCATGAGTTATAAACAATGCAGTATACTTTTGATCAATTTGAGTTGTTAAATTTTAGAGTAAAACACAGGCCAATATTTGAGCTGCTTCGAATAGAAATAGACATTCTGCATGTTTATGTATACATTGTCATGTTAAAGACTTTCAATGATTTTGGAATATTCAGATATAAAACAAAAGATGAATTAAGGTCTGTTTAGTAAGGTTAATATATAGACTCTATTTTCAAATAGTTACAGATAGAGATTTTTATAACCTGACCAAAAATGTATGGAAGAGAAAAATAACAAAAATAAAGAGCTCCAAGCAAAATTTAAATCTGAAAATCCCTTATCAAATGGCAAAATTAAAAGCTCAAACACATCAAAGAAGTGAATAACAACTGTTATATTCCTGACTTGCATACTGTCCAATCTTATTCAACACATCTGAGCCTCTTAATGAGTTTTTTTATTACGTGATTACCAGACTTGGGGTAATTGTAATTGTAATCGTAAATCAGCTGTAATTGATAATACAATTTTTCAAGTAATTATTGTAATCATTAATCAGCCAACAATCTGATTACATGCTATTTAATTTAATCAATTACTTTTCAAAATACACTGTAATCCTGATTACTTTTTGATTACATTCTGATTACATTGAAAAAAATCTAAAACTGTGTTTATGGTCAATAAATGAACCTTTTTGTTATTCATATTTAATGAATACTTAAAATATGTTAAAATAGTTTTGTTTACTTCAAGCATGTTAATTGATTTGTATACTTCAGTAAAAAATAAACTTTTACTGTATTGAAAAGTCATCATTAGCTTTAGTAAAATATATTGTACATATATTCACAATTTAAAGCTGTACATTATATATATATTTGATAATAGATGTTATATTCAAGTAATGATTTTCTTTAACGCTTGAATTATAATCTTTTGTTAATTTTGTGACTTTTGTCAACTTTAAATTGACAAGTAGGACACGAATTAAGGATTGTTTGTATTGCAATACCCAATTGTGTATAGCTATAGGGCAATATTTATGATAAAAGATAAATCAGACATGTGAAAATTAATCTAATGGGCAAAAATAAATTAAAAGTTGGACAAATATGTATTTTAAAATAAACACATCTTGGTAGGTATTTGGTCTGGACATATAAAATACAATGATTTTTAGTACTTATATTTTGTTTACAATTTGATAAAACAATCATATTAAAATTTTACATAGTTTTTAAGTGGTAACACATTATTTCATTCATCATGTCCATATTTTAACTCCAAGATACTGCACCTTGAAATACATATAAAGTCTGGAAGGGGTCAGAAGGTAAACAGCAAACTCTTTTTAAAGCTATATTCAACTGAAGTCAAAATAATTCAGAGAAGAAAGATGATAAAGTTTAATGGGTCATTACCAGTGAAATAATGTTCATGTATATATCATATATATATGTTGTGAATTTTTGCGGTTTCTTAAAGGGAAAATTCGCAAAAAAATAAAAATTTGATATTATGTTCATCCTAGATAAATAAGCATATTCTCAAAATATTAAAGCTTTATTCCTCTAGATAAGTGAGTTATTTGATTTTTAAAATCGACTCTTAATTCTCGGCAAGAGGCCATCTTGAACACTAATGACCACGGCTATCTGATTACCACAAAGTCCTAGTACACGGCATGACATGTCCGTTAATCAGTGTAAGTATGACTAAATATAACATATCTAATAAAATCCTTTTTCAAAAATTTCTATAGTTATATCAAACGTTTATTTATTCACATAATTCAAATGTTCTTTATTTAAATTCATTGTAATCAGATGTAATCATGATTACTTTGTCAATGTAATCATTAATTTAATCAGATACTTTCAGAAATGATGTAATCGTTAATTCAATTTAATCGTACGAATGACAAAGTAATTGTAATTTAATCAATTACATTGAAAGTAATCAGACCCATCTCTGGTGATTACTTGGCTGTTTTTATTGTGATTATTTGATTAACAGACCAAATATTTCGTAACTGTATTTTTAATTCTTTGATTATCTTGTTTAAAAAAATAAAATAAAGACTATACGATTATATTGGCAAAAAGATTATGATTATATGATTACTTGGACCAGGAGCCTTAAAGTTCATTATATACAACATCAAGACTTACCTTCCATGTTGTTAAAATCTTCTGTTGATCCCTCGTTGACACCAGGAATGGTTGACACAGATGTCACTATTGGGGTTGTGTTGTCTAAATCTACAAAATAACAACTAACTTTTACTAGAAATAAATATATAGTAAATAATAAAGTTGAGAAAGGAAATGGGAATGTGTCAAAGAGACAACAACCCAACCAAAGGGCAGAATAAATGGAATGCTAACTAAATTCCAAAACATATAGATGAATTATAAGTATAAATCATACAAGACTAACAAAATTCATACAAATGTATATAGGTACATGCACCAGGCTTACAATTTCACACACCACACATGCTTTAAATCTACAAAAGACTCATTAGGGAAGCTTGAAATCAAAAGTTTAAAAGGCAAAATAAAGTAAGAAGTTGGAAAGTATCGAGGACCTAAAAAACTCAAAGGTTTTGCCAAATACAGCTAAGGTTATCTCTTCCTGCTACCTTTCATTTTATATAATACATGTGTGTTCTACTCAAAGCAATGAAAATGAAGAAGAGAATGTTCTCATTGAATTATAAAGGAATAAGCTAAGGTAATGATTTTTTTTTCTTTGATTTTTCTTCTTCATTCAGGTTATTGCATATATAAAACAAGAAATCCTTAGATTCTAAACAGGAAATTTTAAAAACATTTTTAACATGCTGTAACCCCTTTTCTGGAACACTTTTAACTAATACAAAATATACCATTTACATTAAAAATAAACCTCCACATATTTCACTATGCGTTTACAGTTTCAAGATTCTAGTACAGTTCATTCATTTTGTGTTGAATTGTATTAACTTTTGCAAATAACTCTTAAATTAAACCAAAAAAAAGTTATTAAGACCAAAAAATTCTTAATACTTTAGTTTAAAATATGCTCTTTCTATAGGTTTGCATTGACAAGGAGCAACCTGTCCTAACCTTTGCCAAAAAATCTAAATTGTAAAGGGATTCTTTAAGGGCTGTACCAAAATTTATCGGATAGAGGGATTAGAAGCACTCAAATCACTTACACACTGATAGATGCATTTTCATTATAATTTTGTAGAAATTTTAATAAAATGAAAATTGTTCATTTTATGGGTAATAGGGGTTCGAAAAAATGGCTTCCATGTCCCCCAAATAAGTTCAGAACAGTCCTAATTCGAAAATAGATTCTTCAAGAACATTAAAGTTTTCTAATGTACAAACCAAACTCCGGTAACTCATGTTCTGATCCACCCAACGTGTTCAAGTTATATTTGTCTCTCATTCTATCTCCGGGACGATTACGTGTCCAAAATTTTCTGAAAGATAAAATTGATAGTAATTAATTTAAGGTACACTGATATCTGTAATGTATAATATTTCAGGGATAAGAAAGTTTGCCATCAAATTAAAATCTCAGACAGAAATACTATTTCTCAATGCATTGTACCAATGTATTATTAACACCCTAATCTACAACAAAAGAGAAATATAAAAATTCCTATGGAGGTACAATAAAAAATCCAAAATTATTGCCCCCCCCCCCCCCAAAAAAAAACAAAAAAAAAAACATACTACAAAATAGATTTTGACATTCTGAACAATTTTGCCAATGTCAGATATTTCTTGATCTATTTTGGTTTTCAAGGTATCTGACAATTACGTGTAATAAACATGTACATAGCAGCCATGATAAAAAACTGAATAGAAAACATTAACCCAACCAGCCTGTTCATATTTCACATTCTTCCAGACTTACGTTGTATGATCATTAGATCCAGAAGCTAATATATGTCCAAGTGGATGCCATGCCAAACTCCAGACCATGCCTTCATGAGCCATCTCCATTCCACCTAATTCTCTGTCGGTTCTGTAACAAAATTATAATTATCCATACTTTTACACATATGAATAAAATAATAAGTGGGTTATCGAAATTATAATCCATACTTTTACAATAATAGTTTGGTTGTCCATCATTGAGACTGCTAAAGGTCAGCCTCTAAATTGCCCTGAATATACAAGTTGTCAGTAATAATACATGCATCAAAAGGACACAATGAACACTTGCAACATGAGCCAAAACCCTTATTTGACATAAAAAGTACACATCAAAAGAACAGGTGTTCAATGTTGTAAGCTGATGTGACCACAACTTCATTGTAAACTACTTTAATAGATGGACTGAATGACCCACAGACTAAAAAACATAAAGCCCCCTTCTATTGTATAAAACAATAAATTTCTCATGGTTGCATTTGATTTCTAGTTTTATTTGCATGTGCTGTAAGGTTACTTATGGGATTGATATTTTTCTCTTCAAAATATTTTATACATAGGCAAATTTAAAACACTTACCCGACATGCCAGAACATGACAGCTCCATCAGAACCTCCTGAGGCAAATAATCCTTCGTGTATAGGATGCCAGTCTATTGCTAAAATAATATAAAAATAGGCTCTATATTCACAAATTCTTATAACAACTGGTACCTTTAATTTCAAAATGGAGTAACAATTCAGTGGTTATTGTTTGTTGCTGTATACCATAATTGTTTTTCTTTTTACATAAAACAAACTGTTAGTTTTCTCATTTTAGTTGTTTTACATTTGTCAGCATTGTTTTTATTCATTATTGATAAACATACAGTAAAGTACAGTTGCGAGTATGGTCTCAAGGAAACGATGATAGTCCGTCGGAAGGGGAGAATAAATGGCTGAACCTTGTTAAGAGAGAGCCATATCTCTTGCACGTTAAAGACACCCTTGTAGATTTCGAAAAAGAGCAGGCTAATGCTGCTACAAGGCAGAACTCGCACCAACAAAGTGGAAAGGGATTAATATAAGTTGCAAAACTTGTTTCCCAATCCACTATAAATAAATATGTTTAAACTAAATTTGGTGTCGATTGGTCTCTGGTGAAAAGTTGTCTCATTTGTTATCATACCACAACTTCTTATTCTAATTTTAGTCAATTACGCTGACAAATTGTTTTGAGATCATTATTATAAAAAGCTCACTATTCTTAATAATTAAAGGACAAATTTCAAAGTACACTGTCTCGAGGACTGCGTATTGTGCTGAATCAACTTGTTACTATAAAATCTATGAGTGATGCAAGAAAAAAAATTGAAAATATGTCTTATTTTGAGTATTTTATCAAAGAAAACTTATTTAAAGAATTATGGTGACTTGAATAACACCAGTATCACTCAGATTACAATTCTACCTAGACAGGTAAGTTTGTATTTAGCCTATAAAATACTTATTTAGCCTTGAGAATTGAAAGGTCAGTTTATCCCATTCATACAATAGAAGTTTACCTTTAAGGGTCTGAACAGGGTTTACAGAATAGAGAATACATGTAATAGCAACAAAAAATAGAGAATAGAGAAAATGAACAACAAAATAAGGAATAGAGAATAATTTAATGCGATGCAAAAGTATAAAGAATAATTGTGCAAAATAAAAAGGTAACTTAGGTAACTGTAATGCAATACTGATAAAATAAACAATCAATGTACAGAATTAATAAATAATGTTGTAACAGAAAGACTAAATAGTAAAATCAT
Source organism: Mytilus edulis (assembly GCF_963676685.1). Lineage (NCBI taxonomy): Eukaryota > Metazoa > Mollusca > Bivalvia > Mytilida > Mytilidae > Mytilus > Mytilus edulis. Next base: position 11,180,019 of record NC_092356.1, on the reverse strand, counting down.
TTTCACATGAAATTTACAGAATTAGAGTTATTTTTAAGGCTATTAAAAGAAAATGCCCTAAAAATTTAAAGAATACAGATATTAAAAAAACCCATGCCGGTCCTCATGTCATTTACATTGTCAAAATATAGGACACATCTAGTCAAACTGGTTTTAAACTAGACATCTAGTCAAACTGGTTTGGTATAACTGACTGTTTCTTGCCCTAGATTTCGATTTCACAGTGACCTCATGTGTTTGTGTTAAGAGTACATTGTACTGTCATATTTATTGATTTTCTGTTGGACATGACCTACATTGTTAACATGCAAAACAGTGGCTTGATATTTCAACTGATATTAGTATAAATTAAAATTTGGAATGTTATATCCTGGTTGATGTTTTTTGAGGACTAAGATGTTAACTTCATTCTTGTTCACATTATGATTATGTTAACCTTCAATGCACATTTAAAGATAGAAAACATTTCAGCTCTCATTTAAAATGTTTTGCAACTAAATAATAATCTGTCAGATTTGGTGTAAACAAAAAACAAGACAGTGTAATATATAACCTGCAAGCATAGTCTATTTCTATAAAGTCAAGCAGATATTTTTTTATATCTGAAAAAAAACTACCATGTAAAGAAATATGCAATTAAAAGGCCGAAATAACCCCAAAAATTCAACATTAACAGATTTTTAACAATTAAATCATGATGCACAAAGTTTTAAGTATTGGTCAGAATATAGGGTTCTTTTGTACTTTAACAATATCACAATAACAATAAAGTGACCTTAATTTTGGACAAGGTAAATGGCATGAAGCCAAATTTATCAACTTCTATTGTATGAATGGGATAAACTGACCTTTCAATTCTCAAGGCTAAATAAGTATTTTATAGGCTAAATACAAACTTACATGTCAAGGTAAAATTGTAATCTGAGTGATACCGGTGTTATTCAAGTCACCATAAAGACACTTCAAAAGTACACTGTCATGAGAAACGTACTGAAGTTTAATTTTAGATTTGTATGTAACACAAAAAGGGGGAAATATTAGTTCCCAATTTCAACTATTATGCAAAATCAACTTGTTACCATCAAATCTATGACTTATATCTGAAATTTTTAATAATCTTGTACATCAAACAATGTTTTTTAATCTGAATATATATTCAGCGCTGTTCTATTTAAATGTGTGTGGATGGACAGGAAGAGACTTTCAAAATATCCCTACAACCAAGAACCATTATTTAGATAATTTTGCATAATGATAATACTGAAAAAAGACCAATGACCCACATTCAATAATTAAACTTCTCTTCCTACCCTCCCATATACATTTTAATGGAAAAGCCCTCATGGAGACTACCGATTTTTTTAAAATATCAAGTATACCTGTAGCTTCTTTTTTATGTCCTTTAAATGTCTGGACCTCCTCCTTCATGTTACGTATGTCAAACAGTTTAATGAGATGATCACGTGATGCTGTCAGTAACCAGTTACCATTCTTATTCCACTGGAGCTGCATTACTGTCATTTTATGAGCATGCCTGAAATATTATAGGAACAATCTCTGGGATTGAAGTCATAGAACTTTCGAGTCGGTTATTTGTACTCAAGACTCCAAAAAAAAACAATCAAAATATTGGATTCCATGTTTCAAGCATGATTTATGTGCTCCAAGCACTGAGCAAAGTTTTATGACTTCAACCCCTGAAGTCTGGTTTCCACATCTTCCTGATGTAGACATTTTTGTACTAATGTGACGTAAAGAAAACATCATTCAATTTATTTGGTACCCAAAATCAGGTCTGACATAGGTTTGAATTATGTTATATTTTGTTATGTTGGTGTCATTCATACTTATAGCTAACTACAGAGTATGAATTTTGTTTATTGTTGAGAGCTGTGCAGACTTCCTTAAATTCCCATCATTTGGTCTCTGATCATGCTGGTTGATAATTGTCTCATTGGCAATCATAAAATAAGAGATGTGCTATTCATCTCCATACTTTTAGAAAGTCTTAATTGCATTTGATTTTACAAATTTTTTTAACAGAATGATGTATTTATGTTTTTCACACATTTATTGAACTTCAATGCATACTTTTATGATATGGGTCACGACTACAGTATAGACAACATCAATTTCTTGAGTCATATAAAGGATTTGCCCTTTTTTACCAACTATAGTATAGTTACTACATACAATAATGCCAGACAATGTCCAAATTAACACTATCAAAAATTTCTTATTAATTACAATAGATTGATCGTGTTGATAAATATATCATAAAAATTAAGGACAGGGGCAAAATTAAAAATTGATTTGGCACATCCTATAATGTTGACTTACAATGTAGCTAGGCAGGATCCAGTTTTAGCATCCCATAATTTCAATGGCTGCTGGTTGTCTTTACTTCCGGAGGCTATCAGACTTTTATGTGGATGCCAGCCTACACATTTCACATCAGCACCATGTCCTAGTTAATTCACAAAAATGTTTGGTTTATATTCAGATCACACTATATGCATATCTGTATTCAACATTGAACAGTTGAAATCAGTGGGTTTGTTGTTGTTTTTGTTTGTTTTTTTGGATGTTTTTTTTTTTTTTGGGGGGGGGGGTTCCTTTAGAAAACAAAAAAAATACTATTTAATACCTTTCAAGAAGTGCTTCACTTTAGATTGCAGTTTGACTATTGAAAGTCAGAGACCGAGAGCATCATGATCCTAAATAATTCTTTAGTGACATTCTAGCTACAAATCTGATTGATCCTTTGCTTATCAACATCCAGTGGCAAAGGAGTAGGTTCAGTAAGACCCTTTTTGGCCCCAAAATATAGCAGTTTTGGAAAATTGTGAAAATGTAATCTGTAAGCTATATTTTGGAAAGTAAACTGCTTCTGCTACATAAATATGAGCTGTTTTTGACAAAACAATGCACAATTATTGCGTTCTAGCATCATTAAGTCATGCTAAATTACTGAAATCTTAAAAATTTTAGCATTTTGGTTAATTTTTAGACGGTTTTCGTCTAAAATGAAAGTGGCCGCATTCGTGTTCATTCATAATATTGAAAAGTAAGTTGTATTTGATGATAATACAAAACATATGTAAAGGTTGAGGATGAACACGGATGCGGCCACTTTCATTTTTGACAAAAACCATCTGAAAAGTGACGTTTTTAGGCATATTTGATAGATTTTTCGTATTTAAGCTTGAATCAGAGCGATTTTAATGACTAAATCAGTTAAAATCTTTCACATAAACTAATCGAATCAATTGAAATAGACACTTAAGTGTTTAAAAAGTGGCCAAAAACTTTCGTTGGACGAACCTGAAATTTGAGGCCAAAATCGGCCCTTACCGGACCTACTCCTTTTCAAATATCCACACTGGAAGCTATATTATTAGGTTGAAAGAAGTGGGAGAACTGGGTGGTGTCTGAAATAACTTCCCACTTCTTAAAAATGAGGTTTTTTTTATTAAGATTCAGACCCTTTAACCATTTACAGCTGATTGCATTGAGTGTGTAGGTAAATGTAATATCTTATGGTTAGCTTGCTTGCTAGCTGAACCGTGAAGTCATTATAAAGTAAGGTATTACTACCCTCCTTTTGATGGAGCCTAGTACTTTACAGACACTGAGACAGATAGATTGGTTAACTGTCAAACTAGTTTGCTCCTAAAGGAGATTAGTTTACCTAATCTAATACTGGTAATGACTTCACAGTTCAGCTAGCAAGCATTGCTAACCAAAGATATTACCTTTACCTACACACTCAATGTAATCAGCTGTAAAGACCACTTAAACTAAATGTTTGCTAAGCCTACACTTTCCTGAAACTATCTAATTAATGGACAGAGATCAATAAAGGGAACTAATCTAGTACAGAATCACATGTGACAATATTTATTTGTCTTTCTTTGTCCACACTCAAGATGAAAGCCTTGAAGAGTTTTGCATTGCTTATTTCATATACAGATTTTCTCAAAAATTAGCATGATCCTACAGTGAAGGAATTTTAGTTATCTTTATGTGATAAGAAAAAAAGAAATGAGAAATTTTATAGATGTGTGCAATTCATTGAACAGGTCACAAATTAGACTGTTCAGTATCAATCTAAACAAACAAATAAATATACCCCCTTTATCAGAAACAGTGGTGGATCAAGAAATTTTCATAAGAGGGGACCCATTGACTGCCTAAGATAGGCCCAATCTGGTCTTGCTTCAGTGATTGCCTATATAATCAACCATTATTTTTTCCTTGAAAAAAGGGCCTCTGAGAAATGAGAAATGGCAGAGTCTTTGATCTGCTTAGGGGGAAACCCCAAATAATAACAAATTGGATAAAAAAATAAAGCAGGAGTCGCCCAACGGGATTATATTGTTCTGATTCTAATTTAAAACAGCTATATTACAATTTGATAAAAGAGGGGTTTAGGAATTTGCAATCTGGTAGATATTATAAAAATGATGGCAAAGTTCATAATTTTCTAAGGGAAACCACAAAAATAATTCTGAAAAAAATCAATATATATAGGGTAGTATTATATATGGCAATATTCCGAGAAACCTTTAAATTGCTCAAATATTACTCTTTAAGTTCCAAACTCCAAGAAATGAGGGGAAATTCCATAATTAAAACTGGTTCACATTATGAAAATAGGAAATAATTCCTATAACAACTCCACAATAACAAGAGTCCAAACTACCCAATTACAGTATGTATTATCTTTCTGTGTTTCAAGGTCTGGGTTTGAAATTCTATCACATCTTGATAACACAAAATAGGTACCCACTTTCCCCACTAGACAATACACTTGCTATCACAATAATAAAAGTCAGTTTTGAACATCTTGCATACAAGAAAAAAACCTCATAAAACAAAATCGGGAGACATCTGCCTTGTCTAAAATAATTCAAGGTAGATCTCAATATTCTTAACATTCTTGCTTTGACAGATTTTATGTTAATGAATAATTGGATTTTACTCTTATAGGTAATCTATTTTTAGCCATGGTGGTGATGGTTTTTTTTCCTGTGGCAGCATTTTTAAAAGTAGCCACCCATAAAAAAGATTGTGGTCGACTTTGGACCAGTTTTGCCCAGTGGTTTCAAAAGTGGATTTCATGAAAGGGACACCAAGTGAAAGCAAATGTTACTACATAAGTCCATTGAGATACCAACAAGTGGATACAACTTGCAACCAAATCATCTGTTTCATCCTGAAGTAAGTTAATTTGATTAATTCCCTTTTTATAATTTGGACCAGAATTATATTCCTTTATGCACATCCTAGGGCAGCATTGTTGCAATTGCAAAGTAAATGGACAGATGGACACTGTGATTTTTAAATTACTCCTCCCCCCCCACCCCCAAACCAAAAACAAATTGTGGTGATATAACAGAAATTTTCATTTTTGTTTCCATATTTCAATAGTGACTGTTTTTCTGGTGTTCAAATAAGAGGACAAGTCATTATTTTTTATGGATTTACATATGTATCAAATGTATTACTAGAAATAACTTATATTGATTTTTTGGTGGGAAAACACTGGCATCTATACATTCAATGACTAGGGCCTATCCAGCCATTTTCAAAAGGGGGAAGGGGGGTTCCCAACCAAGGATAACCAGGTGCTCCGCAGGGCGCAGCTTTATACGACCGCAGAGGTCGAACCCTGAACAGTTGGGGCAAGTATGGACAAAACATTCAAGCATGATACAGCTCTGAATTTGGATTGTGATCAAATTTTTGACATTACATGGTTTTTTTTTACACAAAACAAATGCCAAGATTTTACAAATCAATTAAAGATTTCTTCTTCAAACTTTTTAAATCTAAAATTAAATAGTTGACACAGCATAGGTTTCTGACACAGAATGAATGTGGTCTAATGAACTTAAAAGGTTTTTTTTGCCTTTGAGCAAATCACTATGCTGTTGAATATTAATCCTCTCAAAAAAATGTTTGAAGAAATTTTCTTTTTATTTATGAAATCTGAAATGAGAAAAATTTAACCCCCCCCCTTTTTTTTCACATCCCCGTTTCCCTTTTTCAAAACTGATATCAATTCAAATTTCTAATGGAGTTTGCAACAATAACTACTCATTTAAATACATCATAAAATATTAAGATGTAAAAAAACTGCTTGTTATCACTGAATGGTAAAGATTATTTAAATTTATCAGTTGGTAGTAAAAAGTGTATATACATTGTATATTGTATATAACAAAGATTTAAGTTGATTCTGGACAAAGAAAGATAACTCCAATTAAAAAAAATTCTTGCTATTGCACAAATAGGATATTTCTTGCTTACTATTCTGGACAAAGAAAGATAACTCTAATTAAAAAAAAATTTGCTATTTCACAATATTGTGCAATTAGATATTTCTTGCCATTGCACAATACTGTGCAATTGAAAAGACTTGCTATTGCACAATACTTAATATAATAATTTTAGATCCTGATTTGGACCAACTTGAAAACTGGGCCCATAATCAAAAATCTAAGTACATGTTTAGATTCAGCATATCAAAGAGGCCCAAGAATTCAATTTTTGTTAAAATCAAACTTAGTTTAATTTTGGACCCTTTGGACTTTAATGTAGAATTTGAAATTTGAAAACAGTACCAAAAATGAAGAATCTACATACACAGTTAGATTTGGCATATCAAAGAACCCCAAGGATTCAATTTTTGATGAAATCAAACAAAGTTTAATTTTGGACCCTTTGGACCTTAATGTAGACCAATTTGAAAACTGGACCAAAAAAACTTCAATAATCAAGAATCTAAGTACATTTTTAGATTCAACATATCAAAGAACCCAACCGATTCATTTTTTGTCAAAATCAAACTAAGTTTAATTTTGGACCCTTTGGACCTTAATGTAGACCAATTTGAAAACGGGACCAAAAGTTGAGAATCTACATATACAGTTAGATTCGGCATATCAAAGAACCCCAATTATTCAATTTTGATGAAATCAAACAAAGTTTAATTTTGGACCCTTTGGGCCCCTTTTTCCTAAACTGTTGGGACCAAAACTCCCAAAATCAATACCAACCTTCCTTTTATGGTCATAAGCCTTGTGTTTAAATTTCATAGATTTGTATTTACTTATACTAACATTATAGTGCGAAAACCAAGAAAAATGCTTATTTGGGTCCCTTTTTGGCCCCTAATTCCTAATCTGTTGGGTCCTAAACTCCCAAAATAAATACCAACCTTCCTTTTGTGGTCATAAACATTGTGTTTAAATTTCATAGATTTCCATTTACTTAACCTAAGGTTATTGTGCAAAAACCAAGAAAAATGCTTATTTGGGCCCTTTATTGGCCCCTTATTCCTAAACTATTGAAACCAAAACTCCCAAAATCAATCCCAATCTTTCTTTTGTGGTCATAAACCTTGCGTCAAAATTTCATAGATTTCTATTAACTTAAACTAAAGTTATGGTGCGAAAACCAAGAAAATGCTTATTTGGGCCCTTTTTGGCCCCTTATTCCTAAAATGTTGGGACCAAAACTCCCAAAATCAATACCAACCTTCCTTTTATGGTCATAAACCTTGTGTTAAAATTTCATAGATTTCTATTCACTTTTACTAAAGTTAGAGTGCGAAAACTAAAAGTATTCGGACGCCGGACGACGACGACGACGACGACGACGACGACGACGACGACGACGACGCAGACGCCAACGTGATAGCAATATACGACGAAAATTTTTTCAAAATTTGCGGTCGTATAAAAAGGGGGGGTTCCAACCATATGTCCCTATTCTAATGCATTGGTTGTCCAAAACAAACAGGTGTTCTAAAATCTATTAATTTGTCAAAAGACAAGATCTTTTAACCAATGGACAAAATCTTACAGCATTTAAATGTAATTTTAATAAATTTAATCTTTGACCTCTGCTTGTAGCATTTTCAATATATTCTAACTAAGAACACTTGTTTTAATTGGTTCATTATTCCTTGAAAAGAGGTTCTTTTTAAATTAGGTCAATTTGGGAACTAATTTTCAGTCCCTTTGTGTCACATTGGACGTGTCATTCGGACCAATTGCAATGTAACAATACTTGGTTAGTACCATCTTAAGAACATTTTTGCATATTTTGTTTTCATGAGTTCTGAAACACCATATATTTGTCCATAGGGTTTCAATTTAATTGTAGATTTTTCAAATTTTTGACCTATTGATACCCCTTTTCAGTCCCTTAAATACATACTGGACTTTTATAAGTATGTTATGAATGTTTTCAAAAACATGTTTTAATGATTTAAATGTAAACTGCAAAAAAATCTATTCAGTAGAAACTGAGAAAAGTGTGACATAACTATCGGTTGCATGAACAGACAAAAAGCAAGATGGACTGTCAAACAAGGTGAAAGCAATATAGTCCCCTTCCCCCAGCCTAAAGTGTGGGTATCACATGAGTCGATAGTGCCCCCTTGCTCTATCACTTTATAATTGAATTGTAAACAAAGAGTCAAAAGTTCAAAAGGTAATTTTGGCATGTATTTTCATCATAATAATGAACACATAATAATAGTAAAGTTTCAAGTTTATGGTTATCTACCTTACTCCCAATTTGTATGGTCTTTTTAAACATGTTTAAAGAGATATAACAAGAATGTGTCCCCAGTACACGAATGCCCCACTCGCACTATCAATTTCCATGTTCAGTGGACCCTGACATTGGGGTAAAAACTCTAATTTGGCATTAAAATTAGAAAGATCATATCATAGGGAACATGTGTACCAAGTTTGAAGTCGATTGGACTTCAACTTCATCAAAAATTACCTTGACCAAAAACTTTAACCTGAAGCGGGACAGACGGACGGACGGACGCACAGACGAACGGACGCACAGACCAGAAAACATAATGCCCTCCTACTACCGTAGATGGGGCATAAAAAGAAACAGATGCACCAGAAAACCATATGGTCCCTAGATCATACTATAGGCAGGGTATAGCATTTGAACGTTTTAAGACAACAACATCAAACAGTTAAATCTGATGCTGGCATCAGAATATCCTATTCCCTGATATAATGAAACATTTCATCTTACAGAAGGACACAACTCAAGACCAATGAAAGGGACATCACCCAAATTCGAAATTTGATTGGTAATAATAAGTAATGTGTACTTGATTTATATCATTTGGTTGTGAAAACAACAAGGGTAAAAGTGAAAGCCCCAGGGGCATTATTATTCTCTGGATCAAAGCTTACTATGAACCCTTATTCTATTTGAACAGGGACAAGAGTTTTGAAAAGAAATACATACCTCTCAAAATCTTCTCTTCTTGGCATTTCTGGAAATCCCAGATTCGAACAGTACCATCATCAGAACAAGTCGTAAATTTATTGTCAGATGGAGAAAAACTGTAGGGGAAGAGGAAAAAACAATGTGCATGGTTATATTATTGTTTTTAAGAATCATCCATGGTAGAAAGTAAATGGCAAATTCATCTTCAATTACCAAAGAAATAAATGGAATTATGGCAACTGCTAACCATTTATTGAACTGAGTTCTCATTCCAGAGAGCAATGATAGATAGATCACAGGAAAACAACATATATCCTTACAAAAATGCTGCAATTTTTACAAGAAATTCATTGACATGTGAACATCAGAAAGGTACATGTATTATAAAAATCTTCAGATAATTAAAACTTCTTCTATGATGTCTTTTTTTACTTTAGTCCGAGCTGATATACATTTTGTGTAACCTGTAGAAATACAGTGATTTTATGTGTAGAGAATATTTGTTGGGAGTGATTTCCATAAACTGGTTATTACATGTACCATGCACACTTGTGAGATTAGTGCATGTTGAATGCTGGATTTCACACCTGTTTGAATTCATTTCAATTCTGTTTTTACAACTTTTGTGTTTTTTCGTTTATGTATAGAAAGTTTTACATGTTTTACACAGGATTCCATTTTCTTGAACTTTGTCATCTTTGTGGAGGTATCACTTTTTGTAGATTTATGCATGGAGGTTGTCAGAAATTTAAGAGCTACACAATAAAAATCCAAACTACTTCTAACCAACTCAATGAAACCATTAAATGGAGTATCTATGAAAGCACAGTATACAAAATGTTGAAGTGATAGCTTGAAATTCTTCATAATAAGACGACTCTACCAGTGATGTTGTTTTTCTTCAAATGTAGATAAATATTAACTAAGACCAGTCTAAAAAATTCACATGTTGAATGCACATTGTCATTTTTGAAAGCTTGTTTCTTAACCATTTCCTAAACAAAATTCCTTTTCAAATGGATGATTCCCAAGATGCAAATCTCAAAATGGTGTACCATCCAAAGCAGTTTGATGACCAGGAAGCAAAAATCCCAAGTGACACATTTCAAAAGCAGTGCTTTGATTGCTGTTCTTCATTTGGTAGTCAAATAAAATTACTCAATATACAAATTCAGTCAAAAAGACTAAAACTGTCAGTTTACTGATTTTAATTTCTTATTCATTGATTGATTACACAATCAGACAGATACCTTGCAATTTCAGGTTCACAACTGTAACCATATAATATATTGATAACTTAGATGCATTTAAAAATACAATAATCTTCCACAAAATGAAAACAAAATGAAGAACAGCGTTAAAAGCAGAAATAAGTTGATCATAGCATTGTCAGTCTTGTATACATTTATATGTTATCCCTTTTCCCTTAACAAATAATATCATTCCTGTTCAACTATTAAATTTCATTTGACATTTGTGCAAAATTATAAAATTCTGCAAAGTAAGAATTAAAAGAAAAACCAACGAAAGAAACTGCATGATGCAAGTACCATGAGTACACAACTGTGTCAAGTTACCCACATGCACATTATATTCGAGAACAGCCTCTTATTTAGAAACATTATAACTTGATTACTTTGTTGAAGGCAGTACAGTGAACTGATAAATGATTGTTGTGTAAGCAAACCAAAGGAAAGTAATATTTATGTAATGCACAAAGAAACCTGTTCAGTTATTGAGACCGACTCTGCTCACAAAGAATCCTACGACTAAAAGTAATCACAAGTTTATAGTTCATCATTTAAAAACATTTTTTTGTATTGAAAGGATGCCTACATTTTAATGTAATCTATTCCTTGTACATGTAAGCTAGCATTTGTGTCTTGGATATCTTAAAATACAAAACCTCTCAGAGCCATTGTATTACGTTTCTCAAGTGTTCAAGAAAACCTATGTTTATCATGTATGTGAATCGGTCATGTATCAAAACCTTTCACACTTGTTAGGACAATGTTGTCATTTCACATGGCACACTTTATAACTTAAGCCTATGCAGTTACATAATCATTTATGAATTCATCTGAATGCAAGTCTTTGAACTGCTTTGTAGTTTTAAAATGTAAAAAGTGCATTTTTTAAAATTTGTCTAATACCATCATGCCACAAGGGCAATCTTATACTTAAATTATAGACATGATAAAATCTTTATCAAGAATACATTGTCTCCAAGGAAATACTTTTCACAATCTCATCCTTAATTCATTAAAATAATTCATCAAAATATCTGGACAAATAGTGTAAATACATCCTGGTGTGTGGGTGAGTGTGTTTGAAGGTTTGTTGTTTGTTTTTATTTATGTTTATAATCTGCTCCTGGTCTCATCTTTCTCTGAAATTTTTTATACTTGTAATTTTTGGAATATAAAACATCTGCAAATCATAATAAATACATGTAAATGAGAGCTGCACCAAATCTCTTCACCTAAACCTAAAACAATGGACTTCTTTCGTGTCAGTCAGATCAGTTGTTATTTTAGACAGAAAGGCATTTTTGCAATATTTCTAACCCTCCATAATTTTGATGTACAAGTAAAGCATGGGATTTAACTGGAGTTTGAAGAATTAAAAAAAAAGTTTTGTGATTTTCAAATTTTTATTAAATAAGCCAAATAAATTACAGAATAACAATTTAACAGAAATTTGTATATACACAATTTCAAATTTAACAAAATATACTTAAATGATAATTCAGTGGGCTATATGCCTTTATTTTTATACAATTCTACATTATATAATCTAAATAAATAGGGCAGAAGGGCTTAAAGCCTTTATTTTCCCTTGGCAAACTGGGCAATATGCCTTTATTTTTCTGGGCAAACTGGGCAATACGCCTTTATTTTATTATTACATGTACAAACATGCAAAAAATTGATGAAATGTGGGCAATGCCTTTATTTAGTCCCTACATACATGATTGTCTATAAATACTTGGGCTTCTGCCTTTATTATCAAACTATTGTACCTCCTGATTGAAGGGCTTGCGCCTTTATTTGTGCATTTCTGATCTGACAAACCATCAACCATTTGTCAATGTTCATATTTTCATATTTAAAATGAACAACTGAACTCTTGCATATGAGATTTTTTCCGATTGTGACACTTGTATCCAGATTTAACACTGGCAGAAGTTCAATCAAATAGATCAATAGAAACAGATTTCTAAAACTAGATTTCCAAATTTGCCAAAGATTTGAAAAATTCTATGTGACTGCCTCCCCATAGAATATTTCTTGTAATTTTGGCAGATTTTCTCGTAAATTTTCACAATTACTTTGAAATCCATATGCAAGAGTACAGCAAGTCAACATGTCTGCGGACATTCTGTAATAATATAACGTAGAAACAATAATGGCTTCAATCCTAATCAAGAGGATGGTTGCCATGGTTACTTTACGTCCAGAATCCCACCTGATCCCACGAACGGGCTCCTTATGTCCTTGAAACATCTTTACATTGTTCATATTGGACTGCCAATACTTGATAAATCCTGAATGATCTCCAGTTATCATCCACGAGTCATTGTTACTCCACACCATTGCTCGTACTGATGTATCGTGGGCCTGAAAAAAACAATTTTATTTACTGTGAATTCATTTTTTTTTCGTTGGATACCAATTTTCGTGAGTTTAGTAGGTACAGTTGAACCATGAATTCAAATGTTCAACAAATAACATAAAAATTTACAATAAGTTTTGAATGCAGAGTTAGACTAAACCCCAAAATCAAATAGCCACAAATATGCAAAGCACTAAAATTGATATCCAAGAAATTAAATTAATCCACAGTACTGCCATTACAATTAGAATGTTTAAAAGAAATTATTTTGTAGAAATATTAAAAAATATGTAGTGTACTTGTTCTTTGTTGTTCCGATATGACTGACATTACTGACAATCAAAGGTCCTTTATAAATGTCCCCAATTAATTTACATTCAGTAGCTTTTATATGATAAACTCAAATACATGGAGAATGTTTCCGTGCGGCCCCACTTTATCTGCATTTGTGTTAGGGCTTTTCCATTAAAATGTATGTTGGAGGGTAGGAAGGGAAATTTAATTATTGAACAGGGGTCAAGGGTCTTTTGCAGTATGTGTCTATTACCATTATGCAAAATTATCTTAACAAGAATGTGTCCATAGCACACAGGTGCCCCATCCACATTATCATTTTCTATGTTCAGTGGACCAAGAAAATGGGGTAAAAACTCTAATTGGCATTAAAATTAGAAAGATCAAATGATAGGGAACATGTGTTTACTAAGTTTTAAGTTGATTGGACTTCAACTTCATCAAAAACTACCTCAACCAAAAACTTTAACCTGAAGCCAGACAAGACGCACTGACGTACAGACCAAAACTTATTTCAATAAATGGGGGCATAAAAATGGTTCTTGGTTGTAGGGATATTTTGAAAGTCCTTTTCTACCCTCCCACATTCATTTTAATGGAATAGCCTTATTAAATAAGCAGTGTGTCCAAGGTTCGCTACATTTGGTTTAGACAAACTAAAGTTAGAGAACAGAAACTAATTTTGGAACTTACAGACAGACAAGGGTAACACTTAATGCCCACTTAGCTGCAGCTGAGGCATAAAATAATTTATTTTTGCTCAGTAAACATGGTCCTGCACAAAAAAATCAATAAATAATTGTAAATACTTTTGATTTAACAACAACTAAAACAAATGACAAGACTTACTTGCAAAATAGTTTCAAAGTTGAAAGTTAAACCATTCCATAAAGTGAATTCCCCACTGGATGCTCCAGTTACAAGTCTTCTACCTTCAGGTGTCCACTGAAATTGGAATATTTAGTTCATTATTGTATAAACTCTCTTTATTTTTCATTTTTTACCATAATACTTTCTATAAGGACAATATAAAGATGAGAATGATGTTTTTTACACTTGGGTTCCAAGGCATCAATTTCCGTTTTCATGAACTTCCTACAAATTTGATAAATTTCATATGACAAAATGTACGACACTAAAATAAGAATGAGATATTTCTGGTACACATCAAAGAGACAGAAATCCTCTTAAAACGAACATGTATAAATGTGATGACAAAAATTGTCAAGATGAAAGATTTCTACATTAGTTTGGTCTCCTTCATATTGATATAATATCAGTTAAGAGCTGCAGTATGATTGTTTTTAGCAAACGGACACAGCTCTAGCAAAAAAGCTTAGAAACAGTAGCTAATATTTTTATATCTATACATGTAGAAATTCCAGTTTATTTGTTAATAATGATAGTTCTGTTCCCCTCATCCCCCCTTTTTAGATAGTTTTACACTTCAAGAATGTAAACTTGATAACATCTCACACATAGTAGCCTCATTGATAATTAACTTCTCATAGCCAATAAATTCTGCTCATGAGTCATGTCTGAAAGCTGTTGTATGAGAACTATGGAGGTAGTGATTACAGTAATATAGGCAAAGAGAATTTAATAAATATCTATAAACTTACAGCAAGACAGAATATTGGGCATCTGAATTTATTTGTTGATGTTCTTATAAACTTTGTTGTGACACAGTTCATTGGATTAGTTTTCATACTCAATGGTGGAGTCAGCTGAAAAAGTAATCACATTTTCAAAATTAAGTGGCATGGTTAAACAAATATAACAGGTGTGCCCAATGATCTAGAAAGTAGGTTTTTAAAGATATTTTTGACCTAGCAAAATATGCTTTTATAAACATTGTCATTTGTTTCAGAAAATGCTTCAGATGGGTTTTTTTAAATTCCAAGCATGTTTTTTTTTATGTCCCATGGACATAGGAATTTTCCCCTTGTACGTATGCCTTAGTTATTCTTATATCTGATTTTTTTCTAGAAGAGCCCTTACGTGTGTCTATCCATTCTTCTAATTTAAAACTTTTTGCCAGTGATTCATCATGCCTTCATCATGTCTAGGTCATTGGGTCCAATAAATATTCGTCATTTTACTGGACCATAGTATGTGTAACCAGATATCAAATATATATAGTGCAGAGTTCTACTGATTTTAAATGAATGTATGGTTCAAAATGAAATCCCCTGAGTTTTTTTACATTAAACGAAGCTCTACTAGTAACTACATAATATATTGGATTTGTCTCACGACTAAAACCAACATGGACAAACCATTACGCTAATATATACCATTTACAGTAAAGATAGGTATACATGTACATGTACTGTGAACCCAATGTAATCCCAAAGTGAAGTTCTTTCATTTGTATCTAGTGAAATTTTCTTATAACTTATGCATCAATGTAGCCCTTTGTAGTTTGTGTTTTGTTTAAAACTGATTTAATCTGAGAGCTTTTCCTTTTTATCAAACATGGTACCCTGAGAAGGAAATTTTAAATTGGAGTTACCTCCCATAGATTCAATATTAGAATTCCACTTTCATTTTCATTGTACAAAAAAAATAATATACGACACCACATACAAATGAATTTCTCAATAAATGATTAAAACATAAATGAGGAATGCATCTTTAGGACACAAATGATGCTCCCTATGCCATGACATATATAACGTTTAAAGGGACATAACTGAAGAACAGTAAAAGTGATGCAGCCCAAATAGGTACTTGATCTGAGTTTTGTGGTAATAAGTAAATGTTCACAAGTTTCATAACATTTGGTTAAAGCATACTTAAGTTTGAGAACAGAAACCAATTTTGGGAGGTACATACAGATGGACAGACTGACAAAGCTGAAGGTAACACTAAATGCCCCCTTCTAGGGGCGGGGCATACAAATATATTAAATACATAGATACTTAAAACTACATACATTTTTCTAGCCTTTTTTTAAATAAGTAAAATTCAAGTGACTTTGGTGACACCCACCCATAGATGACATTTCATGTGTGTTTTTTAATGTAATAGCCCTAAACCAAATGAATATGTTGGCATCAACTCTTTAACGTCTGTTGCAATGAAGTCTACACTTACATCTATCTGATACAAAGCATCTGGCATAACAGCCCTGACATCTCTATCATCTCTCTGCCAACACCGATTCTACAAAACAAAATATTTATATATTAGGGCTATTCTAAATATAATTTATATGTAATGCCATGATCTTCGAGCTAAAAGGTATTATGGACTTGATTCATATTTCCCATATTCTTTTTTATGTCCTTAGGGAGCCCAAAAAACATTTAGACTGTTTATCATTCATTTGATGTGTTGGAGCTTTTGATTTTGCCATTTGATTACTTAGGGACTCTGTTTTGAATTTTCCTTGTAGTTCAGTATTTTATCTGATTTTACTTTTTAGAAGTATCCTTTTTACATATATGTAAGTGTACAATAAATTTCCAAACATGTTTTTTTCTATTTTTTCTATCACTAGCAATCACTGTTTAACAATATTCAGTGAAATATGCAGTGCTTTTCAACTTAATCACCTTGCAACTGTGTGTTTTGCACATTTAAAACAAGTTTTACCTAAATGATACTATATTTATTTTTTCAATGATAATGTGTTTTGTTAGTTTTTTTGTTTAAAATGTTTTACTTTTGCCATGTCCAGGTCTGTGTATTCATATGGGTTTTTCTCATATTTGAATGGCATTTTGGTAACCTCTATTGGCAAACGTTTACATCATTTTATCTATGGTGGAAAGTTCTCCTTGGCAATCTTACCACAGCTTCTGATTTCTAAACAAATGTTAGAGATAATTCATTCATTCAGTTATATATATACCTCTATATATTTAATCACTGCAGAATTATAATCAACTGTTTTCCTGTGTACTGCTTTTCTCATCCGTTTACCGTCAAACATGACCACCTGCCCTGCAGCAGCTTGATTCGGGTCTTTGCTTGGATCCACACCGGCTGGTGGCTGTTGGGTGGCATTCTGTTGTGGCTGTTGGTAACTAGGTGGCTTCTGCAGTTGTTGATGATTTGGCTTGGGGGGCATATATTGGTAATTGCTTGGTTGGAAGGGCCTTCCCATAGGCAGTGTGGCAACACCACCATCCATCTTAGCTGTTGATTGTTAATCCCTCTAAGTCATTGTTAAATCTGAAATTTATAGAAATAGTTTTTACCATTATAATTTACCTAATTATCGATGCATCATATCAATTTTAATAATGTGTCTATATATACATGTATGTATAATTAATATTAATTTACATTTAAAATATTTTTTCACCGTTCGGTGTGAGCCAAGCTCCGTGTTAAAGGCTGTACTTTGATCTACATGTATAATTTTTTACTTTTTATACATTGATACTTGGATGGAGTTGTCTCATTGGCACTCATACCATGGCACTCATCTTCATATATCTATTGACAGTCATTGATGTTCCAAATATCTTTAACAAAAGACTGAACCTTTAAATGCTGATGCAGCTGCAAATGCTAACAGAATGAAGGATGGTTGTTTCCCCTGGTGCAACAAACTGTTGCAGGCTTGACAAAAAAACATATGAAAATTTGTTATTGAAGTTCTACAGATTTGAACATTAACACTTTCCCTGCTTTAACACTTCTAGCTTCTTATACCATGTGTTGTTTGAATGTTTGTTTTTTGGAGTACTCTTATATACATTATTTGATGTAGTCAGTTTTGCTGTATTTTGACATACTTAAGTTCTTGGGGTACATTTGTGTAATACTCCCTTTTATGTATAATCATTTCCTGTCATTTTGAAAACAATTTCTAATTATAACAGTTGCTTATTGCAAAGTAGTTCATATTTATATCTTTCAAACAATGCAAAGTTGTTTATATTTATATCTTTCAAAAATTAATGTAAAGTAGTTTGTATAATCCATGACCCCCCCTTTTCTTTCTTTTTTTAAATTTCACCCACTTTCTCATAATCATATACAATAGAACCTGTTATATTAATTAGGTTGTTTGTTTTCTTGATAGACCTAATCTATGTATTGGCATAAAATGTGAAATGCTTCAAATAAATTAAATAATTAAAAAAAATTCTGATAAAACACCAAGCTTTGTTGTCTGTCGGCTAAATTGTAAAAAAAATAATAATTAATATTGCTGGCCTGATGCATGATACTTCAGTTGCTCAGCAAAACCACTCATCTATTTTTTTCCTTTTCCCAATAAAATAAAATAAACAGATGTGGCATGATTGCCAAATGAATTAAAATAAAACAGTCAAAAAACAAAACAATTTTAAATTTACAAAGAAAATCCAGATAGAAAGGATCTTTATGTTTTCCTTCCCTTCTGTTAAATTGTTTATCAAAAATTAAGATAAAAAATACCCCCTTTTTTCGTGCTTTTTGTTTTGTTTCTAGTTTGTTTACCGTCTCGCAAGATGAATATTTAGAGCCTAATATAAAAAGTTTTACCTGTTGCATTTCAAATCTTTCGTTAAGTATTTTTTTTGCATCTTGTCAATCTTCCCGAGTTTTTTCCCCCCTAAAAAGCCCATCTGAAAAGGGGGGCTTTAAATAGTATTTGTAGTAAGGGAGATAATCTATTTTTATACGAACTTTTCTGTGTGTTAAACCTAATCAAAGCGCTACTACCAGACTTACAGTTGTGCCTAGTGATATGTATGTGTTGGATTTGCTTAATTATTTATTCAGGCAAAATGTTTATTGTCAAACAACTACAAAGATCTTCTTTAACATCGTTGTCTTCCTTCGCACGTTTCATACAAATGGCGACCAATATGTGTACGCCTGCGCACAATTTCTATCGAAATTTAAAATATTTTTTTGCGAAGTGAAAATTAATTGAAAGATTAGAATTCTAAACACATTGTAAACAATATGTACGCATACATGTGTAAGGTTGATTATAGAGTCATTTTAGTAAAAACAATCTTTATTTAAAAAAAAATATTTGAACTTTAAATGTTTACATTTTTGTCATTCTCACTAATTTAGCGACAACAAGAATTTTAGCGACAACAAGCGTCAACAAGCGACAAGAAGCGACAACAAGAATTATTTTAGCGACAACAAGCGACAAGAAACTATTTAGCGACAAGAAAACATATTTTTTTTAATTAAAATTAATTATTGCAATAAATATTAAAAGAATATGCAAAAGAAAATAATTTGAGCGACATAATATTTTATCATCTATTATGTATAATTAACAGCCAGTATTACGTTTAATTATTGTGTTATGAGATTACTTTTCCTTGTGTTTTAGAACATATTATTTATCTTATAATTTGTTTTTTAAAACTCTTTTCGTGCAATATATATTAAGCTCGCAAAATGAATTATTTGTGCATCATTGTCCTTAAAATATTGACACAAATTGTGAAATACAAAGAACTGAAATCAAACAAGAGGAAAAGAAAATTGAAATGTGAATGTTTTCATCTTTTTATTTGCTTATTATAAAACATTTTAATTAGACATATCGGCTCGTATATTTAAAAAAAAAACAACATTAAATACAAATTTCTTTATATCTAATAAAAAAAAAATATTTTCTTGTCGCTAAATAGTCTTCTTGTCGCTTGTTGTCGCTAAAATAATTCTTGTTGTCGCTTCTTGTCGCTTGTTGACGCTTGTTGTCGCTAAAATTCTTGTTGTCGCTAATTAGTGAGAATGACAAAAATGTAAACATTTAAAGTTCAAATATTTTTTTTTAAATAAAGATTGTTTTTACTAAAATGACTCTATAATCAACCTTACACATGTATGCGTACATATTGTTTACAATGTGTTTAGAATTCTAAGTATACCCGGATCGTATCATTACTAAATTTACGGGCTCACTGTTAATCATCACCGTAAAATTTCTATGTCCTATTTCTTTTAAAATGAGCTTTCTACAGGTACAGACAAACCAAATGCAAATCTTTTTATTTATAGAGGAGTTTGGTTAAATTTTGGAATAAAAATAGATCAAACCCCATCTAATTAAAAACCGATCTTTCATTGCTCCTGTTTTCTGATATGTCGCTCCCATGCACGCAGATAAAAGATCGGTTTTTAGATTGATATATACCAACATCTATTTCCAATAAAGAAAGGAAGTGGGATTTTGAGATAACGGGCGTAAAAAAAGTGGGGATGTGAGGATAAAAAAGGGGGTAGATTGATCTTGGAAAAAGATGGCCGGAAACAGTAATATATGATACTACGGGTAACACATAAAGAATATGGCAGGGTTAAACTTGTTTGTGAGAGATCAATTTCCATATTAAACCTGATTGAGAGATTTGAGAACGTATATAACTGCACGAGTCGACATTAAAAAAAAATAAATGTAAATATTTTTTTTTTTCTACTTCAAAATCAGTTGTTAAAAGGCTTTAGTTTTCTCGTTTGAATTGTTTTACATTGTCTTATCGGGGCCTTTTATAGCTCACTATGCGGTATGGGCTTTGCTCATTGTTGAAGGCCGTACGGTGACCTATAGTTGTTAATGTCTGTGTCATTTTGGTCTTTTGTGGATAGTTGTCTCATTGGCAATCATACCACATCTTCTTTTTCATATTACCCAATCTTTCTAAATGAAGCACCACATTAAACCCACCTAACTTGAAAAGAAAGTACGTAATATAATAAAAACATAATACAAAACACCGATATGAAATAAGCTCAGTCGTGTTTGTGAGTGAGGTGGCAGTGGCGGATCCAGAGGGGGCGTAGAGGGCGTACGCCCCCCTTTTGCTCGGACTTTTTTTTTTTGTTGTAAAATAATCAGACTAGACTTCGTGAACTTTGCCATTGCCCATGTCTTTAACTTTTATGAGACAATTCTTTACTTATTAAGATATTTTTCGCTGGTATTTACTTATCGTGTCAAAGTCATGTGATTCGCTATGGTGGAGTTAACAAGTGCGTCGAATAAACGTCACTCAGTCATTTTGAATTCAAATTACAGTAACAAATTTCGAAGTCTGAGACTGACAGTCATGACACCTTCAAAGCGACACAGGATTGAGCATGTTTAACCCCAAACACCCCCAGCCTATTCTAAAATAACATACAGTTAACTCTAGTTGTATTGAACTCGGTTGACTCGAAATTTCGGATGAGTCAAAGTTTTCATGTGGACTAAAATAACATACATATATATATATATAGCTGAATAATGATCCCCACTCAGTATAAGCTCTAGATATATATTTTAAGTCTAAGGTACGAACCATTTGATTTGAGGCGGCAGTCTGAGATATATGAGTGAACAAAATCTGACTCTGATTTTTGCCTTAAACATGTTAAACAAAAATTCTGGACGTATCTTGATTGAAAACAATAATCCTGTCCACTTATTTGCTATTAGAAACGAAAATTTACAACAGAATCATTTAGCATTAAATGAACATGATGAATAAAAAACGGGCGTATTTTTTGGGGGCTGGAGGTTTGCATGTCTGACCTGAATGCCTGTTTCGCCGAACTGATATGATTGAATTTTTTTCTTAAGACCAAACTGCAACCTGCCTGCTGGGTGTGGCCTGTATGTCTTCATTTGTCGACCGTCGTTCATAAATTCGTTGTCAGTTTAGACTCATTCGTAGCCTTTTGTTGATTTGGAACCCCTCACTTCCCTCATTTTTTTTTGGTGAAACATATCAATCAAACATTTGAATAAAATTGCGTGTTCGTCTGTTTTAACTCGTGTCGGTCGTATTGTCAGGACGCCTCCGGTGCGGGTATTTCTCGCTGCATTGAAGACCTGTTGGTGACCTTCTGCTGTTGTCTGCTCTATGGTCGGGTTGTTGTCTCTTTGACACATTCCCCATTTCCATTCTCAATTCATCGAATAGCCCGGCGTATATCTTGTTTACAACAATCTAACGAGGTTATAATGCTCACTTAACATACAACAAACGACAATTTTCCAGGTCTATTTTTAACTGACAAGTCTCACAACAAATATATCAGTACATATAGCTTTGAATCCACACTATCATTTTATGATAGACAGTTTATAGGGAGAATAAAGCATCAAAAATGTCCTACCCTTACACTTTACAGCAACTATAAGATACTACATGCCCCACGTCAGAAACCGTTTAAAAGTGCATTTTACACTTATTTAATGTTTTTTAAACTTCGCCCCCTTTTCCAAAATCCTGGATCCGCCCCTGGGTGGAGCACTTCGTTTCTGAGTGGAACCGATGAGCAGCTAAAATTCAGTGGAAATGTCACTTTTTCAGCTAAAATTAAGTGGAAATGTCACTTTTTCATGCATGGTATATGATAAAAAAAAATATCTTAGACTAATCAGATGGGTTTTTTCTGTAACAGATATGCAATTAAAATCAATGTTAATAAATACTTCAAGTATTTGCCACTTTACAAAATGGTTTTGAAATTACTGCAATAATAGACATAATTAATATAATATGTGTCCCTTATTGGAATTCTGAAACAAAGAAAAGTTAAGCTAATCATTTTTCATGAAATAGCGCGTAAGTATGCGTATTAGATATATCTTCTGTAAAAAATATATAATATTACGGGTTTGTATTTTTGTATTAAACAAATATGAAAAGGGTTATGTATTATGTATATGACAGGAGATCATGCTGGGTGTGTTTTGCTACTGACAAAGAATTGAAGAGACAATTGCCATTTGTTGAGACTTGGACAGGGTTTCTTTCTTTAATAATCATGCTTTGTTCATTTAATATTTGTCTAGAAACCCTGTCTTCAACCAAAAGAGCTCATTGCAGAATATGTATATGGTTTGTCTCCCCAATAATTTGTGTTAGTGGTTCTTTTCTTAGCAATATTTTCTCTACATTTACGCCATCCGTCAACAAATTTTTACTTGCATAAGCTTCTAATCTACTATAAGACGAGATTCTCACGCATCAAAACCTGAAATTTTAATATCAATTGTCAGAACCCCACTCTTCAAGATTAAATTCTGTCAAACATCAAAACACATCTATTGTGCTGAGCCGGACTCAACTAGTTTAACCAGGTGACTGCAATCGCAATCTCGATGAAGATATAACGAACACAACTTGTTTGAAATTGTAATTATAAATTCCACCAGAAAGGTTTACATGATAGTCAGTAGATTGGTAAACTGAAAGAAATAAAAATACAATATTTTACAATGTGTACGAATTAAATATGAATGTTAAATACAAGATTATTAATCGAGTCAAAAACGAAAGTAGAATTTACAGTTCATTTCTCGGAAATAAATAACTTACAGTTCGTATGTATTTATAAACCACTTATCTAAAAATAACGGAGTTAAACAGATTAATTTATCACAGTTTATGATCGAATCAAACGTACTTGACAGTGGTATGTCTCGATTTCCGTAGGAAGTTCAAATGTCGTCCATTTTCCATGCGTTGAAATATTGAAGCGGACGGTGTCACAGAAATTAAAGGTAGTCGATAATACGGTGATTTGAGAAATCGGTCCAGTTCAATTTGTTCCGGATAAATATGAAAACATGTAATAAACATTGAATGTGAAACAGAATACTCCCCGTCTGAAATCTATCTGATATCACTATTCCATAAAATATAACACATGTGAATGTCCTATCTAAATCCAATATATATATATACACATAATTACACAGGGTTGTTCTCTACTAGAAGAATCATGTCCACTATTGGGCGTGTGTAGGTTGTGGCTTTTCCGTTAACGATTACTCGCACTTCTGCTTTTCGGACATGTTCGTCTGAACTTTTAAATGAGTTCACTATAATTCCAACGGGCCATTGGGTACGGCAAAGGTTTTTGTCCTTTAGAAGAATGACGTCTCCTTCGATGAGATCACGGCGATCTTCGGTCCATTTTCGTCGTTGTTGTAGTAACGGCAGGTACTCTTTCCTCCAACGGGACCAGAAAACACTGGCAAGAGCCTGTACTCGTCTCCATTCGGCAAGACATAGATCTCGTTTATCGAATTCTCCAAGATGATCTGAGGTGAATATGTAGTCGGTTTTCTGTGTCAATAACATAGCTGGAGTTAGTATTAACGGATTCTCTGGATCTGTTGATACCGGTACCAGAGGTCTAGAGTTCACTATTGCTGAAACTTCTGCCATTAGTGTGTTGAGCACGTCATGTGTAAGGCTTCTTCCGGCTGCATTTAGAAACATAGAATCAAGAATTCTCCTGGTGATACCAATCATTCTCTCCCAGGCTCCACCCATGTGGGACGAATGCGGCGGATTGAAGATCCAAGTTGTACCAGAATTGTACAGAAAGTTCTTGAGAAGTCCATCTTCAACGTTGATTGAGTCAATCTTTAGATCGTCGATTGCGCCAATAAAGTTTGTTCCACGGTCGGATCGGAAAATTTTAACTTGACCTCTTATAGCGGCGAATCTTCTGACGGCGTTTATGAAGGCTGAAGAGCTCATTTCCTCGATTAGTTCGATGTGAACAGCTCTAGTCACTAAGCATGTGAAAAGAATTGCCCAACGTTTTGAGTTTGCGTATCCACCACGTGTTTTACGTGAAACAATTGTCCAGGGTCCAAATGTGTCTATTCCAACGTTGGTAAACGGAGGTGACGGTTCAAGACGGTCCTCTGGCAAATCAGACATGATTTGACACTCAGTTTTTCCTCTTAGTTTGCGGCATATCACACATTTGTGAATGAGAGAAGAGATCAAGCGCTTTGCTCCGACGATCCAGAATCCTGCGGATCGAATCGCTCCATCTGTGAAGTGGCGACCTTGATGTTTTATCTTGTCATGGTAGTGTCGGACTAATAATGTCGCTATATGATGGCGTCCAGGGACGATCAATGGTTTCTTTTCACGGAGGTTTAAGTCAGATTTAGCAATACGACCTCCTACTCGTAATAGTCCTCGTTCGTCCAAAAACGGATTTAAGTTAGCTATCGGGCTCCGCTTATGAATTTGTTCCCGACGTTTAATGCAATCTATTTCTTCTCCGTAAACTTCCAATTGAGCAGATATTAAGATGAAATTTTCGGCATTCGAAAATCCTTCCAGAGAATTCACTGGTGCTGCTTGTTTTGACCCGTGTAAACGGGAGAAACGTTCTAATAAGGCTATCGCTCGCACAAGTGATGTCCAGTTTGAGAATCTGTTGAATCTTTCAGTTCCGATACCTTTATGTTCAAGTGTGGCAAACGTTTTTGCAACATTAACAGTTGCACGAATTTCTCCATCTTCCTCTGGATCTATTAGCTGATATATGTCCTCAGAATTCTTCTGTTCTGAGGAAAGAAGTTGTCTTGGTCCCAATAACCATTCACTGCTATGAATTTCGTGGGCTGGTACGGACCTTGTTCCCGAATCTGCGGGATTACGGTTAGTTGGTACGTAATTCCATTGACTTGGAGAGCTAAATTTCCTTATTTTCTCTACTCTATTGGCGACATAGATAAAGAACCTTCTTGTCTCATTACTGATGTAACCTAAGACAACTTTACTGTCTGTGTAGAATTTCACGGTGTCTATATGTAAATCTAAATTATCCACAATGGTTTGTGTAATCTCAACTGCTAATACAGCAGCAGATAATTCAAGTCGTGGAATAGTGTGACCACTCGTTGGTGCAACTTTAGCTTTCCCAAGAATGAACCCTATGTTAGGTTCACCACTACTGTCGGTCGTGCGTAGATATGCAACAGCTGCTATGGCTTTTTCTGATGCATCAGAGAAGACGTGCAACTCCTTTGTGGCTGTTTTGCTGAGATACGGTACGTAGGTACGTGGAATGCGTAATGTTTCGATAGCAATTAGAGTATCTCTCCAAGATTTCCACTCCGCTGCTGTTTCATCAGAGAGAGGTTGGTCCCAATCGACGGTTTCTGATACTATTTTCCTTAATAGTAGTTTCCCTTTTATAATCACAGGAGCCAAAAATCCAAGAGGATCGTAGAGACTGTTTATCGTCGATAAAATTCCTCTCCGAGTTATTGGTTTGTTTTCAGATGATAATTGAAATAAGAAATTGTCAGTGTTTACATCCCAACTGAGTCCAAGGCTACGTTGTAAGGGTTTACTGTCGCATTCTAAGTCTAGATCTTTAAGATTTGAAGCCAAATCACTGGCATGAAATGCAGACATAACTTCCGCACAATTAGAGGCAAACTTGTGAAGGCGCAAGTTTCCATATTTTGCTAATGCTTGCTGTGTGTCCTTCATGAGCTTAACAGCTTCCTCTTTGGTAGGACATGACGTAAGACCGTCGTCAACGTAGAAGTCTCTTGTAACAAAGCTAGTCACGTGACTGCCGAACTCTTGTTCTGATGCCTGAGCTGCTTTTCTGAGTCCAAGCGTAGCAACGGCAGGTGACGGACTATTTCCAAAAACATGAACTCTCATGCGGAACTCGACAAGGTTCTCTTGTAGGTCGTTGTTTTTATGCCATAAAAATCTCAGATAATTTCGGTGGTCTTTTCTCACTACAAAGCAGTGAAACATGTGTTGAACGTCTGCAGTTACTGCGACCATTTCTTTCCGGAAACGCAGCAGTACTCCCAAGAGATCATTGGTCAAGTCTGGACCTGTTAGCAGGACGCTGTTGAGTGAAACTCCATTACATTTGGCGGAAGAATCAAACACACCCCTAATCTGATCGGGTTTCTTCGGGTGATAAACACCAAACAATGGTAAATACCAGCACTCTTCATGTTCGCCCAACGGTGGTGCGAGCTCTGCATGATTATTATCTAAGATTTTACTCATAAACGTAAGAAAATGTTCCCGCTTTACTGGGTTTCTATTCAGACTGGCGTCTAACATGTTAGCACGATGAAGAGCCTGTGGTTTGTTGCTTGGCAATGGCTGTCTTGGCACTCGGAACGGTAACGGTGCTACCCAACTTCCTTCCGAGTCTCTGACAAATTCGTTGTCCATCTGTTTCATGAACATTTTGTCTTCATATGACATTCCAGGCTTATCATCGTCCATTGTTTTTTCAAAGAGTGGCGATTGTAAATCTTTCTTAACGGGGTCTGTGTAGTTTTCCCGAATGTCAAATTTGCTTGTACATCAGTGGGAAAGCCAGTGACATTGAAGAGCTACTTCCGGTGATCCCGCGGGAAAGGGGACATAATCTAAAATTTTTGAGGTGGCGCTGTAACCAGCGTGTAAACAAAAACGTAGCCTGTGCTTCAGTCAATAAATCTATTAAAACAACGTATCATCCATCAGTATTTGAGGTTATTTTCTCATTAGAATAGATTTTGTCACACGACTGCCAAATTCGGTATTCAAATAAGTGCTCCGTTACTGAAATATGATAAACCAAAAGACTACCTCCGTTGATTTCCAAAAAACCGCGGGTAATCCCCACGACTACAAACAACTGACACAAATGCATCCTAAAGCTTTTCATTGGTCGAGATATAAATAAATGTGACCTAGAAACATATGGGCACATGACTATGTACAGGATTCCCCGTCACTCTGAGTCTTGTTTACATAATAAATACTTCAACCGGAGGTCAAAATTCAACATTTTTCAGACGTTTTGGGAGTTATTTTGGTGCAAAATCAAGCAAATTATGTCATATTTTACAGATTCTTAGCACAAAATTGATTGAGACAACGAAGGGTGATGATGTTTTCAGGATTTTAAATATATTTTACTTAAAATGTTGAGTGGTGAGGGCCCTCATGGGGTTTTTGATTATGTGATTACTTGGCCGTTTTTTTAATGATTATTTGATTATTAAGCCAAATATTTCATGATTATTTGATTACCTAGGACTGTATTTTTAGTTTATGATTATTTGATTACTAAAGATAAGCAAATATTTAATGATTATGTGATTATATTGGCAAAAAAATGGTGATTATGTGATTACTAGGACCCCCCCCCATGAGGGGCCTCAGTGGTGGAAGGCTTGACACCGTCATTTGTTGATGTTTACAAGTTGCTCAAACTCCTCGTATCACATTTTCTGTAGTTATTTAATTATGCTGCTGTTGTATAACAGATTTATGGGCGAGATTTATGTAGTACATTGAAACTGGTTTAATCTATGAACGAATTTGTCCATATAAATAACTTCCATTGTCTGGAAGTAGACCTACCCCCCTTTTTCAACAAAAAAAATTCAGTTAGGCAAAAGTTGTTGTCTGAATAAGCATGTAAAAGTGCAAAGTGTAAGCACTCAGGTAGTCTTTGTTTTAAACCAATTTTAAACCAATTTTTGGGGCAGCCCCGATGTTCCGACACCCCGTTAGTCCGACACCCCATTGGTCCGACACCCCACTAGTCCGACACCCCGTTAGTCCGACACCCCACTAGTCCGACACCCCATTGGTCCGACACCCCACTAGTCCGACACCTCATTGGTCTGACACACTAATAGTCCGATAATACAATTAATCCCGACCAATAGTGAGGGCCCTCATGGGGTTTTTGATTATGTGATTACTTGGTCGTTTTTTTAATGATTATTTGATATTTCATGATTATTTGATTACCTAGGACTGTATTTTTAGTTTATGATTATTTGATTACTAAAGATAAGCAAATATTTAATGATTATGTGATTATATTGGCAAAAAAATGGTGATTATGTGATTACTAGGACCCCCCATGAGGGGCCTCAATAGTAGTAAGCTGATACACAGAAACTTTTTTATTTGTGAACCTAAGGTTAGACCAGTTTTTAGAGAGCAATCAGGGACACATCGATAGTACTATTATGTAAATGATTATCTTTACGAGGAACAACACAGGATAACTTGCATACCGAAACTGTGAACACACACTTTCCACATCAATTCACTTGTCAATTAACTCGCTATCCGAACGGAATTGCTTATCCCTCACCACTCAGTGGGCGAACTGGTGACAAAATATTACCTCCCCTGTAAACAGTGCGCTCTTCTGACTAGAGGTAATCGGTAAAGAAAAACGGACGACGCTGTAATTGTTTAGCTTGTTAAAAATGAGCTAGCACAAACGAACTAAGATGTCAACATAATGTGAATATGATTACGAGTCGGGTAAAATATTTATTGTTAAGTTTATCACCTCATTGTATCATCATATGATAGGTAAATGCGTGAATTTTTGATTTTCAGTGTCGTTAGGGTTCAAACTTGTAATCATGCCATCCTTTTATTATTTTTTTTAAATACTATCCAATGGTCGGAACACCTTGATTTTCTCCTAATTTGTAAAGTTGATTATGTTGCATGATATATATTTTTATCGGTGGAAAAAATTGATATGCAGCAAAGATTGGCAGTTTTTAATTTGTGTTGCTATGTGAAATAAAGGGAAGTAAATTAAAGTAAAAAAAGGCGCGCTTTTTCAAATAGTAAACAATTTAATTCAGATGCATAGTATTTTGTCAAATGATAAAGAATATCCTAGAAACTTGCTAGAAATTCATCTAATTTATAAAAGATATACAACATGACATACTGAAATCTGAAAAGGGGTAAAACCACCATACCTTGAACAAATTCAGTAAAAAAAAAGGGGGGGGGGAAATGCTACGAAATTTGGATTTTATTTATTTGTTGTCGACAGCCAAAAGATGATTTGACATGCAACTAACTACTTTTTCAATTTCCTTGTAAAGTAAAATTGGCTTTTAGGGGGGTCTCTGTTCATTGTGGTCTAATATTTTCAGGTTCTCTTTGGATTGCCAAATAATATTATAATCATCTAATTGAATGTTCAAATTATTTTGCAGCGATGGTCTGTATGGAAGGAAGACTGTCATAAACCCCAACAGTTCCGGATGGCCCTTTTAACTAATTGCTTAACATCAATAGCGATGTAAGATTCAAGTGTTTGATTTAGCACAAGTTTAGCCAGGTTTTCCTTGTAATTGTGGCAGAAAAACCACTAGACAGTGTCTGGCATTGAAAGGATATCAAACGGATGTTTTATGGAATGATTCTCGTACATATGGCAATCATATGCATAGGAATGTGGAGCTAGTCTCTTTCATGCAGCAATTTTTAATTTCCAATATAAACTCCGAAAAGACGAGAGCATAGAAATGTATACCAATGAGAAACATTCTTTGTGAATAAAATCATTCCAAAACTTAATTGTGTCATTAGTGTTGCATTATTTATCAGTAGAGATAATCAGATTCCAGTAATATTGCCCAACTGAAGGTTTTTGTTGGTAATGTTTTGTAAATCTTAGTTGTTTTGACAAGCTGGGCTGTGCAGGTTGCCCGACTGCTCCTTTCAGTGTGAGACAATATTTTGTTTATTGTAAACAAAATCACTGATTCAAGACTGGAGCGGGCCCCTTTTAGGCAGTTAGTGCGAACCCCTTAGGTTTCAACCATTACATGCAATACGGGGGGAGGGGGAAGATTTTTTTTACCGAGTCAAACATTTTTCCTAATAATAATACATTGAGATTTAACATATACTTTGCTATATGTAGTGTTTATATTAAAGTATTGCCAACAAAATTCATTAAATTTGGGATCATAATATTGTTTAAGAAAAACCCTTACCCCCTCCCCTGTACATCATAAAATTGCATAATCTTCTGTAACACATTATAAGAATTCGAATGTTCATATCATTTACAATATCATTCAAAAAATTTCTGGGATTTTTTTTTTACTATCAACGTTGAACCTCGAGTTTACACACATTGTAGTAAAAAAAATCCAATAAAAACGTTGAATGTAAATGATATGCACCTTTAAAATCTTATATTGTAGGACTCATGTTGTTCAAACATAATGTGTTGATCAATTATGTGATGATGATTTTGATAAAACTTCACATTAGGTAATCTTTCACGTATATTGATTACATTATATCGAGTTGTCCCAACGATATACTTGTCGGTGTGCTCGATCATACGAATTTACCGACATTCATATAGACAAAATGACACAACTTTGAAAAATTCTTGTGACGAAACTACATTTCGAAACACGTTAAAAATTGAATACTCAGAAAGCTACATTATTAAGGTTTGATATATATTTTTTTCAAAAAAAAAAGAAAAATATGCAGTCAAATCTGGCAGTTTTTTACACACCCCTATGTTGAACAATAGGTTGTTCAATTAACAGCATGTTTGGCAATAAAAAAATCATATATTAACAAATTTAGCTTTAACATATACTTTATTTATAGTGGTTGTATAAAAGTTAGATAATGGTTTTGTGTTTTAAGAGATATTCATCCCTATGCATATCGGTTTTTATGCGTAAATTGTCTCTCCTGTTTTTAGACCTTTTCTGTCTCTTTCATAAGAAGAGTGACTTTTCTATTGTTCTAGTGTCACTGGAAATCCCACTGCACTCCTTTGCGGGAGATGCAAACAACAATCTTTAACTTCAACTCATTTATTGGTAAATGATTTGATTCTATATTGTTAATTTAAGATATACATTCATTGGTTAGTTTGACCGAAACCGAAAACTGAGTTCTTTCCGTATTTATTTGATTGTTAATTGTTTGTACTATTATATAAATCTATTGTATTTGAAATAAAAGTGAACACAAATTCAATAATTTTGCGACTTAGATCAAGGGGTACCCCTAGAGTATCTATATCAAAGGCAACACAAAAATCGGCCAATAAGTATATAAGAAAAAAGGACAATACAAATGTTCAAGTAAAACAATCCCTATACATTTTTGTTTAGGGCCAACTGAAACACGCCTCCGGGTGCGGGGGTTTCTCGCTGCATTGAAGACCCATAAGTGGCCTTCGGCTGTTGTTTGTTCTTTGGTCTGATTGGTGTCTCTTTGACACATTCCCCATTTCCATGCTTAATTTGACTATTAAGAAAAATAAAAGTTGTTCAAAACAAAAACTCGCACTCACAACCTGAAATGTAACTAGGTGATCTTGAAGGATATAAACAACACTTCAAAGAAAAACTCATCAGAAGATCGTTATATTCTTACTTGTTACCGGTATTCGATTGTGCAAATGTAGTTTCACGGAACCAAGAAAAAAAACACGTACACGTATATTATTACAAAAAGCATCTAGCTAGGCAAGGTATCAAAATATCAGCAAAATAAATGCAGGTTCAAATATTGAAAGTAATGTTATGGCAGTTCTGTGTTTGTTTTTATACATCCGTCAAAATTTGACTGGACGTATTATGGTATACAAATGTCCGTCTGTCCGTTTGTCCATCTGTCTGTCCAGCGTAAACATGTCGCATCGTAACTTGAGAACGAATCATCCAAATTTCATGAAACGTATCATAGTTGTTTCTTATGGTGGTCAAACGATCTGTATACTTTTTGATGACAATAAGATTAAAACCTTTTGAGTTACGGGACTTTATAACTAAAACAGGGGTGTAATTTTTTGCACCACATGTCGCGCCGTTTCTCAAAAGCCATTTATGATTATTGCTTAAAACTTAATATACTTCTTAATTTTATTAATCTAAAGATCTCTATACTTTTTGGTTTTGATTCAAAATTGTATTTAGAGATATTGATTTTTTTATATATATATAAAAAAAAATGAGGGGGGGGGGGGGGGGGAGGGAGTTATTATTTTTTTTTATAAAATGTTTTGGTGATGGTGATGTGTTCGTAGATCTTACTTTACTGAATATTCTTGTTATTACAATTTTCTATAATATCTATAATAAACTTGGCCCTTAAGTTACAGAGGAAAATCTTTTGTAAAAAAAAATCAAATTTACCAAATTATTGAAAATTGTTAAAAATTGACTATAAAGGACAATATATTTGTGGAACTTACATTGCTGAACATAATTGATGTTTACAGTTTATCGCTATCTATAATAATATTCAAGATAACCAAAAACAGCAAAATTTCCTTAAAATTACCAATTCAGGGGCAGTAACCCAACAACCAGTTGTCCGATTTATCTGATAATTTCAGGGCAGATAGATCTTGACTTGATAAACAATTTTACCCCATGTCAAATTTGCTCTAAATGCTTTGGTTTCAGAGTTATAGGCCAAAATCTACATTTTACCCCTATGTTCTATTTTTAGCCATGACGCATCTTGGTGGGATGGCCGGGTCACTGGACACATTTTTTAAACTAGATTCCCCAATGATGATTGTGGCCAAGTTTGGTTAAATTTGGCCCCGTAGTTTCAGAGGAGAAGATTTTTGTAAAAGATAACGACGGACGCCAAGTGATGAGAAAAGCTCACTTGGCCCTGTGGGCCAGGTGAGCTAAAAAATGGGGGTCCTCACATGTCACGCCATATGTATGAAACTATAATTCATGATTATTGCATAAAAATTCACACACAAGACAACGCGGACGTATGCGCTCATGGCGCAGCTGTTCATTAAACAAGTATTGCTGCGCATGTATCTTCATACGCTGACGTCATCGAATGCAACATGAAGTTCTTTATTGCTTCATATACCGTATACTGGGTTGTTTTTGCGGGGTGTGAATTTTCGCGGATAGAATAAAATCTCCAAATTAAATCCCGCAAGTGAACATGCAAAGGTATGATAAAAGTTATGAATCCGCCAAAATAATAACTTCCAAAATATTTCGCATGTATACCTTATTCAATGAAAATCGTGAATTGTTACACCTACGAAAATAATCCGCTAAACGGTATATTAATATAACCAATGAAATTTCAAGATATTTGTTTTATTAGAACATACTCACCCCTTCTCGTCCAATGAAAAGTCAGTTTTTTGCCCTCTAATTTTCATAGTACAAGGTTTTCCATGCACTATGAAATGTTAGAACATACTCACCCCTTCTCGTCCAATGAAAAGTCAGTTTTTTGCCCTCTAATTTTCATAGTACATGGTTTTCCATGCACTATGAAATGCTATACATGAATGACTTTTCATTGTCAGTTAATTATGAAAGTGAACTCTTAATAGCTGCACTAACGAAGTGTACAATCCCCTAAGACATTTTCCTTGGGAAAATAGCCTACTGATTAGAAACGAAAGAGCAAAGATTAAAATAAAAATATTTTGAATTTTGCAAAATTTCATGCATTTTTTAATGGTACACATATATAGAATACACAAAAAAATAATAGGATAAATAAAATGATATTTATTTCATTTATATACCTTACATTTGAGGGAATTATTTTCTTTTTCTATAAAAAAAACACATTGCCAGACTGCTGATTTATAGCAAAGGATTGTTTTCGGAGAAACACAATACATTTAAATTTATCAATAAAAAGTAAACATATAATGTTCAATTGTTGTATGGTCTGAATTCAAATACTCATACAGAGAGTTTCATATTTATAAAAAAAAATCAAATTTCAAAAAGGGGATTTATATAACATTGTGTTGCTTTTTATAATAAAAAAAATCTAAAGATATATGCTATAAGTATTAAATTTTACCTGAAGCAGAAGAAAAACAATTTATCCATCACAAACTATGTCAGTGCTATTTCATTTCATCCATTGAAATTACCATAACCTATGTATTATATTTAGTTCATTATAAAAAGTGAACTCTTATTTAGGTTTGAATATTACAATGGGAAAGAATAGTTTTGTAAGGTCACTCGAAAGTGTGAATATGTTCTAAATTGGTCAGACAATACTTGGTCATGTTTTATGAAGATTTAAGCCCTCGGCTTCGCCTTGGGCTTAAATCTTCATAAAACATGACCAAGTATTGTCTAACCTATAAATAAAATTGAGATTGGGAATGGGGAATATGTCAAAGAGACAATAACCCAACCAAAGAGCATACAACATTTCTTTGTCAAAATGTCCAAACGTCTTGAGAAATATATATCAGTAAAAATCATGCATATCAGTCATATCATAGTCATGATAATATAACGCATAATAGCGTTTGCAGGTACATGTACCTAGATACATGTGTCGTCTTATTGGCCATAATGCAAGCGAATGCATTACAAGAATTGTATGCATGCTCCTTATTTACATAATATTACGGACGTACATTGTACTTAGCTTATATACAGGCATTTTCCTTTTGAAAACTATCATCAGTTGTGTTTATACCTCGTACTTTATAACATACATAGACAATATATACTGTCATTTCGTGACTATACATAATTTAACTAGATGCTCTCAAGAGCATGTGTCGCTCACCTGCATTTACTGATGCTTAGATAATCATGTAAAATAAGGTTAAAATCATAATTAATAGTATACAGTTATTTATTATGTACATGTAACTATGCAATAGATCAGAATATATTTCCCGAGGTATGAAGATCAGCTCATTGTTCTATTGCCCTCAGCCGAAGATCAGCTCATTGTTCTATTGCCCTCAGCCGAAGATCAGCTCATTGTTCTATTGCCCTCAGCCAACGGCTGAGGGCAATAGAACAATGAGCTGATCGTCATACCGAGGGAAAGATATTTTGATCTATTGCACTGTTACACATTCAATAACTGTTTTATTACCTAATACATACTGAGTACCTAATAAATACATAAAAACATTTAAAAGACCCAATTTGATTGGACAACATGAATACCTTTCTACTAATCAGATTTCAGAATAAGAGGTCATAACAGGTCAGTGCTATAGACTGCACACAGGTGCAATAGAACGATAATTTCCAGTGCAATAGACCATGGAACAAAAAATGGCAGAAAAATAGCAAATAATATAGAAATATTTATAAAACAGTAAAATACTCTTTATTAGATAAAAATATTAAATATTAGATATTGATATAATGATAAAAAAAAACCCGGCAAAACGGTAAAATTACAAACTCAGGGGCAGCAACCTAACAACGGGTTGTCGGATTCGTCTGAAAATGTCAGGGCAGATAAATCTAAATTCAATAAACATTTTTGCCACCTGTCAGATTTGCTCTAAATGCTTTAGTTTCATAGATATAAGCCAAAAACTGCATTTTATCCCTATGTTCTATGTTTAGCCATGTCGTCCATATAGCCATGCATGTTGGTTGGCAGGCGTGGTCATCGATCGGACACATGTTTTAAACTAGATACCCTAGTGATGATTGTGGCCAAGTTTGGTTAAAATTGGGCCATTAGATTCAGAGAAGAAGGTTTTTGTTAAAGTTAACAGACGACGACGAAGACGGACGACGGACGCCAAGTGATGAGAAAAGCTTATTTGACCTTTCAAGTCAGATTGGCTAAAACTGTACCTATATATTAGCATATGAAAGTCATATTACACGGAGTTTAATGAACAGCGTGATTATCATTGAATATAATTAAGGAGTAGTTGATAACATAAATAGAATAATTTGAAGTAAAAGTTAAGAAATCAGAAGATAGTACTGTAACAAAATCGACGTTCCTCATGAATTAAAGATTTTGCTAATTTTCAGGTAGGCTTCAACAAGTGGATATATGAAACACCTTTTAGGAATTTATAAGTTAACTGCGATTGTCGATTCCCTAAAATTGTGTGATGACGTTGTTTTAATCGTGCCGATATATCTATAAAAAATAAGATGTGGTATGATTGCAAATGAAACATCTCTTTACACCATGACACAGAAATTTACAACTATAGGTCATCGTACCGTCTTCAACAATGAGCAAAGCTAATACCGCATAGTCAGTTTTAAAAGGCCCCGAATTGACAATGTAAAACAATTCAAACGAGAAAACTAACGGACTTATCTATATACAAAAAAAATTAACGAAAAACGAATAGGTAACACATAAACAAATGACAACCACTGCATTCCAGGCTCCTGACAGGCACATACATACATAATATGGCGGGATTAAAAATATAGTGAAATCCCAACCCTCCCCCTGACCTGGGATAGTGGTACAAATGTATAGTAGTACAACATAAGAACGAACTATACAAATAAGTTGAAAATGGCTTTACTCATCAAATGGACAAAAATACAAGTGGGCGTGGCGGGTACTTGTACATCCCAACAAGAAATGGACACTAGGAACAGATTTGTTAGCATGTTTTTGAGTGTACTAATGCAGTTTGCAATTACGTTTTTCAGTATTTCAAGCATTTGCATAGTTATATATAATGTCATAATCTATGTTAAAAGTGTCGGACTAACGGGGTGTCGGACTAGTGGGGTGTCGGATTAATACGGTGTCGGACTATTGGGGTGTCGGAATATCGGGGCGACCCCCAATTTTTAGGGTAATGGTTACAGTCATTCTTTGATTCTGTAAATTATTATAAATCTGAAATGTTTCAACTTGTCAATTTTAAAAAGTACATGTACCAATCAACAAATATTGCCTGCCTACTACTGATGCATCAATAATTTTCATATTTTGTTCTTGTTTATATAAAAAATACTAGGCAAGTGGGAAGTTAACACTCACACATGTTTATAAATGTCTGTCCTTACCAAGCTTATCAAGCAACCTGATATACACTGTGACTAACTATTCATGTTTGAGTGTGTCTGGGCCCTGGGGCATATTTAACTCTTGAGAACTTGAGATTAACATTCAATAGGAATGCCAAATGCCTAGTACATCAAATTCTTAATACATGTTAGAGCTACATGTATATGACCATTTAAAGCATTAACAAAATGCTATCACTTCCAAGGTCTACTTTTAAAATGGTATATGAATGTCTCACTCTGATTTTGGTGATCCTGTTTTGTTGCATTGATATAACTGCTTGACCGACATTTTTATTTTACACCAATCTACAGGAAAACAAATCTTGGACACAGGATCTATAGTTTATTAAGAATCATACCATTCCTATATCTGTGTGCTGATTTTTCTGCAATAGAATACCTTTCCACACATTTTACTCCATTATAAAAGCACACAATTGCAATAATTTGCAAAATCATGTGTTTGCATATCTAGGAAAAGGGCACATAGACATCTCATTCATAATACTACACAAGGAGCAGGATCTGCTTACTCTTCCAGAGCACCTGAGATCAATTATGTATTGTGGGTTCAAGTTGATCAGTTTTCTTTTTTCTAATTTGTATATTAGTTTAAACTTTTCATCAAAAAGTCTGAAAAAAGAGATATGTATCTACTGAAAATGATTTATTTAGGTGCAGGGGTTACCACACTTTGAAATCTACATGAAAACAAAACAGTGAAAGGTCATGTCATGATTGGCCACTTGAGAGACCTCACTACGTCTAGAAGTGAACAATTCTAGAAACTTTCCATTTAAGTCATTCAAACCTTATAAAGAATAAAAGACCATCATTTTAACTTTTTATATCTTTTATTTTTCTTATGTCTCAAATACTATAGTACATACATGTATATGTCTGATACCAGTGACAGATCCAGAACTTTTCTATGGGAGGGGGGGGGGGTTGCTGTTGCTGCTGACTAACTTAAGAGGGGCCCACTCCAGTGATTCCCTATTTAATCAACCAATTTTTTCCTATGAAAGGGGGGCCAGCCCCTATGAATATGCTAGCTTTGCATCAATGAATCTCAGTTTTTTCAATGACATTAAGTAATATTGTATTGCAACAGCATAGTGTCTCGTGTACATTTACCCCACGTTATCAATATAAAATGGTTGAGTGTTTCACATTGTATGTATATTTGAAAATATAAAAATGTTTAGTAATAAAAGTTTATTAAATAATGAATAAATACAAAGTCATAAAAAAAATGTTAAAATGAAAAGTATGTAAAAAGTATTTAAAACAATTAAGGAGAACTATTGTTAAAATTAAAAAGTTTTTTAAAGTAAAATCAAGTCAAATAGTCCTCTGTCCCATACATGTAAATCCTCAATATAGAAATCCTGCTCTTCTTATTCCTATTGTTATCTGAAAATATATAATTTATGCAGATGATATTATCAAATGAATTTAATTTCAAACTTCTCTAGAGTTGCTATATGTTTGGTAAATTATAATATATTTTAATTGTCTACTGACAAAAACATGATCTTCTGAGTTCCCAATTTAAAAAAAATTGTTGAAAGGAAATACTGGAATCTGAAGGATCAATTCCGAAATTCTGAGCTAAAAAATACCCAATCCAGACGTTCCGAAAAAGGTCCTCTAGAAAAGGTAATAATTATACACACCAACAGATGTTTGGAGAAATTTTCTACTTATAAATTTATTTACTTAGTATCTAAAATTCATCACCATAATAACATATCAACCTTTTTAATAGATATAAATAATGTTTAAATAAAGTATAACATTAAATTATCTTACAGGTATCTGTTATTTAAAAGATAACTTTTCATTCAATCATTCATATCTTTAATTCTTCATACCAGTAATTGATAATAAATGTATCCAATGCCAATAAAACCTGGCCACAACACCTAGCCAATACTGAAGGTGGCAATAAAATTCAACAATAAATCACATAATTTTTTTTAGCATGGAAGGAGGGACAGAATTTAAACTTTCCTACTGGTGAATATTTCATATACCTGAAATCTTTAAAAGATATTTTACATGCCCATATGCACTATTCAGCAAAAATAATAGTACTGTTGTTCACATAGACAAGGGTCTGGATGGGGTGTTCTGCATTTCTTTATCATTTAATCCTTAAGTTCATTTGTCTCTATTTTTTTTATACTTTTTGTCCATAATTTCTCTTTCCTCAATATATAAATTAGCACATAAATAGTTTAAAATGATTTTGACCAGACCTCTGGCTTACAAACTGTAGTTGCTGCTAGGAATATTTAGATTTTTTGCTGGGATGCATAGGAAGTCGTCCCAGAAAAAAAGTAGTCTTGTCAGACTTCATAATTATTTGGACTAGCATGTCATTTGCTCTATTTTTCCTTATTTCATGGTAAATTTTCTCTATTCTTGTTCCTTAAGTAATTCTCTAATTCTTTATATGTTTTAATAGTCATAGTTCCTAGTGGCAGATCCAGGGATAGGGTTTAAGGGATTGGAATCTCTCTTTTTTGGGGACGATCAATGCATTTGAATGGGGACATATAGTTGGAACCCCCCTTTATCCTGGGGATAGTTATTTTTTTCCTTTGTTTTTATTGTTTGTTTTTTGTGTTTTTCGTCACACTTTTTGGGTTCAAAAATTAAAATGTTAACCTTTTTACGATTCGAGACAACCAAACAAATCAGCACAAATGCTTTACACAACTGTCAAAATTTAATTAAAATTTAAATGCTAACATTGACATGCAAAAATTGAAGTTTTATTCAAATTGAAGTCTCACCGCTGGAAAAGGGGCGTTTATTTACATGTGGTCTACGGAAATTTACTGGATTTCAGAATCGAAAAGAGGCAAACATGTAGCCATAACCCGATCAGATCAATAAATTATGTTATGGATAGTATTCATATTTTTCTACTAACCATTAAAAGTAATAATACTAGGATTTCGTGAGCTCAGAAACCTTAATCTGTTGAAAAATGGCGTCGATTTATGTGCTTCCTTTTCGCAGCCTCAGTTACAATTTGACACGGAGTGATGGGTATTTATGCAAATATTTAGGGACTCCTATCATCATAGATACTATTTTTGGTCATGTTATATTTAAATAGCCAATAGGATGCAAATGTGTCAGTTATTTTCAGAAGGGGAAAACACCCGCCATATTTTTATCTTCCAAATTACAACGTCACTTGCCATTTTCAGATGTTCGTTTCTTGTAAAATAGAATCTTCTAAGAAGAAAAAATAGCATGGTCACCTGTAAAACTTACCTATATAACTAATTGATGATGAAATGACACAAGTTTAATTGTCTTTAATGATAAATTTCGCGAAAAATCACACGTACACGATGTAAACAAATTGCCGCGATGGCGCGATACTGTCGCCCTCTATGAAAAATCGCGATTGTCGCCCTTGATTTTTTGGCCGTTACGTCATATGGAAGGAGGCGCAGAATCGATCCGTGGCTTTCCCACTGCATGGTTGAAACGTTGAAGGTTGTCCTGTAGGTAAAATGTTAGTTATTTTGACATTTAACTCAAGAGGCACATGCTGCTTGTTAATGCAAGTTTCTCCTATCACTACCCAACCCAGTTTCAATTGTTGTGCATATGGAGTTCTGGGTGGTCCTATGCGCTGGTCAAGGACATGGTGTGCCTCTATAAGGTCTCTGCCAATTAAGAGAAGAATTTGGCAATTTTCCTCTATTGGTGGAATGCTAGCCCTAAGTTCTCTTAAATGAGGGTGATGCATTGTAACTTCAGGAGTAGGTATTTCGTTCCTATTATTGGGAACATGATCACATTCAATCAGTACAGGAAGATCAAACTTGTCATTACCATTGATTGATTCCATGACGAAACCTCTTCCTCTTTTCCCGGAAGTGACTACTTTGCCGGAGCATGTTGATAGAGTATAGTTCTCCGGTTTATCTTTTACGTCGAAAAGATTGAAGAATTCAGGTGATGCTAGTGACCGGTTGCTTTGGTCATCAATGATGGCGTACATGCGAATAACTTTGTACTGGTTATCTTTGTGATAAACGTTCACAGGAAGTATTTTAGCACACGATTTCCCGCTATATGTATCTTTGCAGATCTCAGTACAGATAGAGTTAACTGAGGTTGACTTAGTTTCAGCCGATTCTGTAGGCTCCCCGCCGTAGGCTTGCTTAGGTATGCTTGACTGAGAACTTGCAGGTTGCTGTGGTCTAGTGATGTGTAGTGCGGTAGTGTGTTGTTTACTTCCACATTCTTTACAACTTATGCGTGCATTGCATTCCCGGCTTCTGTGTTTGGTAGAATCACAACACTTGTAACAGACATTGTTTTCTTTCAAAAGACCTTTGCGTTCCTCTATTGACTTGGCTCGGAACGCTCGACATTCATTTAAGGAATGCTTTGTATTGTGCAGAATACAAAGACCTTGTTTGCTGGCGTCTCCAGATTGCTGCTCAACCCCTGTTTTATGAGTACCAACTTTAGTCTTGGGGTAAGACGTGAACCTTGGCGCAGCACCTTTTGTATTTGGTGTGACTTTTGACCCAAAGATTAATCCAGGATCGTTTTTAATTCTACTGATTTCACTGATGAAAGCAGATAACTCTGTAAAGGGAGGAAAGGCAACGCCGTGGTTAGATTTGTATCTAGACGCCCTTGTAATCCACTTTTCCTGAAGTCCATATGGTAGTTTTTCAATGACAGGGTTTATTCAGGTCGGTGAATCAAAATAAGCTAGCAGACATCCCAGCTTGGGATTTTCCTTGTGGTATTCTATTTCTGATAGAATGTCAGATAGTTCATAAAGACGTGCGTTGTCCTTATTCGTCAATGTTGGGAATTTGTCAAGTTTACTCCTGACAGAGGCTTCCAACATTTCTGGAGCACCATACCGCTCGTCAAGCCTTTTCCATAATCTTTGTATACCTATTGTAGGATTATTGGCGTTCGACGCTCTTATGCTTATGGCATGTTTAGCAGACTCTGGACCGAGCCACTTGATCAATAAATCAATCTGTTCCGAGTCAGATACTTGTAACTCGTCTGTCACGTTTTTAAAGCTTGCTTTCCATGTATGGAAGGATTCTGCCCGATCGTTAAAGCTTGTTAATCGGGAGAAAAGCAGGTCCTTGCGCAAGAGAAATCTAGTAATCTCCGATGTTGAGTTGATTTGTTGCTGGTGTGCAACAGGGATCTCTTCTATTACGCCTTGTTTTTGGTGTGAAACAGGGATCTCTTCTATAACGTCTTGTTTTGTGCGTAAGACAGGGATCGCTTCTTTAACACCCTGTTTTTGGTGTTCAGCAGGGATCTCATCTGAAAGGCCTAGTTTTTGTATGCCGGTTACTAAACTTCCGGTGACTTAGTATCGGAAGGCATGACAGCAGATGTCTGTGACAGTAAGTTCAGTGCCACGGATGGCACGAACGCTGGTGCTTCGTGACTCAGCTCGATCTTAACAGGAATTTGTTTTTTCTTTTGAGGTCCTGTTACTTCCTTTACAACAGTTGATACAGGAAGTTTATTGACGAAATCTTGCACACGCTGGAGCGGGTCTTCCTTTTCATCAGGAAGATCGCTAAATGCTTGGCTGCCGTCGTATTCTAGGACACGAGCCTCGGCTTCTGCGGCTGCAGCTTCTCTTTGTGCTTCTAGAATGTTCATAGCAGCTTTAATTTCGGCCTTTTCCCGTGTTGCACGTGCAGCCTCCTGTTCCATTAAAGTTTTCCTGCGTATGGCCTCACGTTTCATTTCAGCTCTCTGGTGTGCAGTCTCGGCATTTCTACGTATAGCCTCTTGCTCCGCCTCGGCTTTTCTGCTTGTGGCTTCTTGGTCTGCTCTGATGGCTTCTTGTTCTGCCTCGGCCTTTATTTCATTTTGCTTGAAAAGAGTCTGTTCTTCTATCATTGCCTCCTGCTTTAGGAGCAAGGCCTGTTTTTCAGCAAAGGCTATCTGAGTTCTTGCAGCCTCTGCTTTAGCACGCTTCTTCCGTGCAAGACTTGAAATGTCAGAGACGTGGGAGCTCCCACTGTGCGAGGTGGTCTTGCCCTTAGATGTCCTCGTTTTTGTAGATTTAGCCTTTGTCAAGGTGAGGCGATGCTCGTGCAAAGTTTCAATTGCCAGTTCGACTTTAGACATTCGGATATCCGTTGAGAATTTGCACGTATCAATGTCTTGAAGGCTGTCTAATGTTTTTGTATTTTTCAGAAATGTCAAGTACTCGTCTGTGAGCCTGCGATACTTAGTACAGGCTTGTACAATTTTATCTTGTGCTGTTAACAATTGCTGGAGAT
Organism: Mytilus edulis; assembly: GCF_963676685.1. Taxonomy (NCBI): domain Eukaryota; kingdom Metazoa; phylum Mollusca; class Bivalvia; order Mytilida; family Mytilidae; genus Mytilus; species Mytilus edulis. The sequence goes on along the minus strand of NC_092356.1, from coordinate 11,136,177 downwards.
CGTTAGGAGGCTTGGCAGTTTCTAATAACTGAGATTCTAGGTTTGACCATAGGGCCTCTAAGTCGTGATAGAACTTGTCCCGTTTTTCTATAAAGGCTCCCTGTCCCTTTTCGGTAAGTTCACGCACTCGCCTAGTCTCGGCATTTTCATCTACATTTGTTGTTTTAGACGGATTTTCTTCTATTTCTTCAGTGACATTTCCCTCTGGGGGCTGAACCTCTTCTTGCTGTTCCGCGTGACTTGGATCCATGATGTAAATCAACTATGTGTAGGCAATGTTTGTTCAACGTTGTTGGTTTGCTGTCTAGGACGCACAAGCTGTGTTGCGTAGTGTCAAGGTAACAGCTACGAACGATGCTCCGTTGTATTTCCTGTTCAGGAGATGTGTAGACAAGTTGTTGTCAATTTACTGTGCTGAGCCGGACTCAACTAGTTTAACCAGGTGACTGCAATCGCAATCTCGATGAAGATATAACGAACACAACTTGTTTGAAATTGTAATTATAAATTCCACCAGAAAGGTTTACATGATAGTCAGTAGATTGGTAAACTGAAAGAAATAAAAATACAATATTTTACAATGTGTACGAATTAAATATGAATGTTAAATACAAGATTATTAATCGAGTCAAAAACGAAAGTAGAATTTACAGTTCATTTCTCGGAAATAAATAACTTACAGTTCGTATGTATTTATAAACCACTTATCTAAAAATAACGGAGTTAAACAGATTAATTTATCACAGTTTATGATCGAATCAAACGTACTTGACAGTGGTATGTCTCGATTTCCGTAGGAAGTTCAAATGTCGTCCATTTTCCATGCGTTGAAATATTGAAGCGGACGGTGTCACAGAAATTAAAGGTAGTCGATAATACGGTGATTTGAGAAATCGGTCCAGTTCAATTTGTTCCGGATAAATATGAAAACATGTAATAAACATTGAATGTGAAACAGAATATCTATATATTAAATAAAGAGGGTGCAAGAGTATTACCCCTCAAAAAACCATAAGCCGCTGCTTAGCATTGATTTGCAGTGTTTTTACAACTAAAAAAAAGGGGGTAGGAATCTGTTCCCACATGTATACCCTGTGTGTCATTTACATTGTTAGGTTCAATTAGGCCAAACAATAATACCGTAATGACAATGCCAGATTTTTCACTGCCATTTTTGCTTTAAGATTATAAATCGGCAAGAACATATTCCTATTACGACCCATGAAATTCATAAAATTTGCATAACAGTTTATCTTCATATTTCTTTAATACAGAGAACTAAAACAGAAAATTCAAAAACCTGTAGATTTAATTAAGTACTATTATAACTATCAAAAAAGCATGCTGGCACATCAAATGATTTCATTTGGAATCTTTTTGCTGCTGTCATCGATAGAAAAAAATAAAAAGTTTTCATAAAATAAAATGTTTTACCTACCTACCTTACCTAATTTTTTTGGGGGTGAAATAGGAAACACACTATTTATTTATTTTGGCCTAATAGAAAGATCATAGTCAAATTTATGATCTTTTGTATGACAACATTGTGTACATATGAAATCACAGCTTTTAGTCTGACTTAAGATCCGAAACTGATCTTTTGTTAATTTCTGGCATTTTTGGTGAAATCATGTTTCACATTTTTCACAAAACACACACATTCGAGTGCAGTGTTTTGAACAGTTACCACATGGGTGTGCCATTTTTAGAGTGTAAGACTAATATTGCAGGGTATAACTTCCCTTACTATTTCCTTTGCCCAAGAGGAAACCCCTTATCCCAAGGGATTCAGTTTGACACGGCGATATGTGACAAAATAAGGGAGCTACCATTTGATTTTTATGGGGGGGGCTAGGATGAAAAATGTTGTCCTGCATTTTTTTTTTAGCTGTAATCTCTATCCTGGCTTTTTATTTTTCACTCTGTTCGGTCCTGCCTTTTTTTTTTTTTAGTTTATCCTGACTTTTTTTTACCTAAATTGTCGTCCTGACTTTTTTTTTTTGCATGTGTCTCATCCTGCCTTTTTTTTTTAATCAAAACTCCTGTCCTGCCTATTTTTTTCAAATTTCATCCTAGCCCCCCCCCCCCCCCCCCCCATAAAAATCAAATCGGGTAGCTCCCTAAGTGCGTTTCAATATTTACCCTTGCCCAAGGGGATATCATGAACGGACGTGTCCACTATAGTATAATTATACAGACCTTCTAAAATTCAAACTGACCACACGCACGATACACGCACGGTGAATGCACGATACACGCACGGTACACGCACGATACACGATACACGCACGATGAGCGATGAGCGTTACACGGAAGATTAACGCAAAATGAATGATGAATGATGAACACACGATACACGCACGATGCACGATGAATGATAAATACACGATACACGCACGATGCACGATGAATGATAAATACACGATACACGCACGCACGATACACGCACGTTGAATGATTCATTGACGACTGAACAACGAACGCTTTTTACACGATTCTCAAAGCTATTTTATTTAGAATAGTATTTAAAATTGATATGCATTTTCATTAAAGGCAATACTTGTAGCTGTTTTGCCGATACCACCATAATAGATAATATGCTATTTTGCCAGCTCAGATTCAAATAACTTAATTAAAGTCGGCTATTTTATAGGCACCGGAAATATTTTTGAACTTGGACAGAAGCTCATAACAATCAAAATATAGTGTCTTGATTTTGTTCAGCCTCACCCTGAGAGTTCAAGTTTACGGCAAACGAAGGCGAGACATTGTGTTCCGCGAAACTCTTACTAATTTTATTTCATACAGTTAAAAATCGAGATTTTATTTTTATGCATACAATGTCCGACGCATTATATCTACAGAGAGTGACTGGTTCTAGAAATTATTTTAACTAACATGCTTGATATAATTGATTGCAATAAATGAATGATCTATGTATTTTTACATGTTATATATTTTTTCACTTTGACGGATACATTTTATAAACGATTATCTATGTATATATCTAAAAAATATTGTAAGCTGTTTTCGTTTTCACTACAAGCATAGCAGAAATTATTTGATTCTTTTATGTTAACATTCACTGCAAATGTTTGTAGTTCTGTACATATATACTTATCAACAGGACATATTAGGTTATAATTTCACCAATAAATGAGTAGTTGAACAATCTTTAGAACGTGTCGGTTTTTCCTTGATATTGCCGAAAATCAATGATCCGACTGACACAAGCGAACTGACATAACGCCTGATTAAACAATCATAATTTCTTTTTTTAAGTTACAAAGTTCCTTATATTATCCATTGTTATCAGAATCGTATGTGTTAATTGAGAGCAAAAGATATTCATTTTGTCAGAAAAATTTGATTCGTACAAATTAATTAGAACTACCTAAGAAATGACATTTACTAAATAATTAGAAAATTTAAACATTTGTAATACCAAATACTTCATTATATACTTTTGAAACGACTTTTCGTCCTGAATATGCATGAAATGTTTGCCACTGGACGTTTAAACAACCACTGAATAATCAATTAATCAAATTTTGATCTCAGTAAAAATGACTTCAACAATATAAGACACAATTGGTGTCTGTTGTTTGTTTGTACAGTAAACATACTGAATGTGTTTATATTCCTTTCCAATTTCAAGTATGTAAGAAAATTCATACATATTTTCAAACATCTTAGCTGACACTTCAAATTTCTAGGAGGTGAGATTCACGGGGTTTTACCTAAAACTCTTTGGGAAAATGCAATTTTTAATTCCAATTTGAAACCTAACGGTAATAGATATCCCAAGGTTTTTTTTAAATGCATGTCTAATTTAATAAGGAGAATTGAAAAATCTATCTCAATGGTAGTTGAAATTATTCAGTGCAATCATTTTGTGTCCGTCGTTGTCTTTCATACATATCAATGAATTGGTGTATCCACTGTTTGCTGTTCGTAATCTGTTGTTTATGGCAGTCAGGCCTCGCGATTGATTCCAAAATTTAAGCTCCCACTTAGGTAAATTAATGATCATTTATAGGGGAGGGGCTATTTTTCTCGATGCAAACATTATTTCCTTCTTGAAAAAAAAAACCAGCTTAACAATTTTCTATATGTTTTCATTAAATCATAAACCGATGCATATTAAATGATTTTTTAAAAATTTAAAAACATATTTTTATGGTAAATATATCTAAATGTCTGGGTAATTTTCCTCTCTAAATAATTTTTTTTTCATTTTTTAAGGTAATAGTGTTATCAGTTATGTAATTTGACACGTGTCTTATAGTTCAGTGATTTTCGGAAAAATTAACGAAAACCGGGCCGGCACAGGCATTGTTCAATTATTATCTGAGACTAATAACACATGTGTTATATTAGTCTCAGTTATTATCAGTGATCTTTTATTGATTAAATTTGAATATATGCATTAAATATCAATCTCAATCTAGATAAGAAATTTGTTTACACTGCACATCACTCTTTTAGTCCTTAGTAGCATATTATAACATATTAGTGCACTTATGAGTCCTTAGCCGTGTTTAGACGCACCATTTTCTGCTCTTTGGTTGGATTGTTGTCTCTTTGACACATTCTCCATTTCAATCCTCCATTTTATTCAATTAGTTGTGATTCTCTTTATCTCTATGTTTTATGTTTTTGCAGACAAAAACAATTCGCAGAATTAATCTAAAATAGCAGACATTAAACTCTTTCTTTTAAAAACTTTTAGAATTTTAACATTTTTTCGAGATTTAACCATTAGCTTAAGAGCATATTTCCCTTCTTTTTAGAAATTTGGCTTGATACCGTATGGAGATTTTTGTTCCAACTATTATGAAGAAATTAACGATTTTTTTAACTAGATAAATATTCAACAAAAATACCGTTTTTTCTTAAATCAATTTCTTTGAACAAAAATCAATGATTAACAAAGCATTGTTACACAAATGTAGGAAGAACCCAATTTTGTAACGAAGATATTCCTTATCTCTTTACCGAAATCTGCATATCTTTATATTTTGAAACATAAAATGTTAAGGGTGTCTGCTCAAAGGACAGAAATGTCCAAGAAACCGAAATATTAAGTAAAAATGTATATAATGTCGAATAATTCAAACCCATTTGTCTTTTAAATTTAGCACATGAAGATATAATTTTTAGCACATATACACATGTACAAATTGATTTTGTAAAAACAATCACTGTATCGCATGCCCATAAATGTCCTAAAGCTTTAAATGTCAGATCATGAGGGTCTGAATGGGGATTCAGTATTTCTGTATTCAATATTTTTAGGCAATTTGTTTTATAATTCGTTTTACCTTTTGCCGATCATTCTTTATTCCATATATTCTTGTACCTCATCATTTTCTTTTCTATTTGTCAACATTGTCGAATTTAAGAGCCTATATCAATTAAGGGATATGCTACCTAGCTTTAAGAGTTTACAAAAATATACATTTCAGAAACTGGCTTCTTTATATTTATACCAAAATTGAGTTCAAGGCAGTATTTTGTCGAAGAGAACTATTACCTAAGTGCAACATGCGAGAAGAAGTTTCATTTCCCTTATTGTTTTTAGTGATGTGACTAATCTTTCGAGGTTACGTCACGGAAATATATCTTAAATGAAAAGGTGCAACTGGGTGCATCCCTAAAAAACAAATTAAAAAAAATGCTTTATATACTGACATTGAAACAAATATACTGCTCATAATAATTGCACATATGTAGACTTAAATTAAGATATCCCGCGTTTTATAAACCATCGCACTCCATTGCGCCAAAGTCGCCAGCTTGAGTTGTTCGTGGAGCGTTTTCAGTCACAAATTCTGGTATTAATACTTTGTTGTTTCCAGTTAATCGCCATTTTCAATACGTGTTTTGAATATTTGAAAATGATACATGTCCACACATGAACATGTTGAAGCTGGTTACGAGGTTTCAATAAATATTCGTACAATCGTTCTTAAAGTTTTTGAAAATACGTGTTGAAGTTTTGATAATAAGAAAAAGATGTGGTATGATTGGGGATGAGACATCTCATCGCAAGAAATAAAATGACGTAGAAGTTTTCACCATAAGTCACCCCACGGCCTTCAACAGTGAGTAATGAACACACCACAGTAATTATTTCATAAATTATCTCATACAATATGTTAAACAGACAATTTGTTAAAAAAATGAGGAAATAAATCAATAAAATATTCCTGTTGATACTATCTTTTGATTGAAAAAAGGGCAGTAGTCCTTTTGCGCCAATTACTGTTTTTCAGGGGTATCATTTGCGCCAAATTTTGTTTTCCAAATGTATCAATTGCGCCAATATTCGAAACTCATTTGCGCCATTTTACCTGTCCTAATTTTTGGCTTAAAAAGTATCACTATGTTGGAGATATTTCACCATGAAATTGAGCATCCGGAGAGAAATGACTTGTAATGCATTAGACAGTCCATGTGAATATGTACTACAAGATATGCCAAAAGAGAAGAAAATAGAAGCTTTGGTGATAAGGTTTTATCCACATATGTTGATGACACAGGGCTTTGTTCCCACCATCCGTATAGGCTGAAACTATCTACCGCTCTGTTTGGGAAGGCGGTCACTATATGGTAGAATAGAGTAGAACACGATCCAGTAATGGAGCAGAAGCATTCCACAGGAATTATAATGAACTGGAAAATAAGGTTACAAGCCACTAAACACATTAAATTGGGAAATACCCATGCAATAAAGCAGTAAGAAGAAAGTATATTTCAGAAAAGGAAAAATTTGCCGTTTGAACTGCCGGTTCCAAGTCCAAATAAAGGAGGAGGGAAGTCATTTTTCTTCTAATTGGCACAATCGTATGTTTTAGTTTTGGCGCAAATGATACCATGTAATTTTAAAACAGGTGGCGCAAACGTAGCATTGGAGAAAAAAAGTTGCGGCGCAAAAGGACGCATTTTTGGCGCAAACGGATCTCTCCCGAAAAAAGCTTCTGTCCAAGTTTGATAAAAACCCAGGACAGTTTATGAATCTAATAAGTGTTTTAAAACTTCTTGATACTATCTTATGATTATTAACAAGCTTCTGTCCAAGTTTAATAGAAATCCAGGATAGTTTAAGAAACGGTCATTAAAATTTCAAAGACGCCGACGGAATGTAGAATCGCTTAGTCTCGCTTTTTCGACTAAAGTCGAAGACTCGACAAAAAACATACAAATCAGATTTCTTTCTGACATACGGGCGCACTACGCTTTTTTTATACGCCCGTCAACATTTTGACGGGACGTTTTATGGTATACATATGTCCGGCGTCCGTCCGTCCGCATGTCGCACTGTAACTTGAGAACCGCTTATCCATTTCATGAAACTTAACATAGTTGTTTCTTATGATGGTTTTCGGAATTTACTCATATTTATAGTGAAACCATTTGTATTTACACGCATCTTTGTCGGGATTAAAATAAAAACAAAACACTTATAAATATATATATTCCTTTTGTCTCCGTATATCTTACATAAACATTTTAACAAGCTGACCACACTCTTATTTATAAGTTGGCGCATATCAAAGTCGTGCTCCTATGGCAAACAATTTTGTTGCAAAAGAAATGAAACAACAGCAAAATTATTTGTCCTTTTCATCATTTTAAATAACAACAACACATTAATTAAATATTTGAAGCATAAATCTTTTCGATACAATTGTTTTAAATCACTTAAAATAAAAAAGATCGTCATTGTTTAATCAGTTGCTATATATATATATGTTATTTGGCACGTGTCAAACGGTTCATTGATTTTCGGCATATCAAAGAAAAACCGGCACGTGTCTAAATAATGTTGAATATCTCGTTTATTTATGATTATTTTTCTGTAAAATTTGAAATTTATGCATTTAATATCAATCTCTAACACGATATATAAAATAATACATATAACAGCACTCCTTCTATTCATTAGTGGCATTGTATAGTCAAAGCCTTAGTGCATTAAGGATTCCTTAGCAGTGTTAAGACGTACCGAAAAAAAACAACATCCGTCATTCTTTAATAATCATAGAAGGTTAAGGGACCGGTCAAAATTTCTTGATGCATGGGACCGGTGCAAAAAGAAAATTGTCTGAAATAATTCTCTTGATCCCATGGTTACTGGCAGAATAAAAATATGCTTGTCCCATGCACTTTACCTAGTAAAAAAGTGTGTGTCCCATGTTAAAGGACAAAAACATGATCAAATTTGTCGATACATTTCATGCTACAATGTATTTGGATAGCTGAAAAATAATGCTACTATGTGTGAACTGTATCTATTTTGCTATTATAAAGTAAACAAAACAATACATAAGCATATGTTATTGCCAACACAGGAGCCCAAACAGATGACAATATGTTATTGATTATAATAAATGATACATGTATGCAATATTAAACAATTAACATGTATGAAATGTATTGTAGAATACATTTTTTCAAAAAAATTGCAGCTTAATTCAGAATCTGACTATTCTAAATTAACAGTGGGTAGGTAAATTTTCCAAAAAAAAAAATTACAAAAATATGATTTTTTTTTCTGCTTAGAATAAAACAATCCCCATTATTTGAATAGTCATACCAGAAGAAGTGAACATCTCGAGGCAGTTAAATTTTCAAATTTAAAACGAGAGGAATGTGAAAATAGCATCAACATTAAAGAAGTGAACATCTCCAACTTCCACTTACAACAATATTGTATTTTAAAATTTTTTTTTAAAAGTGGGAAAAAAGTAAAATTTACTATCTCAACATATATGCAGCTTGATTGATTATATATTTATATCTGGGCTATTCAGAGCTTGTTGGGTGTGGGTTCCAGATTTGTTGTGACCTTTGAATGAATATTCCAATCATTTCTTTTGGTAGTATGCTACTGTATTTGTTAAATTTCCACAAACATTATTTTTCTACAGCCAGTATGTATTATAAAAAAAAGAGTTTTCATTCTACAATGTGTGTTGAATTTGCATAATCATGATAATAACATTTATGATTAAGGTAGTTCAGGGGGTCATCAGTATTTGTACCAATAGTCCAATATTATAATGTGACACAGTTTAGTGAGAATTGTTATTGTTTATATGAGTTTACTTTATACATGTATCTAGTCAGTCTACTTTCAAATTATTTTTTACCTCATCTTCATATTTTATTGATGGTTAAGCCTTTTGTTATTATTATTAATTTGATGGTTAAGCTTTTTGTTATTTTTATTTTTTTCTCTGACCTTTTACATAATAAATTTTACACATAAGTGCTTGTAGGATTTCAGATTGTGCCAATAGATTTATCATATTTTGTTGATTTTATGTTATGTCATACATTGTTCTCGCTATTCTGTCTTCCCATAAAACGGAGTTATCTCTCATTTTCACAGTTATCTACTCTTTAGAGAAGGAATTTTAATATATATTACATGTACAAAAATTTTGGCTTTTCTGCAAATATTTTTTCATATCAAACACACAAATATCATCATGATACTGGTCTCAGATAAAAAAAAAAAATTCTGTGACATGGCATAAGATTTGTTGTTGTGATGGGATCATTAGGTCGCCCAATTATTTAATTAGTAAATATTAAAAGAGATTTTTTTTGTTGCCTTCACTGTTCTTTAAATCTTGAAAATGAATTTGCTATGTTGTAACTGTTAAATTCACATTGCTTGATGTTCATGATGTTATTTTTGTTTGTTATAGATTTATCAAATAATGTTTTTTCATATACAGACATTGTTTCAAAAAGTTCATGTCCCATGCTTGCCAATAATGAAAAAAACATTGAGTCCCATTCCTGTAAACACTGCAAAAATTGCTTGTCCCATTACAGTTTGCACCGGTCCCATGCATCAAGAAATTTTGACCGGTCCCTAACAACTAGTTTGTTTCCCGGCCGTTATTGAAATTCTTGACATTACCTTAATATTTGTATGTTCCGAAGGCATACTGAATGTTTTACGGAGGGGACCAACCTAGTCAGTAACAACGTACTATTGTGAATTATTTTTCGGATAATAATCTTTTAGGCATACATTAAAAACGGTGTCATTGATAGGCAACCATGAACACAATGAAAAATGAATCCGTGAAAGTGTTCCATGTTTATTCCATTCAAGTAAAGACTTGTTATGATTATACCATATATTTAACTAATTTATAAAAAAAAAACAACAAAAAAAAAAAAAACAAGATTATATCTTAAACTTGTAAATCCAATTTCAAGTTTTAAAAGTTCCTCAATTAAAAATAATACATGATATATTTGCCTGATCTTATATTTGTTTAATTAAAATAATGCCTTCATTAAAAACGGTGTCATTGATAGGCAACCATGAACACAATGAAAAATGAATCCGTGAAAGTGTTCCATGTTTATTCCATTCAAGTAAAGACTTGTTATGATAATACCATATATTTAACTAATTTATATAAAAAAAAAAAAAAAAAAAAAAACAAGATTATATCTTAAACTTGTAAATCCAATTTCAAGTTTTAAAAGTTCCTCAATTAAAAATAATACATGATATATTTGCGTGATCTTATATTTGTTTGATTAAAATAATGCCTTCAAATACATGTAATGTTCATTTTTATTCAATTTTCCACAAAACATTTTAGCTTAGTTTAAATGAAATTCAGAACAGAGAATCCAAACACTGTCGAAGAGAATATACATATTCGTGTTAATTTGCCTCAGTTTAATTTGTTAATTCATGTTTGACATTTAACATTTTAATCCGCAATCCACATTTACCCGACAATCTTGTATATTGTATTTTCTCAATGAAATAACCTAACGTGCATGTGACCATCAGAAACTAAGACAAAAATGATATTTATAATGATATTTATCAAAACTTAGATATTTCGAAATATCTTAGTAGCATAGGAATTTGCCAAATAAGCGAAGAATTATAATCTACCTAGGATTTACAACCAAGGATTTGTATAGTTTCTTTTCAATAAAATATTGTTGGTGTTTTTGGCGACTATAGCAGCAACATTGCCGTTATTAAATAAAAATATTAAATTTTCGCTATCTGATAATTATAGCCGCGGGTTAAAATGTTCATTAAAATGTATAATATTATACTATAATGGGCATTTTAGAATGACATGAAGTTCATCTTCAATAGTAGAGCTACAACACATGTCATCTCGTGGACTTCTTTTCTTTCATACTTTCCAGTTTCTATTTTTTTAGTGGAGCTACCCCACATTTAAATTTTGCAAAAACACATTTGTTTTTATTTGACAGAATATTTTTAACAAATACCAGTTGGCCAACAGTATATTTTTAAGTCCATTTTCGCTCAGTTGAATAGAAATTCCAATTTTAACTCTTCTGTCGTAGAAATGTCAATATCATGTTATTGTTTGTACGTACAACATGTATCATTATATCAAAATGTGTCAGTCCCAGCCAAGATTCACCGAATAACCACAAAATCTTTACAGATGATAAGATATTTACACAAAAAGTCATGAATCTGTATGAACTTTATATGTACGATGAAGTTAATTAAGAGTCTACAAGAAAGTAAGTATGACTGTAAATTTTATTTAAAGTCGGAACATACATATATATTATATATATATACATATACTTTAACCGCTCTATAACCGACTATCATATAAAAACCGCAATGTATGAACGTTAAACAATTAGAGATGAACGTTTCACAAATGCACGTTATCTGATCTACACAATTATACACGATTGACGAACACACGATACACGTTTAAAAATACAAGATTGATGAACGCACGATACACGCACGATACACGGTTAAGAATGAATGTTTGATGAGCGCACGATACACGCACGATACACGCACGATACACGATTAAGAATACACGATGCACGCACGTTACACGGAAAATACACGGAACGATGAATGATGAACGCACGATTGGTACACGCACGATACACGCACGATGCACGCACGCAACACGCACGATACACGATGAACGCACGGAATAATGGTCAGTTTGAATTTTAGAAGGTCTGTAATACTCCCGTAATATGCATTTATCGAAGTTTGGGTCGTAACCTTTTTTTCCCTTGCCCAAAGGAAATTGAAACCCTGTACCAAAGGGTTCGTTTGATACTGCGCAGTATCAAAGACGTACAAAGTAACTGATTTATTAATCAAAGGTAAACCGAGTGGCGTTTCAGATTCTAGCAATTGCACAGAGCACGTACTTTTGCGAGAATAATACTGAAATGCTGACAATTTATTTATACTAAACATAAAAGTTTTAGCAGTCAGCTTGATAGAGCAAAGGAAATGCACACTCTATAAAATTGAAACAAAAACAAAAAAAGGTCAACTTTCCTTTGAAGGATTTATTGAAACAAAAACATGAAATATAATTTCCTTTCTAACAGTACAATTCATTGTTCTTGATTGGAACAACATTAGATGTGGCTTCACCCTAAGGTAATAACAGTACACACAATGTGGAACATCAAATGAGATTAATTAAAACGAGGCGCGTGTCCCCTGTTTTATTGCTACAATAACATCCAATTTATAACACCTTCAACTTTGTACAAGCGTCAGAATATACAATTACACGCGCCAGAATATACAATCATTGTAAATAGTGAACACCTGTTGAAAACTCAAGATTGTCATTAATTTCCTTTCATCTTCAATCAATGATAAATATCGTTTAATGAGGCAATAAACAATTAAAAAGATGAAAACATTCACATTTCAATTTTCTTTTCCTCTTGTTTGATTTCAGTTCTTTGTATTTCACAATTTGTGTCAATATTTTCTGGACAATGATGCACAAATAATTCATTTTGCGAGCTTAATCTATATTGCACGAAAAGAGTTTTAAAAAACAAATTATAAGATAAATAATATGTTCTAAAACACAAGGAAAAGTAATCTCATAATACAATAATTAAACGTAATACTGGCTGTTATACCAGAGACATATATACACACCTGTGAATCAACAGTCACAACTCTAATTAAGGGACTTATTACCGGAAAATCGGACACACATAATTTCACTGTGTAATTTAAAAGGAGCAAACTATTGCAAAGATATGCGATAAAGAAAAGTTTCTTGTAATAACAATTGATCATTACCAGATTTGAATTTTTAAATTATATGAAATGCAGAAAAAAATATTTTTCTCAATAAATACATAAAAATGAATATAACGATTTCAAGTAGGTTTTTTTTAGAAAAGAAATTATAATATGATCTGAAATAATTTCCCCATTGCTTTTCTTGATTATCTATCGAGGTTATTCATCCCTGACTTGATTACATGTTCTAATATTTATCGACGAGAATCTCATCCCGGGCCGCGATCTTTTACGGGATTTCACGGAGTTGCCAATCTCTATGTATATATGTCTCTGGTTATACATAATAGATGATAAAATATTATGTAAATAATGTTTCATTTTTTTTTCTATCAATTTTAACTTTCTTGTCGCTAAAATTATTTTCTTTTGCATATTCTTTTAATATTTATTGCAATAATGAATTTTATTTTAAAAAAATATGTTTTCTTGTCGCTTCTTGTCGCCAAGGATTTGTCGCTAAAATAATTCTTGTCGCTTGTTGTAATAATTCTTGTTGTCGCTAATTAGTGAGACCGAGGATTTGTATTACTATATAAATCCTTGATATTATCAAACACATCCTTGTCATAAACATATAGCAGGAGAAAAAGAAAAAGAAGAAAAATCAAAGATAATGTAAAAAATAGAGGATCAGATCAAGCCTCCCCTTCCCTTCCTCACACCATTTTTTTTATTATAGCAATTCAATTCAATTCAATATTTTATTTACGTCTCACCTTATGTATAAAATTACACAATACATTTATAAAAGATACATTTTGTATACATAAGCCAATCTGTACAGATTTATGAGAGACGATAATCACTTAAAAGAATATGTATATGTACATAATAAATATTAAACCTAAATGGTAAAATTATACAACAAAAGTATTTAATTATTATTTACAATATAAAACTTCTCGGCGTCGTTTAAGAATAAAATTACAGGTTTTGGCACATAATCTTATAATATCTTGATTCGAAAATAAAAATACCATTTTCTGACAATCTGTAAAACTATTAAAATGTTCATCAATTTTAAGAGACTCAGTAAAAAGAACTTGTCTAAGATCAAGAATTCGTTTAGCAATCTGAAATCCGAAAAATTGTGCCTACATCCGACATCCGGTTAAAATAAACGGAACATTTGATGAAAAATTTGTCGTATCAATCATCAGTAATCTGCACATTTTAAGGGTTAATTCTATCTCTTAGGTTTCTTGATTTCGTTCACTTTCATAGCTTATACACTTAGATTCTGCTTTCTCGTATCATTGTCAAAGTCATAGCGAGAAAAGTCTAAGGAAATAAACAATGGGCGTAGAAATGAGAGTCGCTGTTGTCTGTTCGAGTAACCAAAACAGAAGTATGGAAGCTCATAGCTTTCTAAGGTGAGAAATGGTTTATAATGGGATAACAAACACTAATCGATTCACGGTTTCAATCCGAAATAAGGGGGTGGGGTGCTTTGTTGACATATTGGGTCAAGGTCAGAAGTAAGGGAGGTAATTCGTTGATATTATAATTTGATGCAAGCAGTTTCTATTCAGACATGATTTTCACTACAATCAATTGCAATGTAAAACATAATAATCAGGAGCTATACTCTTTATACCAGAGAGCTAAAATAAAAGAATAACTTTCAAGTATGACATCACAGTGGCGGATCCAGAACTTTTCATAAGTGGGGGGCCTCTCCAGTCATGCTTTATTGATTCCTTACATAATCAACCAAATATTTCCCCCAAAAGGGGGGGGGGGGGGGGGGGTTACGGGCACCCCAGCCCACTGGATCCACCTATGCATCAGGACAACTGCTACACTTAAAAAAGTCTAAATAATTCATTATTTTTACATTAAGGTTCATCATAACAAATGGACAAATATGGCTGTATTTTCACCTTAAAAACTACTCTGTGTACAGACTTACCTGTGCTGTTTGGAAAGTTTTAATGCCTAGCATCCACTAGATATATAAAAGTTAAATTCATTTTGTGTTAAAGAAAGATAAAATCTTTTTTGGTTTTTGCTGGGCATTTATTTTCCTTTCTGCAGAAGGTGTAAAAATAAACAAACACCTGAATTACTTTGATACTGTCCACTCGCTGACTCAGATGAACTCTTTAACTCACCTGTAGTTGTGTAGCTGCGGAACCGTAGCTCTAAGGTCCTTATGTTATTTTTTGACTATTTGCGGACCTTAGAGCTACAGTTCCGCAGCTAGTAGTTGTTAAGATACCTCTTGTCCATGTCAATTAAGGACAAACAAAACAATACAAACCGGTTTTTTACCTGAGGGAGCATCTCATAGTTGTTCCACAGCTTAGTTAATTTTCAGAATTTTTCAGGAAAAAAATGCCCAGCAAAATCCAAAAGAGATTTTATCTTTCTAAAACACAAAATGCATTTAACTTTATTATATCTAGTGGATGCCAGGCATTAAAAGTTTTCCAACTTCACAGGTAAGTCTGTACTCAGAGTAATTTTTGGCATGTAAATACAGCCGTATTTGTCCGTTTGTTATGATGAACCTTAATTGGCTGATCTCTTGTTTTTTGCTTGTAAAGATTTAATAGTCTGACAGTTTTCGCAAAACACTGATGTACTCAAATAGGGCAAACTCAGTATGAGAATGTGTACTAAACAGAAGCTGAAGACGTGTCGCCCTGTCTTGACAAATTATTCTGACTCCTGGTTAACCAGTCTTGCTTTTACTTCTAGCAAAGAAGCAGCAAATACCAATACTTTTAAAGTCTTTGGTTTGACCCAGCAGATTTTAACTTGTGTCAGTGTCGTGTCTACATTTCGGTTACATGACAGATTTAACTAACTTCATGTACCATATCCCAGGAATAGCATATATTTCAATGTCTCACTCTGTTTCAAGCTGTGACCTATGGATCATTTTTTTTTGCATTATTGTATATCTAGGGGCATTATGTTTTTCATTCTGCATCTGTCCATTTGTCCGTCTGTCCTGTTTCAGGTTATTTGGTCAAGGTAGTTTATAGAGTATTTAAAGTTCTTGAAACTTAATACATGTTTTGTGTTAAGATTGAAAGAGATGCAATCAAAACTTGTCCAGAATTGTAATTGAATCAACTTCAACCAATGCATTATTGACCATGCATTACTTAATTTTACTTTCCACTGTGTGCTTACATCATCCATTTGTGTTAAGCAGTTCATAAAACACTGATAACTTGTACAACATTACAATGCGTACACAACATATAGATATATATAATTAGCTAAAGGCTAGTGGTCAAAGGTATAAACTGTTCTTAGAATTAATCAATTTACTTCATAAACCATAATTGTGTTTGGATGACAACAATTGTGAGCCACTTCAAAAACATTTTATTTCTCTTTAAAAAATAAAGCAACAGTCATATGATAACAGATGCAAATCTGAAAAGTTAAAACAGTGCATAGAAAAAAAAACCAAAAAGCTTGACTGTACATGTAACTTTGTATTTCATTGTTATATAGCGCCTAGAAAAATTGATGATTGTCACAGGCCCAGCGACATTTTTAAAAGCCGGTTAAGCATGAAAACTTGAGCATTCTTATTATTTAGTAAACGGTTCGTAATATAGTATTGTTTATTTTCATACACCTGTTTAAGACGGGACATATTATGGTATACTGTTGTTTGTCTGTTCGTCGTCACCACTTCGGACAGTTTCTAAAAAACGCTTCCACCAACTTTTATGAAACTTTGTTGAATTGTTTATATCTATTGATGTAAGCTCCCTTTCAATTTTTTATATATAAATTTCAGATTTTTCGATTCCATGTTATAAAGTTTTATCCTTAAAAAAAAGGGGGATTTCCAGTCCTCTGACAATACATGTAATTCAAAAATGCTTCCATCAACTTTAATGAAACTTTGTGGAAATGTTTATTGTGTTTATTTGATGAAATGTTTATATCTAAAGACTATTGACGTAAGCTCCCTTTTTGATTTTTATAAATTTCAGATTTTTCGTTTCCATGTAATGGTTATGAAGTTTTATCCTTAAAGAAAGGGGGATTTTCCAGTTTTGTAACAATAACTAAAAAATTATCTATTGGTGTATGCTCCCTTTCGATTTTTATAAATTTCAGATTTTACGTTTCCGTGTTTTGAATTTTTATGCTTATTAAAAAAGGGGGGATTTTCCAGTTTTTATGAAACTTTGATGAATTGTTTATACATGTATCTGTTGACTAAGCCACCTTTCAAAAATTAAAAGAAAATGAACAACTATAGGTCACCAAATGGCCTTCAACAATAAGCAAAGCCCATACCGCTTAGTTACAATGTAGCTATACAAGACCCTGAAATAACAAATATAAAACAATTCAAATGAGAAAAATCACAGCCAAATTAATGTACAAAAAACAATCATTTAAGGATGTACTTAGGTGATCTAAGGTAAAATTGAATAAAATTGATACTTTTAGTTGGAAGAGTATTAGTTGAGGATTAAAATAAGCAAAAAAAATTGATAGGTCATGGAGCTGCTTTTCGTGATATATTTGATTTATAAAATATGGTGTGAAAAGACGAACTGGGACTTTTACCTTATATTTGCATTGGTAATTTATGGGTCTCAAATCAAAAGAAATAAAATTAAGAAACTGCTTAATTTTTTTCAAATGAACTTTTATGAGCTTTATAAAGTCTTATGTTAAAATATAAATAGGTTTTATGGGGCAAACTCTTTTACCTTGTATTGTATAGAAAAACACCAAGGAGTCCAAACATTTGACACTTATTTCAAAACCTCACCTAAGTACATCCTTAAAGCATAAAGACAGGCTAAAAGGGCAACAGGCGTATCATGCACTTTTAGCACAGCTCTGTATTTTATTTTGGATTTCTAACAAAATATCTTACATTATATAATGTACATAACATGTATGTCTATAACAATTAATATATCTGTTTCATTATTTTACTTTATTTTTCAGTAAGAGAGGATACAGAGTGAGGTCATTTGGAACAGGAAACCAGGTGAAGTTACCAGGTCCATCTTTAGATAAACCAAACATCTATGATTTCAACACAACATACGATGAAATGTACAAAGATCTCCTACGTAAAGATCCCGAACTGTATCCATCAACTTCCTAATAACTACTTCAAATTTGGAGTATAAATAGATTGATATCATAATTTATTTAGGAGCATTCCATTAAAATGAATGTGGATTAGGGAAGGTTTTGGGGTACTTAGGGTCAGGGAAATTTATCATGTATATAAAAAAAAGTTGGTAAAGATATGATATAAAAATGATTAGGGATCTGATGTGATTGCTATTGAGACAACTTTCCAACAGAGATATGTTAGTTTTTGAGAAATTACTAAAAATGCTTTTTACCTCATTTTAATGGAATAGCCATTACCATAATTACAAAACATACAAGTTCTATCTAACTCTGGGTGATTTTGACCTGAAACACTTGCAGGTAAGTATACATTGTACATCTGATTGATATCATAATTTATTTAGGAGCATTCCATTAAAATGAATGTGGATTAGGGAAGGTTTTGGGGTACTTAGGGTCAGGGAAATTTATCATGTATATAAAAAAAAGTTGGTAAAGATATGATATAAAAATGATTAGGGATCTGATGTGATTGCTATTGAGACAACTTTCCAACAGAGATATGTTAGTTTTTGAGAAATTACTAAAAATGCTTTTTACCTCATTTTAATGGAATAGCCATTACCATAATTACAAAACATACAAGTTCTATCTAACTCTGGGTGATTTTGACCTGAAACACTTGCAGGTAAGTATACATTGTACATCTGAAGATTTTTTTTATTTTATTTAAATTTTTTCAGAAAAATCTCACAATTCAATTTTTTTTTTAATTTGCATTAATAATTACTTTTATATATATATTGTTCATGTATGTATGCTAATTATTTATTCTCTTTTTCAGAAATAAACACATTGTTTATTGATAAATGGTTTGTAATTTGTATTTAATATGTGACATGATTGAAAGCTAGTATACATAAACAAATAATTCACTAATTGTTTTTAGTTCTATTTCATAAGTTATCATGAAATAGTTTCGAACTATTATTGGACAGAACACAATATTTGAAAATTTGTAATTGTCTGATGGTGATTTCAAAAATATAAATGGTGGGATATTTTCAAAATCACAATATGTGAGCGTGAACTGATTTTTAAAGTTTCATACAATAGACCACTTTCGAGTTCATCCGTCACCGGCAAAAACTCGTCATTTATGCACGCCTTTATGACGTCATTTACCAGATAGAGGGGGTCGCCTGTATCCCTGCACTATTTACGTTCATCAAGCGTCTTAGTGATCGTCTTTTTGCAGGATAAACTTGAAATAATGGTTGCTCTGTAGGTACTTACTGACAATTCCCTAATGACAGCAGTGTTGATTGTCAATTTTGAGAATTCAATTTACCGAATAATTCGTATAATATAGAATTATAGTTTTCCAACCACTCGCTCAACATTGGAAGGGAAGTGACGACGCCCCAAAACGCACAAATGACGGTGATAAAAGCGCGTATAATTGACGAGTTTTTTCCGGTGACGGATGAACTCGAAAGTGGTCTATTGAACAAGCACATTTCTAACTGTTTTGCACATGAGGTCATGTGGATTCAAAAAAAATTGTAAAAGGGAGATAATTTTAGTACACTTTAAAATTCTCCACACATGTCTCAGAAATTAAGCATGTGGATGAAGAAGAATACAAGATGAAATTACATCATTTAAGTTTTTTTATAATTTTTAACTACTGTGAATTCATTTATTTCGTGGGTATCAATTTTCGTGGATTGAAAAACACTTGCATATTTGTGGATATTTGATTTCATGGTTTTGCCAATTTGTGCACACAAAGCCATAAAGAATTTGTAATTCGTGGAACATTTGAATTTGTGGTTCGCTTGTACCCACGAATCCAACGAAAAATTGATATCCAACCAATGATAATGAATCCACAGTATATAGGATTTTATTTTTAATTTGAAAGGTGTTTGTCCCATGTTTACTCCTACTTTTAGGGATTTTTTTTTCTTTGAGGGGTCAGTCATTAATAATTAGTTATTCATCAGCAGACAATTATTAATTTTCAAATAAACAATAATAGGTTATGAAAGTAAGGTGATAGATTTGAAAATGTCTTATGTGTTTATAAGGTTTTGGAATTGGTATGTTGACTTCAGTTGCACTATAGTATCTTGTATCATTTTATTTGACAATGAATGTAATTTTAAGGAAGAACTTATGTTTTGAGGTCTTACTACCTTTGTTGAGGCTTTGAAATCTATTTTCAGGGTAATTTTGTTACTTGTTGAAAACTGTTGATTTCTGGATAGAAAGATTAAAAAATGTAGTATTTTGAACAAATTCCTGTAAAGCTTTGAACAAGTCTGAAGATGTTCATTGCATAGGAAAGTCCTCAAAATGATATGGCACCCTATAAATTGGTGTGTTCGAATCTCTTAAAAGTTTACTATGAAGCGTGGATAGTCAAGATAATTAGGCTGCATTTATTTCAAATACTAGTTTTAAGAAAGAAAGGTCAATGAAAATTTGACCATTTCATCCGCATCAAACATGTGTCAATTAGCCTTGGGTAGAGAATCATGTTGTACAGTTTAAACAAATTGATGGATAAATAAAGAATATTTTCCCACTGATAACTACTACTTTAGGTCATTTTAGATTTTACTTGTATTAACATTTAAAGAATGGAGGTTTGGCAGATACATTTTCAGTGAGGGAAAAACTGAATTAATATTTTTGTAGACATGGGATACAATTCATAAGGGCTTTTCCATTAAAACATATATGGTACCCAGGGAAGTCACTTTAAAAATGAGATAACCACCTATAGAGGAAAATTAGAATTTCACTTACATTTCCACTATACAAAAACATAGATGACACCCACCTATAGTTGAGATTTGGAACTGTCTTCCCTGGGTCCCCTGTATGTGGTTATGGAACAGCCCTAACTTTAAGGGTTCATTTTCATTTAAACATTTTATTCACTAATACATATATATAACAAAAAGGATTAGACACAACTTAGTAATTAGTACTCTCTCTCTTTCATCTTAAAGATGAGAAGGATTTAAGATTTTGATAAGACAATTACATGTTTATGAGGGTGTGAATCGGGGTTTACAGAATACAGAATATGAATAGGCAAAAAGAATAAAAAAATAGAGAAATATGTTGTTTTTTTTAAATGAAAATACAGAAACAAGGACCCCCTTCCGTCCATCATTTACCCATCACCTTGTTTTGACTGTACATCTTGGAAATGCCTGTATAGCTTCAATTTTTCTTCCTGGATTGAAAGACAAAAATATGAGGACTATAACTGAAAGACATCAAAGTCAACATGTGGTCTTCAACAATAGACCTGTACATGTGAATATATACTGGTATTGTGGATTCATTTATTTTCATGGGTACCAATTTTTCTGGATTGATGAAAAGTAAAATTTTCATGGATTTTCAATTTTGTTGTTTTGCAAAGTCTGCATACAAGACTAGAAAATTTTGCAATTTTGTGAAAATTAAATCTGGTCATTTACCAAATCAACAAAAATGGCATCTCATGAATATTTATGAATCCAAAGTAGCACATTTATAGAAGTTGATCTCCATGCATAAAAATCTAGATAAGACATACAATCTTCAATAATAAACAATATTCTATAATCAAATATGGGCCTTGTTAAGCCATATATTAACCTCTATAGGGGCGAATTTATTTCTACAAAGTATGGCTTAAATAAATTAAAGGTGCTTGTTATGTTTGTGACACCACCTTCAAAACAGAATGAGATTGACACACAGCTGAATTAATTGCACTCAAATTTAGCGAACCTAATTGTCTCATGATCAAATAGCTTTCAAGTTGATAGTTTACAGCGAATTCATTTATTTTTGTGGGTATCAATTTTTCGTGGATTGAAAAAAAACATGCAGTTTTTTGGAAACTTAATTTCATGGTTTTGTCAAAGACGGCATATAATTTTTTCATTAAAACGTTGTCTTTAGTTAAACACTTAATTTCTTGGTTCATCTGTACCCACGAAATCCCCAGAAATTGGTATCAAACCAATAATAATGAATCCACAGTGTGACTTTATTTCTTTGGTAGGAGGTTAAGATTTCAATATTCAGTTGTCTAGTCCTGAACATGCATGAAATATTTGCCACTGGACATTTAGCAAGCTTAGGAAACAGCAATCAAACAATCATTGACATAGGTTGTCATTTTGGCCAATCAGCTTTATAATAGAATTATATCCCACTGCTACTTAAGGTATGTGGGAAATTCATATTACATAGCTATAGCACATAAGTTGGCTGTGTCTTTTAGAATTATCCCATTATAAATTTTTGGGAAAAGGTGTTAATGGAAGAAGTTGTACTGAAATACTGAAAACCAAATCTGATGATGACGGAAGACTACAGCAATCCACCTGACTGTTTTTGGCAGATCTGCTGATGAAACTCTGAGAGAAGGAAGAATGGTTGATGGCATGGTACAGATGATCATAAACTGGTTTTCATAGAAACAGATGTTTTGCAGTTTCCAAGCATTTCAAAGTATCAGATTTGAGTTGTTTTATGTATTAGGGATGACATCAAAAAATTAATGAAGGATGAAAAACTTAATTCAAATAGTTTGGGGGTAGGGGGGTCAAATTGCTGCAAGTTTTGTATAAATTGATATCGATTTTACATATATCCTTATTGGTCAATCAATTTTTCTCAAATTAAGTTAATAGGGGGGTAGGGGGGTCAGTGAAAAAACTATATGAATTAAGCTTTTTATCCTTCATTGAACTTTTGATGTCGTCCCTAACATGTAGAATTTAAAAATTTCATCAAAGTCAAATAGTTTTTAATGGAAAATAAGTCAATGGAACAAAGAGATGGAAATTCTGATGCTTTGAAGATGCAGCAATTTAATTGGTTGGTTCAGGGCCATTTTTCTGGCTACCATAGCAACCAACCAGTTAGATTGTAACAGGTAGGTCAGATTGGTGCAATAAACCAGTCAACACATTTCAAATTTAAATTAAAGCAATGCAGGCAACAACAAAAAAAACATTAGCAACTTCATGAAAGAAATTGACAAAAAATAATCAAAAACAAACAACCAACACCAATACAGTCAATAAATCACATTAACATACAAAATACAGCCAATGAGTCAAATTTGCATACAAAATACAGCCAATAAGTTGATTTTACATACAAAATACAGCCAATAAGTCGATTTTACATACAATATACAATCAATAAGTCGATTTTACATACAAAATACAGCCAATAAGTTGATTTTACATACAAAATACAGCCAATAAGTCGATTTTACATACAATATACAATCAATAAGTCGATTTTACATACAAAATACAGCCAATAAGTCGATTTTACATACAATATACAATCAATAAGTCGATTTACATACAAAATACAGCCAATAAGTCGATTTTACATACAAAATACAATCAATAAGTCGATTTTACATACAAAATACAGCCAATAAGTCGATTTTACATACAATATACAATCAATAAGTCGATTTACATACAAAATACAGCCAATAAGTCGATTTTACATACAAAATACAATCAATAAGTCGATTTTACATACAATATACAATCAATAAGTCGATTTACATACAATATACAATCAATAAGTCGATTTACATACAAAATACAGCCAATAAGTCGATTTTACATACAATATACAATCAATAAGTCGATTTACATACAAAATACAGCCAATAAGTCGATTTTACATACAAAATACAATCAATAAGTCGATTTTACATACAAAATACAGCCAATAAGTCGATTTTACATACAATATACAATCAATAAGTCGATTTACATACAATATACAATCAATAAGTCGATTTACATACAAAATACAGCCAATAAGTCGATTTTACATACAAAATACAATCAATAAGTCGATTTTACATACAAAATACAGCCAATAAGTCGATTTTACATACAATATACAATCAATAAGTCGATTTACATACAATATACAATCAATAAGTCGATTTTACATACAAAATACAGCCAATAAGTTGATTTTACATACAATATACAATCAATAAGTCGATTGTACATACAATATAAACAATCAATAAGTCGATTTTACATACAAAATACAGCCAATAAGTCGTATTAGCATACAAAATACAGTCAATTAGTTGCATTAACATACAAAATACAGTCAAATAAGTTGCATTAACATATAGAATACAGTCAATAAGTCGCATTAACATACATAATACAGTGGATAGGACATATGAGCATACAAAATGCAAATAATAAGTAGCATAAGGGAGCTACCATTTGATTTTTATGGGGGGGGCTAGGATGAAAAATGTTGTCCTGCTTTTTTTTTTAGTTGTAATCTCTGTCCTGCCTTTTTATTTTTTACTCTATTCGGTCCTGCCTTTTTTTTTACTAGTTAATCCTGACTTTTTTTACACAAATTGTCATCCTGTCTTTTTTTTTTTACCAAGTTGCTCATCCTGCCTTTTTTTTTACTCAAAACTCCTGTCCTGCCTATTTTTTTCAAATTTCATCCTAGCCCCCCCATAAAAATCAAATGGTAGCTCCCTAACACATAGAATGCAGTTGAAATACCACACCTACAGAATACAATCAATAAGTCTAGCCAACAGTCAATATTTCATATATTTCTGTAGTTCTATATATAAGTCTAACCTACATAGACAGCACCAGTTGTCTTATGGTAAGGTGCTTAACTTTATAGGGAGGTTGTTGATTTAGTCCATGGCTTGGTCAATATCTTGAAAATGTATTTTGCTTCTCTTAGGAGTAGAAGCAAAGACTCAGCTCAAAGTATGAAAATGTATCCTGTGAGATGACATCTCCCCTCCCCCCCCCCCCCCCCCAAAAAAAAAAAAAAGATTGTGCCTGGGGAGTAGATATAGAGCTACTTTGAACAACTTGCAACTGGCAGTAAAACTAGCTAAAGTTGGGGTGTCTATTTGTCTTGGATATACAAGTATGCCGTATGGGCCTGTCACATTGGGGACATTTTTGCATTTCAAAGCCTCCTGTTCAGAGTGCCACATTCTCTGTATGCACATTAAGAACCCTTACAACAAATCTTCAAAGAGTCTGTAGGTGGCCTATTGTAAGGATGAATTTATGTTCCTTACCAGTAAACTCTTCCCAGTGGTAGTCAAAATTTCCTCAACCTTTATCTCTGAATGTCTCTATGACAGGACCTTCTTTTTGTATAGTTTATTTGTCCTCATCCTGAACATGCATGAAATAATTGCCACTGGAAGTTCAGCAGCTGACAACTAATCAATCAATTCTGTGACTTACCTTGTAAACTTGTAAATCCTGCTCAGAGTGTTGGTCTAGTGTTCATATTAATTTTGTATTCACATGTTCTTGTTCTGAATATGCATTCATAGGCGGATCCTGGGGGCCCGGGCCCCCTTTCGTGGGAAAAATTTGGTTGATTATATAGGGAATCATTGAAGCATGACTGGAGCGGGCCCTCCCCCCCCCCTTAGGAAAAGTTCTGGATCCGCCACTGGCATTTAATTTTCCTCTGACAGTAAATCGATTTTCCGCCTTTCCATCACTCTGACCAACAGAATACGTCAATTAGTTTCACCTTCCAAGAACATGCAGTCAAAAAGTCTCACTAAACAACAGTCAATTATAGGTAGTCAATTAGTCATAACAGAAATAGTCGATCCTACCAACAAAAATACAATCAATAGATTACAGCCAAGAACTCACTAACCAACAGAACACCATTGATAATTCTGAGCAACAAAACAAGTACTGAAGTCAGTCCAACCAACTGTGTGTTAAGTAAACAACAATCTAAACAAAACAATACAATCAATATTCATCAATATAATACCCTAAAGAAATCAAACCAATCATCCGAATGCAATCAATAGTTCAGATGAACAGAAATTGTCAATAAAATCCACCAACATGCTATAATTAATGATAGAATAGAGTTGACAATCACAATACAGTAAACAAGTCCCAATAGAACTATATAAGTCGAGCAAACCAGCTAAATATTGTCGAGTCACAATAGCTAACAGAATAAGGTCAATAGGTCAGTTATAATGGAGTAAGTTTATTATTTACACCAAACGAATAGAGAGTACAGTCAAGAAGTCACACCCTCAAACAAAGTACAGTCAAAATAAGTCGCACAAACCAACAGAATACATTGTCCACCGAAATATTATATCAGTGAGTCATGTCAATAGAATATAGTTGATAAGTTGCAACAAGCAATGGAATAGCCAGTTATTCATGAATAGGCTCAATAAGTCACTGATATACCTTTGATAAATTTCATTAACAATCACAGTTGATAAATCATATCAACAGGACACTGCCAATAATTCATTCCAACTCAAAAATGTCAATAAGACATAAAAACAAAATAAATTCAAATAGTCATATCAACAAAATACAATCAATCAGTTATACCAACAGAATACAGTGAAAAAGAACAGCCAATAAATCCCACCAATAGATTACAATTAGTAATGGACGCCCACTTTAAAAATACAACATACTTAATTCAAACCAAAAAACTAAAAAGTCGCTATGTCATACCAACAGGATATACCTAAATCGTAACATTACTGCCAATAACTCATCATTGCCATTTAGTCATGAATAAAGACAATAAGTCATACCAACAGAATACAGGCAATAATTTGTACCAACAGAAAACAGTCATCAAGACATTTACACTAATCAAGTCAACCACTAAACATTCACACTGTATTCAAGTCTACCAGTAAACATTCACACTGTATTCAAGTCAACCCGTAAACATTCACACTGTAATCAAGTCAACCACCAAACATTCACACTGTATTCAAGTCTACCAGTAAACATTCACACTGTATTCAAGTCTACCAGTAAACATTCACACTGTATTCAAGTCAACCAGTAAACATTCACACTGTAATCAAGTCAACCACCAAACATTCACACTGTATTCAAGTCTACCAGTAAACATTCACACTGTATTCAAGTCTACCAGTATTAAACATTCACACTGTATTTAAGTCTACCAGTATTAAACATTCACACTGTATTCAAGTCTACCAGTAAACATTCACACTGTATTGAAGTCGACCAGTATTAAACATTCACACTGTATTCAAGTCGACCAGTAAACATTCACATTGTAATCAATTCAACCAGTAAATATTCACACTGTAATCAAGTCAACCAGTAAACCTTCACACTGTATTCAAGTCAACCAGTAAACATTCACACTGTAATTAATTTAACCAGTAATCATTCACACTTTAATCAAGTCAACCAGTGAACATTCACACTAATTTTTTCAACCAGTTAACATTCAAATTGTTATCAAGTCGACCAGTAAACATTCACATTGTAATCAAGTCACCCAGTAAACATTCACACTGTAATCGAGTTAACTAGTAAGCATTCACATTGTAATCAATTCAACCAGTTAATATTCACACTGTAATCAAGTCATACAGTAAACATTCACACTGTAATCAAGTCATCCACTAAACATTCACACTGTATTCAAGTCTACCAGTAAACATTCACACTGTATTCAAGTCTACCAGTAAACATTCACACTGTATTCAAGTCTACCAGTAAACATTCACACTGTATTCAAGTCAACCACTAAACATTCACACTGTATTCAAGTCTACCAGTAAATATTCACACTGTATTCAAGTCAACCAGTAAACATTCACACTGTATTCAAGTCAACCAGTAAACATTCACACTGTATTCAAGTCGACCAGTAAACATTCACACTATTCAAGTCGACCAGAAAACATTCACACTGTAATCAGGTCAACCAGTAAACATTCACACTATTCAAGTCGACCAGTAAACATTCACACTGTATTCAAGTCGACCAGTAAACGTTCACACTGTAATCATTCACACTGAAATTAAGTCAACCAGTAAATATTCACACTGAAATTATGTCAACCACTAAACATTCACACTGTAATGAAGTTGACCACTGAACGTTCACACTAATCAAGTCGGCAAGTAAACATTCACACTGAAATCAAGTCAACCAGTAAACATTCACACTGTAATCAAGTCATTCACTAAACATTCACACTAATCAAGTTTCAGTAAACATTTGCAATGTAATCAAGTCAACCAGTAAACATTTACACTAATCAAGTCAACCAGTAAACATTCACACTGTAATCAAGTCAAATAGTAAACATTCACACTGTAATCAAGTCCAGCAGTAAACATTTACACTGTAATTTGGTCAACCAGTAATCATTCACACTGTGATCAAGTCAACTAGTAAACATTCACACTAATCAAGTCAACCAGTAAACATTCACACTGTATTCAAGTCGACCAGTAAACATTCACACTATTCAAGTCGACCAGAAAACATTCACACTGTAATCAGGTCAACCAGTAAACATTCACACTATTCAAGTCGACCAGTAAACATTCACACTGTATTCAAGTCGACCAGTAAACGTTCACACTGTAATCATTCACACTGAAATTAAGTCAACCAGTAAATATTCACACTGAAATTATGTCAACCACTAAACATTCACACTGTAATGAAGTTGACCACTGAACGTTCACACTAATCAAGTCGGCAAGTAAACATTCACACTGAAATCAAGTCAACCAGTAAACATTCACACTGTAATCAAGTCATTCACTAAACATTCACACTAATCAAGTTTCAGTAAACATTTGCAATGTAATCAAGTCAACCAGTAAACATTTACACTAATCAAGTCAACCAGTAAACATTCACACTGTAATCAAGTCAAATAGTAAACATTCACACTGTAATCAAGTCCAGCAGTAAACATTTACACTGTAATTTGGTCAACCAGTAATCATTCACACTGTGATCAAGTCAACTAGTAAACATTCACACTAATCAAGTCAACCAGTAAACATTCACACTGTAATGAAGCTAACCAGTAAACATTCACACTAATCAAACCAACCAGTAAACATTCACTCTGTAATCAAGTCTAAGAGTAAACATTCACACTGTTCAAGTCAACTAACTGTAATTCAGTGGACCAGTTAACATTGACTTTGTAATTGAATCAACCAGAAAACATTCACACTATAATCAATTCAACCAGTAAACATTCACACTGTAATCAATTCAACCAGTTAACATTCACACTGTAATCAATTTAACCAGTAAACATTCACACTGTAATCAATTCAACCAGTTAACATTCACACTGTAATCAATTTAACCAGTAAACATTCACACTATAATCAATTTAACCAGTAAACATTCACACTGTAATTAATTCAACCAGTTAACATTCACACTGTAATATATTAAACCAGTAAACATTCACACTAATCAATTCAACCAGTTAACATTCACACTGTAATATATTAAACCAGTAAACATTCACACTGTAATCAATTCAACCAGTTAACATTCACACTGTAATATATTAAACCAGTAAACATTCACACTGCAGCTTGTTTTGTTGGGTTCATTGATATTTATTTGTATTTTGCTGTGTGCATTTATAAAATTAGTGCAATATAACATCATATTTTACAACTGCTCACTCAACATAGGAGGTAAATTATGATGTTCATTAAATCCCAAGTTTTTGATGGAAATGCAACAAACTTGAAAGTGGTCTATTAATGCACACAAAAAAATACCAGTATTTCATTCATACAAGCAAATCACCAGAACAACATAAAATGTAAGAATACACAAAAATTGTTTGAATCAGAAAACTATTGTATGCATACTATTGTAAACTCTCTTAGCTATACACTTTTCCAGCAAAAAATTTAGAGTAGAATAGTTACCAATTAACTCTATCCTTATGTTTGACATATTCTTAATTTACAGTTTCTTACAAAAGATGATGTAATGAGAGGGTATAAGAGTAGGTTTTGGAAGCCATGAACCCTAGTATTTGTACATAAATCCTCAGTTACCAGATCAATGTTGACCATATGTACTGAAGAAAGTATTTAAACTGTGGTATGTAACTATTAATTTTTTTCCCCTACTATAAGTGTATTATATTTTATTAAGAAAATTAGCCTGACACCTCATATTACAAATCAAGAGTTTCCTTAACTAGCTCCTTAGATATACACAGAATGGTATTCTACATATGTTGGACAGGAACCGTAGAATCAAACCTAAGCCTGAGAGATTCCAGTCGTGTAAAGATAAATTTGAAGTCGTTATAACCTGTGAAGAGAGAGTCTATGATCAGCTTCTGGAAGGTAAGTATTTTAAATATCATTCTTCACCCTTAGCCACAGGCCCTCCAGCCCAGGCATTCAAAATACTATTTTGCATGTAAAATTCTACTATCAGCCAATATTAACTACATTTAAAAAATCGTGTTTGGCCTGCAGCTGTCAACAGACTAGATTTTCATTATTAGTCTCCTCTTAATTTCAGTGTACTGTGATATTTGATTTCATTGTTTTGCTAACATCTGCAAACATTCAGAATGTTTCCTATAGAAATTTTTTGATTCATTGATCACTTAAATTCTTTGATAATCTGTACCCATGAAATGCACATAAAAATTTGTGTCAAGTTGAATTAACCAGTTAAAAGGAAAAAAAAAATATTCTCGTGATACAAACAAACAGTGCTAGTGTTCATTAAAGAACTTTTATAGATTATACTGCGGATTTATTCTATATAGATATAAGAAGATGTGGTATGAGTCTTAGCATTAAAAGAGATGTACATACACCATGTATGTGTTAAATCTGGTATTTTACCCTAGCACATGATTAATATAACTCATTATGATTTAGGGATGTGTGGTATGATTGCCTATGAGACCAATTGATGTAGATGTAAGCAACTAGATCATGTCAATTTAGTACAATGCTAGGTGTTTTCACACACTTTTTCCATTAACATGTATGTAATATCTGCTGTGAACTTTAATAATACACCATTCAATCAAATATAATTTGATGATAATTCAAATAATATAATAGACATTTGTTAATGTCTTAACAGATATGGAAACTCGAGAGAAAGATGACATGAACCCGGTCCACATCATAAATATTGATATACAGGATAATCATGAAGAGGCTACCATTGGGGCATTTCTTATATGTGATCTGGTTTCCATGGTAAGTAAAATGTGGAGACTTTGATAGGATATTCAAAATGACCAGCTTTCAAGAGGCATATATATATACCTGAGGGTTTAATGTGTTATTTGTCTGTGTGTCCAATTGTTCCAATTAAAATGTAAAAAATAATATTTGCCTAATTGGCTTTGCAAGTAAAGAATAAGTTTTAAATCTACATTACCAAATGGGAGATAACTCAAAAGAGAATGAAAATAGAATATTTGCCAAACTGGCTGTACAAGTGAAGAATATATATAAAAGTTAGAAATACATGAACAAAAGGGAGATAAATCAAAATAAAATAGATAACTCAAAATAGAATGAAATAGAATATTTGCCAAACTAGCTGTTCAGTGAAGAATACATGTACAAATTAGAAATACATTACCAAATGGGAGATAACTCAAAATAGAATAAAATAAAATATTTGCCTAACTTGCTGTACTAGTGATAAATTCATGTTCAAGTTAGATTTACATGACCAAATTGGAGATAACTTGAAATATTTTTTACATAAAAAAACGATCATGTACCCGCAATTGATTAAAAGGATCTTGTATTACTCAATTATACTTTCTATTCTGCTAAAAACTATGTCAACACATGAAATTTGGACATAACTGAAGATATATATTATTTTAAAAAATCCAGAAAATCCAGAAAAATTCTCTCAGCAAAATTTAAAGCAGATGATTATTAGGGAAGCATGGTCACATAATGTGTATTCCAATCTGACTATGACATAATATTGTGGTGTCATAGATCAAACTTATTTGTTCAGTGTATGTTTACTTGTCTTTGTTAAAATGTCTATTTGATTGAGTTAAGGATGTTTGCTGCTCAGTTTCAAAATAAATAACTTTTCATAAAACTAGTATGTATTGATAAGGAATAAATTGAGGAATTAAAAAAGCAAAAAAAATATAGGGGTCAAAGTGCTTGTTTTCGAGATATTAGCCATTGGAATTTTGGCAGGAAAATAATCTCTCTTGATTTTTCATAGCTTTATAATTGACCAGTTAAAGATCTCAAATACTATTAAAAAATAAATAAAATTTTATAAGACTTTTACAAATGACTAATAATTATTCATGTAAAAGATTTATAAAAAGAAAAATGGAGGTTCATGGGGAAATTTTTTTAAGGCATTCAAATGAATAAAACCAGAGGATTCTGAAAATCTGAAAAAAATTCCAAAACATGACAAGCAGACATCCTTAAGCCATTTCAATTGATATTTCCTAGTGCATTTTTTGTTGTTGTAATGTTACACTGCTGTCTCGGTTAGGTGGATGGTTGGTGCTTGTTCAAACTTTTAAACTTGCTGCATTTTTATGCACCTGTCCTAAATCAGGATCCCTTTGTTCATTGGGTGTCATTTGTTGGTGTGGAACATAAGTGTTTCTAGTTTCTCATTTTTAGTATAGATTAGACCATTGGGTTTCTTGTTTGAATTGTTTTATACCAGTCATTTTGGGGCCCTTTATACTAGATTGCTGTACAGTAATAGCCAAGGCCCTCTGTTGAATGCCATACTTTGACCTATAATTGTTTACTTTTTATACATTGTGACTTGGATGGAGATATGTTTCATTGGAATTCATACCACATCTTCTTATTTATATGACACAATTACTTTTATTCAATTTCAGTTAAGTGAGTCAGACGATCTGGATAACGACATTGATGAAATACTGCAAGACTTTGAGCCACGATGTCAAAGAACAATTTTGCATACAGTCAATTTCTACTGATCATTTGCTCCCGAAGTATTCTACCATGTGCTTTCATCTATGTTGTATTTGTGAGCTTGTCAAATATTTGCACAGATATATAGGAGAAGAAAACTTGAACAAAAGTTTATCATGTTGTCTATGGTAGCCAGCTAGATCCTTGCTTTTAAAGACTTATAGAGTTCAAGTTAAGATACAAAAGAGTCTTGCTTATTTAGAAAGTTAACATTTGGTTGTTCTTTTTAATTGTGAAATTTATTATTTTTCAGAGTTTAAATTTTGTGATTTCAAAGTCAGAACCTGTTTGAAAATTTTATTGTCTCTGAATCTGTGCTCCTTATCAACTTTACAGTAGGCTTCTGATTGAAATCTGAAGAGCTGAACTTGGCTTATGAAATGGGGAAAAAAACAATATCAAACAGAAGTTGAAAAAGGGATGTTTATTTCAGATATACATATTTTGGTATGAACTAAATCTTGCTAGATATGCAGGCCAATGATTATTTACTCTTCAGTTTTCATGTTTTCATTAATATTTAATGTTATAAAGCTCCTGTATCTCCACTGTATATTTTTATTCTTGTTATTATAAGGAATTATTTCTGTATTTTTTCTCTATCTTGTTTTGTTTTTTGTATGTTTGTTTTTTTATATATTTTTTTTGGGGGGGGGGGGGAGGAGATTCTTTTTTTTCTCGTACAAACCATTGCCATCATTTGTATAGCTCATAAAATAATAAACTTTGCTTTTTAATAGTTAATTAATATGTTTTATTGTCGGATAATGTGCATTGTTTGGGAGAGGTTTTCTTTACATTCTGTGTAAATTGTATAACAAGAAAAAAGAAAAAAAAAACATTTGACATAAAGATGCCTGTGCTGGCCAGTCATTCTGTTATACCTGTAGTCCTATACATTAAACGTTAAACAGTGACAA
This sequence comes from Mytilus edulis, assembly GCF_963676685.1. Classification (NCBI taxonomy): domain Eukaryota; kingdom Metazoa; phylum Mollusca; class Bivalvia; order Mytilida; family Mytilidae; genus Mytilus; species Mytilus edulis. The sequence continues at coordinate 11,102,158 of NC_092356.1, read as the reverse complement.
AGTTATGGCTGGTTTTGATTTTGTATATGATTGTATAACTTTGTAATTTGTTGCTTTATTTTGAGGATTGTTAATGAAAGATATCTAAAAATTATGAATTGCATTTTTATAGCAAAGCTGAGAATAAAAATTTCATATTAATCATGAATATCAAACTTTTATTCTAAGCTTTGCTGAATGTTTTGATGAGTTTCATAGTAAGAGATCATGCAGTCCTTACTATAAAGCACAGGTGCTTGGTAGGATCATGACAGTACTGAAAATATTTTTCATTTTGTGTTACTGTGGATTTGTTTAGCTTCGTGGGTACCAATTTCATGGATAAAGGAAAACTTTATGTTCGTGGATGTTTAATTTTGTGATTTTGTCAAGTTCTGCATACAAGGCTATAGAAAATTTGTCATTCGTTGAACACTCAATTTCGTGGTTTACCTGTACCAACAAAATCCACCAAAATTGATATCTATTGAACAAAAATTAATCCATAATATCTGAACCCCAATCATAGTAAAACTGGGTTGAATTATAACCTAAATGCAAAGAGTTGGTATTTGCTTACAAGTGTATATAAATCATGAATCATTAAGATAGAACATGGAAGTTGTTACCTAAATATTTTTTGATATTTTTGTTTTGTGTTGGTAAAAAATATGAAATGATTATTCTTTTCAATGCCGTGTTTAAAATCGACTTGAATTTTAACAATATTTATAAATTTGCATTTTTTTAAATTTCTGATTAAAATTAGATTTTCTTTCCATAGAGAACAATAAGTCTTTACTTTTAATTCTGACTGTTGTTGCAAAGAATTTTACCTTTTTGATAATTCATGTTTAATTACAGGTGAAGTAGTATATCAACTGCAACCTGTAATTGTGATAAAATTTGCATAAGAAATTCAATGAAGTGTCTCAGTGATTGATATTTTGAACATCAGGCATGACATATTTATTTTTGTAGAATCTTTAAAGTGGTCAAATTTTGATTATATCAATGTAAGGCTAGTGCAGCTAATTTTGGAATTATTCCATATTCTTGTTTAACAGCAGTCAAATGAATAAGTAGGAAACAGTTTTTAAATTATTTGTACAGTAAATTCTGTACAAAAAAAGTCTTAGATATTAATCTGTACAGAAAGATATCTTACTTTGGCTCAGTTTTGTCTATATAGAAGATAGAGTAGCAGGTATCTTAATATTTGTCTGTACAGGGAGTTGTTAAATTTTTGTCTGTAGACAAAGGTAAAAGGTATCTAAATATTTGTTTGTATAGGAATTTGTCCAAATATTTGTTTGTACAGAACATTTGTCCAATTGATTGTCCACATAAAGGTAACAGCTATTGTATTACTCGTTAGTAAATTCATAAGTATTTTCATGTACAGAAACTTTGTATAAATACTTAATACCATTTCTTTATATACAATAGTATATGTACTTTGTTGTAATTTGATATGATACAGAGACTATCTAGATATTTGTCTCTTCTGTAATTTTGAATCTTGGAAGTTTAAATTTCCTTTATAGCAAGGAAATCTGTTGATTGTTGATTGTTATTTTTGTAAAAGTAGGTCTGATAATGTCAATAAAATAATATAAAACATTTGATTAGTATTGGTTAGTATGTGCCAATGGTATAGCAATAAGAATATATATGAGGTAAATAAGTAGACATAAGCAAAAATCAGGCACACAACTTAATAAAAAAAAAAACAATATCAAGTATACATTGTTGAAACATGCAGAATAAAATTGAGAATGGATACTTAGAATTTCTCAACCTAAGTAAAGAACTATATATTTTTTGTTATCCTTTTATTCATATCTGTCGTATAGGGTTCTCTTTACCTCAACCCCAATTCTTTGGTCAGTAATCATGGTTAATTTTTTATGGTCAATGCCTCACATGAGAATGCTTTAAGCAATAGCTTACTATATTTGGTGTATGGAATGATTGTTTAGGCATATGTCCTACTTTCAGCTGGGTACAAAAAGCAATAGATCAACTACTAGTATGTTTGGTGTATGAAATGATTGTAATTATACTGACTGACATTCTCATATGAGGCATTCGGATGACGATGTGATACCAATGTACGACCAAATTTTTTCTAATTTTTGCAGTCCTGTAAAGATTGACCAATAAACCTTCAAGACGAGGTCATGGTCAGATGAATACTTCCAGACAACATGTATACCATGCAATTATTTCTAAAATTAAATATATATAGTTGCCCTATTGCTTGTATTATCCCAGAATTGTGTATTGCTCAAAAGCAAAAAAAAATTTACAAGTTCATTAGACCACATTCATTCTGTGTCAGAAATCTATGCTGTGTCAACTATTTAATCACACTCCAAATTCAGAGCTGTACAGCATCAAGCTTGAATGTTGTGTCCATACTTACCCCAACTGTTCAGTGTTCGACCTCTGTTGTATAAAGCTACACCCTGAGGAGCATCTGGTTAATTTTTGTTATTAAAAAAAATGATGTGTTTGTCATCTGATGTTGACCTCATTAACATGGATCATTGATAATGATAAGTCTATGTGATACCTTGTGAGTAATTTACCAAAAGTACAGATTGATACTCTTCTAATCAGTTTCCTATAAGAATGTTGTTGGGTTCTTAAGCTTAAACAAACAAACAAAAAATTGTTGAGAGCACCTCCCAGGAAAATTAATATAACTCAAAATTAATAAAAATTTAAATACTTTTCGAATGTTTGCGTTCAATTGTCATTTGAACTTCCTCTGAGCAGAGAAGGCTATGATCAAGAACACCTTTTCAAGGCTTAATTTTCTCTGACTGTTTATGACGTCTTTACACTAAATCCATTGGATGTTGGATGTGTACTGATTGATAATTTAGTCTTAGATGCATGATTTTTTTTGTATTAGTTGTAAGTGGCTTTGAACTAGCTGTCAGTAATTGCGAGTACTCTCAAATCAGTACTAAGTGTCTTTTTGTTGCCAGGATATATAAGTACCTGGCCACGTCCACTAAGTATTTGTTAGATGTATTTCTATTTGTATCCATCTGATAAGTTGAGCCATTTTCAACTGATAAGACCGCAAAAATTAAAAAATTTTTGGTCGTATATTGGTATGACGTTGGCGTCGTCGTTGTCGTCCGAATACTTTTAGTTTTCGCACTCTAACTTGAAAAGTTGAAAAGTGAAAAGAAATCTATGAAATTTTAACACAAAGTTTATGACCACAAAAGGAAGGTTGGGATTGATTTTGGGAGTTTTGGTTCCAACAGTTTAGGAATAAGGGGCCTAAAAAGGGCCCAAATAAGTATTATTCTTGGTTTTCGCACAATAACTTTAGTATAAGTAAATAGAAATCAATGAAATTTAAACACAAGGTTTATGACCACTAAAGGAAAATTGGGATTGATTTTGGGAGTTGAGGTCCCAACAGTTTAGGAATTAGGGGCCAAATAGGGGCCCAAATAAGCATTATTCTTGGTTTTAGCACCATAAATTTAGTATAAGTAAATAGAAATCTATGAAATTTAAACATAAGGTTTATGACCATAAAAGGAAGGTTGGGTTTGATTTTGGGAGTTTTGGTCTCAACAGTTTAGGAATAAGGGGTCCAAAGGGTCCAAAATTGAACTTTGTTTGATTTAATCAAAAATTGAATAATTGGGGTTCTTTGATATGCCGAATCTAACTGTGTATGTAGATTCTTAATTTTTGGTCTCGTTTTCAAATTGGTCTACATTAAGGTCCAAAGGGTCCAAAATTAAACTTAGTTAGATTTTAGCAAAAATTGAATCCTTGGGGTTCTTTGATATGCTGAATCTAAAAATGTACTTAGATTTTGTATTATTTACCCAGTTTTCAAGTTGGTCCAAATCGGGGTCCAAAATTAAACTCTGTTTGATTTCATCAAAAATTGAATAATTGAGGTTCTTTGATATGCTAAATCTAACTGTGTATTCAGATTCTTAAATTTTGGTCCTGTTTTCAAATTGGTCTACATTAAGGTCCAAAGGGTTCAACATTAAACTTAGCTTGATTTTAACAAAAATTGAATTCTTGGGGTTCTTTGATATGCTGAATCTAAACATGTACTTAGATTTTTTATTATAAACCCAGTTTTCAAATATCTAATTGCACAATATTGCGCAATAGCAAGAAATTTTCAAATGCAGAGTTTTGCGTAATAGCCATAAATATTCAATTGCACAGTATTGTCCCGTTTTCAAATAGGTCTACATTAAGGTCCAAAGGGTCAAAAATTAAACTTTGTTTGGTTTCAACAAAAATTGAATTCTTGGGGTTTTATGATATGCTGAATCTAACCATGTATTTAGATTTGGGATATTGGACAATAATAGGTAAATGTCCAATTTAAAATTTTTAAGTTTTTAAGTTTAAGTTCTTTTACCACATTCTTTCTTTGTCAGAACCGTATGTTGTGTCAACTATTTAATCACAATCCAAATTCAGAGCTGTATCAAGCTTAAATGTTGTGTCCATACTTGCCCAAACTGTTCAGGGTTTGACCCCTGCGGTCGAATAAAGCCGCGCTCTGCGGAGCATCATATTTTTGGTTCAAGTAGTATTTGGACTATTAATTATTGTGTACAATTCTTGTAACAATTAAATCTAGTCCTAGGTAATGATGTGGAGAGTTTTCAGTCCATAAAACAGCGACCCACAATACATAAAATAGGAATAATTTTGTGTTTCTATTTTTTTTTCATTTTGTTGATGTTTTTCCAATTGAGTACTTGAGTATTGCTCGGTAAATCCAACGAGTACTCGATTAAATAATAACATACTTGACATCCCTACTTTATAATGTATTACTTAAAAGCAAATGATGTACATTTGCATAATACAATCTTACTGCTTTATACAACTCAGACTTGTGTGAAATTAGATAGCATAAATGAGTGCTGAATAAAATTAGATGATTGGCTGTATACGTTACATTCTTACTTAAACATCTTAATGTCCTCACAAGCATGGTTAAATAAGAAAATGAGACATGAACGTAAGGTTTCAAATTTAATATGGTTTGAATATGTAATACACTGCCAAGAACTTCCTTACAAATCGGAATCAGTAAACCACTCTTAGTAAATGTCAGGTTAAATTTGTATCATCAAACTGTTTTTTTAATTTGAATATAAATGTTATACATTGAATTCTATTCCTGCAATTTGGCCTCGTTCTTCATTTGTTGTAGTGTTACACTTCGGTGATTTCTGAAAGGTTACAATTACATCATCTATTATGTATTCTGGTTTGCATTTTGTCCCACTGTGCGCTTTAAACTTTAAACCAACTAAAATGATAGTAAAATATTTATTTGAATCTAATTCGATAGGTTCGTTTAAATTAACAGTCTGCAATTCTTGTCTTTCAGTACAGCTCTCATATTTTTGACTGTATATTTCATTTCCGCTGTCATTTAGAATTTGTACAGTAAGGTTTTTAGCAGAGCTAGATACATCACCAGCTGGACCATATAATATCACTGATTTCAGCTCAATATTCTTATTAACTTTAATATTCAAAGCATCGTAATTAATAATATCCTTGTATGGATCCCAACTTTCTAAAATACGACTATGACGGAGAACAGTGTAATGTTGATGGAATACTCTTGAATGTTTGGCCAACCCTGTGAAAAATTCATTCTTCCGTCCATAGTGGGAAGAAAACACACTTACTACTTCTTCCCAAGTCAGCAAGCCAGAATGAGCTATCTCTTTTGCAAAATATTCTCTGTTAAGAAATGGAAAATGGACCAAATACAGCAATGAGCCAATTATTTTTCTCATGTTCTCACCAGATACTGTTTCCCCCTGTTTCTCACATCGATGACTTGACCACATTATAAGAAATCGACACTTAGTTGATTCGGAACAAGACATGGAATCCAATTTCAGAATAGCTTCAATATTTTCTTTTGAAATTTTTACAGCATTTGGCACTGTCAGGCATTCCACTGCATTATTCTGAATATGCAGGAGGCTCTTGTCTTTTAGAGGCTCGAGATGAAACTGAGACGCAATGTTAAACACCACTGGTGCATTTGATGTTTCAGCAGAGGATGATAGTAGACTTGTACATTCAGTTTTCATCGTAGAAATCATATATTTTTCGGCAACGTAAAGGGCTTCGGAAATATTTTCAAGAGCAACGTCCAATTTATCTGAGTAAATACATCTGGTAGTAAAAGATAAAAAAAAATGATATAAATCACATTTGAATAACAATAAAAAGAAAAGATATGATTAATGTTATTGTTTAAATATGATGGAAGTGTTCCAGGTTAGGGGGTGGTTATGCGCTTAAAAATGTTTAAACCCACCCAAATTATATATTATTATTCGTGTATATATGTGCCTGTCCAAAGTCAGGAGGCTGTAGTCTAGTGGTTATTTTAACCTGTAGTTTGGTTGTTGTCATACCTTATATAAATTAAGCGGCTAGTTTTCTTAATTGAATTGTTTCATATTGTTCATGTCGGGCCTTTTATAGGTGACTATACGGTATAAGTCTTTCTCATTGTTGAAGATCAAATTTTTGCCTATAACTGCTTACATCCACTTAATTCTATAACTTGGATGGATATTTGTCTCATTTGCAATCATATATCGCCAAATAAGAAAAACAACAAGATAATATATCTTTATATTGAAGATAACAAAAATCAACAAAACATAATGAACACCGTTTGGGACAGTCTACATTTGTAAAGTAACTTTCTAAATTATGCTGGAAACTTTGAATAATGCAATTGATGTATCATATGGTTTTTTTTTTAATTTGCATTTTACATAACTCATTTTCATGTTCCTAATCCCTACTTTGATATGTTGTTCAGTGAAAATGTACAATAAAAATGAATCTTTCAGATTTTGCAGTGTAACGCCGAAATGCCATGCGATAACGTTACAAAAAGGCACGTGTTAAAAGCTGGAGACGTGATACATTTTTCATATTAGCCCACTAAACACCATTTCTGAAAATATGGAATTCAAGTAAATTTAATGCTATTCTCATACTGTAAAAAATAAACGTTATTTAATAAAAGTATATAGTAAAGTAAAAGACTATTAAACGCATCCCACATTGTTCCACTAGTGTTTGTAAGAAGAAGAAAAATATGCTTAAAGGCATAATTACTCGTTGATATCATCTTACTTTAATAAAGCTTTGAATATTTCTGGATTGATGTCTGGTACAATGATTTCTCCCTTTTCAGGACAAGAACCTTCAAACATGGTATAAAAAACTGGACTCCGACTTGCCAACATGTACTTGTGTGCTTTGATAATACTTTGATCTGTTCCAACACGGAAAGTGACGTCACACATAATTTCTTTCTCTAACATGTATAGCATGCATTCTGATAGTGATTTCCCATCCTGCCAGTCTACTGTATCCCCAGGTTTAGCCATCTAGGAAAAAATGTATGTTATTACAAACACATGTACAACTAAGTATAATAACTAGAGGCTCTCAAGAGCCTGTGTCGCTCACCTTGGTCTATGTGCATATTAAACAATGGACACAGATAAATTCATGACAAAATTGTGTTTTGGTGATCATGATGTGTTTGTAGATCTTACTTTACTGGACATTCTTCTTGCTACAATTATCTCTATCTATAATGAACTTGGCCCAGTAATTACAGTGGAAAATATATTCTAAAAATTTATAAAAATTTATGAAAATTGTTAAAAAATGACTATATAGGGCAATAACTCCTTAAGGGATAAACTGACAATTTTGGTCATGTTGACTTATTTGTAGATCTTACTTTGCTGAACACTATTGCTGTTTACAGTTTATCTCTATCTATTATAATATTCAAGATAATAACCAAAAACTGCAAAATTTCCTTAGAAATTACTAATTCTGGGGCAGCAACCCAACAACAGGTTGTCTGTTTTGTCTAAAAATTTCAGGGCAGATAGATCTTGACCTAATAGATTTTTTTATCCCATGTCAGATTTGCTCTAAATGCTTTGGTTTTAGAGTTAAAAGCCAAAATCTACATTTTACCCCTATGTTCTATTTTTAGCCATGGTGGCCATCTTGTTTGGTTGGCAGGGTCATGCCACACATTCTTAAAACTAGATACCCAAATGATGATTGTGGCCAAGTATGGTTAAATTTGGCCCAGTAGTTTCAGAGAAGATTTTTTAAAAGAATACTAAATTCTAGAAAAATGGTTAAAAATTGACTATAAAGGGCAATAACTCCTAAAGGGGTCAATTGACCATTTCGGTCATGTTGAATTATTTGTAAATATTACTCTGCTGAAAATTTTTGCTGTTTAAAGTTTATCTCTACCTATAATAATATTCAAGAAAATAAGCAAAAACAGTAAAATTTCCTTAAAATTACCAATTTAGGGGCAGCAACCCAACAACGGGTCGTCCGATTCATCTGAAATTTCAGAGCAGATAGAAATTGACCTGATAAACAATTTACCCATTGTCAGATTTGCTCAATGCTTTGGTTTTTGAGTTATAAGCCAAAAACTGCATTTTACCTTTATGTTCTATTTTTAGACATGGCGGCCACCTTGGTTGGTTTGCCGGGTCACCGGACACGATTTTTAAAACAAGATACCCCAATGATGATTGTGGCAAAGTTTGGTAAAATTTGGCCATGTAGTTTCAGATGAGAAGATTTTTGTAAAAGAATACGAAAATTTACGAAAAATGGTTAAAAATTGACTATAAAGGGCAATAACTCCTAAAGGGGTCAACTGACCATTTCGGTCATTTGACTTATTTGTAAATCTTACTCTGCTGAACATTATTGCTGTTTTCAGTTTATCTCTATCTATAATAATATTCAAGAAAATAACCAAAAACAGTAAAATTTTCTTAAAATTACCAATTTAGGGGCATCAACCCAACAACGGGTTGTCCAATTGATCTGAAAATATTAGAGCAGATAGATCTTGACCTGATAAACAATTTTACCCCTGTCAGATTTGCTCTAAAGGCTTTGGCTTTTGAGTTATAAGCCAAAAACTGTATTTTACCCCTATGTTCTATTTTTAGCCATGGCAGCCATCTTGGTTGGTTTGGCGGGTCACCGGACACAATTTATAAACTAGATACCCCAATGATGATTGTGGCCAAGTTTGGTTAAATTTGGCCCAGTAGTTTCAGAGGAGAAGATTTTTGTAAAAGTTAACGACGACGACGCCGGACGACGCCGGACACCAGACGCCAAGTGATGAGAAAAGCTCACTTGGCACTTTGGGCCAGGTGAGCTGAAAATGAACCTCATGAAAATGATGGCCAAATAAAACAACAAAATTTCGGACATTTCTGCAAGTATGGTATCTATTTTATAAAAACCGTTTATAAAGCTCCTTGGTAATATTGTTTTGAAAATTATTGATTTTAGTTGAAATGATAGGACATTTTTGAAGTGGGAACTCACTTTTGTCCTATGGCTATAGGAGGGCTATAAGCGATTGGCCATTTTACACATTATTCTTTGCCAAATGGAGAACTATTCTTCTTTTAATGTCAAATATAAAGGAAACGGGAAAAGAAACCTCAGGGAATGACAATTTTACATAAAAACCTTTTTACTTTTGATAAAATTAGTAGTTAAAAAGGAAAAAATTGTGTAAACATTTACCAAAATTTACAACATTTATAAAAAATGTTAAAAATTGAATATGAAGGACAATAACTCCTTAAAGGGTCAATTGATAATTTTGCTCATGTTGACTTATTTGTAGGTCTTACTTTGCTGTACATTATTGCTGTTTACAGTTTATCTATTATAATATTGAAGATAATAAATAAAAGGCACTGGCTACGGTTACATGGAAATGTAACAATAATGAAAATATTATTGTTACATTGGAGACTAATTGCCGGAATGCATTACATATAGTGGCAGCTGAGAGTGAAACAAACAATTTTTTTTTCTCAGAATCAAAAACAAATTATTTTTTTCTCCAAAAACTGGAAACAAACTTTTTTTTCCAAAAAAAACCATAGCCCCCCCAGAAAATCAAATGGTTGCTGCCTTAATGAACATTTATATCCATGCCAGATTTGTTCTAAATGCTTTGGTTTCAGAGATATGAGCCAAAAAACTGGGTTACCCTTTATTGGAAATATGCATAAACATTACAACCAAATAAAGATGTATTTATTTGCATTATATGACTTTGTGTATTTGTATTACCTTTGAGTTTAGCTCTTGTTTTATGACTACAAAAACAATGACGATCACCGTGAAAATGAAAACAAAATATCATAAATTTCAACAGATTAATGTTAACAAATCGAAATCGAAAGTAGATATTTTATACCTAAAGTGTATTTATAGCACAATGGTAGACAAATAAGTACCTTTTGAATTATCACAATAATTTTGAATGACAGTGATGATAATTCTCCTTGCTCGAATTCACATACATTCTAACCTATTGTGTTTATACTTCATTATTACCTTTTGTCTTATGGTAAATATAAATAGATTGAAAGTGTAACCTTCTATACTGTTCAGCTGATTGTTCTCGTCAGACGAGGAACGTAAATAAATAAAGAGTTCACTTATCTCCCTTGTAAGATCTTATAACGTAAACCATGCATGCATTATTATAAACAAATCAATGACAGGTACGAAAAACGATTTAAACTTGTCTGCTATTTTATATTTTACTTTCACATTGTTCAAATATCTAGAACACGGTTAACATTTACTAGTATAGTTGAATAGGATATTTTAAATAAACAAATTAACCAATGTGAATGTAATCAATGATAGCCTTTTGTCTCACAACACATTCTGTTTCAACTTCTCAATATTCAGTGGCGGATCCAGAGGGGGGGGGGGGGTCCGGGGGTGCGCACCCCCCCTTTATTTTTGCCGATCAATGCATTTGTATCGGGACATATGTTTTGCACCCCCCCCCCCCCCCCCCTTTCGAAAATTCCTGCATCCGCCCCTGATATTCTGATTTGTCAAATATGGAGAGAATGCAAGAATCTGCTTAATAACACCTCCTTAAAATTTAGATAACTGATGTTTCTCCCCACATCTAGGAAGAATTTGACACCTGTTGATGCAAATCGTGTCCTTACGTATTTTCAGCTATTTTGTTAGAAGTACACGATTGCAAATGTACATATACTATGTTTTTAGTCTGAGGATTTCGGTCCCTTTTTGGAAAAATATATTAGGCACAAATGGGTACTTGCTTCCATTTGTGTAATCTGAAGCTGAATATACTATTTTTTTTTCAAATAGGACCAGTAACATAATGTGACCCAGAATCCGTCAATTTCATTGGTTTGTACTTAGATCACTATAATTCTGAATACAACATTGTATTTGGAGATATATCATTTTAATACTACTGTTTTAGGCAAATTTGAAGATAATTAAGCCTGGTTAAATATATAGGGAGATAAAACATTGCAGCACGAAACTATTGACACCCATAACTCATTTCCACTGTAAAATGGACTTATAACATTATAATATTCACACGACGATATGCAAGAAGCCAGAGAAAACAGTTCAACAATATTTTATTTAGCATGTTCAAAAACAAAATAAATGAGAATTTACGTTTTATTCAAACTGTTAAATTGTGACTAATTTTTGATGAAAATCTGTTTGTCCCAGTTATCTGTATGAATAAAAACTGCATATGTGACACCAAAGTCATGACTGAATTCAGTCATCTTGCACTACAACTAAGTCTTTCATCTTAACTTATTAATGATCATTAATTGAATATTCAATTGATAATACATTAAAAATTGGAGATTGGTAGCAGTTGGGTGTGTGCAATATCCTACACAACAAGTAAATGCTCTGAGGGGTATATACAGTTTTTACAGAAGTGCATTAGAAAACTGTTGACTGAATTCAGTTAATTTACAAACATCAAGAATCATCGTCCTTTTTCAAACTAGATTATAGTATTATAGAAAAATTATTCCAAGTTGATTCTAAATATACTACTATTAAACGAGAAGACCTCATTTTGTGTGTCGCTTCTCTTTTTTCCACAATAAATTAATCATCATCCCTCTATGTCCTATAGGTACATGGCATAGTTGCATTTGTCATTCACTCATATGATTATTCAGATTGAGTTATTTTGGGAGAAAAAAGCGTCCGGATATTATTCCGACATTGAACGAAATTTTAAGTCAGATTAGACTTCCGGTTTGCGTTTTCTTTATACTTTGAACACACATTTACTACGAATAAAGAGTATTTTCTATCTGATGTCATTTTCAAGTTAACTATCCATGTGGGTCACAGAAATTATTAATTGAGAGTCTGTATAATATATCAATGACCGCTTGCCCGTGGATCGATTAGTAAAGTGAGAATTAAAAGTAAAAAACAAATCCAATTTATTTATAGTAATCATGGTAATGAATGTACATAATATACAGATAAGCGCTAAAATTATCCATGTGCTATTAAAATTAATAGAAACCAAAGGGGAATTTTTAGGGAAAAAAGAAGGATCCGGGCTAGAAAAACAACTGTCATGTCCCAATGTACCTATGACTTGATACCTTTTCTAAAATTCATTATATCTTTTACAAAAAATTGTTGATTTCAATAAAAGAAGATGTGGTATGTTTGCCAAAGAGACAAAAATGACACAGAAATTAACAACTATAGGTCACCGTACAGCCCTCAACAATGAGCAAAGCCCATACCCCATAGTCAGCTATAAAAGGCCCCGAAATGACAATGTAAAACAATTCAAATGAGAAAACTAACGGCCTTATCTATATGTACAAAATATGAACGAAAAACAAATATGCAATTTATAGTAATGAATGTACATAATATACATTTAAGCGCTAAAATTATCTATGTGTTATCAAAATTAATAGAAAATAAAAAGGGGGAATTTTGGGGAAAAAAGGATGAGCTGGGCTAGAAAACAAGTGTCCTGTCCCAAGGTACCTTTGACTTTTGATACCTTTTCTGAAATTCTCCAGTCATTAAATCTTTTACAAAATTTCATTGATTACAAAATAAAGAAGATGTGGTAGGATTGCCAAAGAGACAGTTCTCCACAAGAGACAAAATGAAACAGAAATTAACAACTATATGTCACCATACGGCCTTCATCAATGAGCAAAGCCCATACCGCATAGTCAGCTATAAAAGGCCCCGAAATTACAGTGTAAAACAATTCAAACGAGAAAACTAACGGCCTTATTTATGTTCAAAATATGAACGAAAAACAAATATATTATATTTAAACAAACGACAACCACTATTTACAGGCTCCTGACTTGCATGTCAGTCATAATATACCAAATATATGTTCACGCTGTAATTAATAGAAAAAAAAATGGAAATTTGTGAAATAAAGAAGAAGGGATAAAAAAGATATTTTCCTGTCCCCAAGTACCTATTCCCGAAATTTTCAAGTCATTAAATCTTCCTACAACACTTTACATACTTTCAACCACGCTCTGAATGCCCGCGATTTCGCGGGTATGTTCTAGTAGATGTTTAATAAGTGATCTTGTAGTTTTCAGACATCAAAATAGATGGTCTATATTCCTATTGACTGTTTATGATACCCTGCAACTTCTTTAAGTAGGGTTATCTTCTGCTGTAACTACTAATAGAAGGCGTACTTCTATCAGCAACATATTCTTTTTAGAAACAGTGTGGTATAGACAATCCACCGGGACGGCGAAAGCGAGAAAGGCAATCGAGTTGAGATGACCAATGATAATCTGTTTATCACTATTTTACCTATGACGTAGTTGTCAATTTCATGTCAATTTCGTTAGCAACGCTACGTGCCTGCTTAGTTTCTAGCGATAATTTTTCCATCTCAAGCGAGTAGCATGATATGAAAATTATCACAAAAAAAGATCAAACGAAAGATGCACAAAATAGCGATAAATTATATTATTGCATAGCAATATAATATTTCCCACAGAAAGTAACCACTAGTGCAATAAATCTTCAAAATTCATGACGTCATATACGACAAAATCTTATTTTAAACCAATTTTTACTCTCAAATATTATATTGCTATACAATAAAAGGGTTATTGCATGAATATTGGGGAATATTCATGCAATGACCCTATATTATATGAGATATCTCATATAGTTTATAAGATATCTTATATACTTTATAAGATATCTAATAAAGAATACGAGATCTCTTATAAATATTTTTAATATAAGAATATCAGTGGACGGCGACGACTGAATGTATGATCGCTATGTCTCGCTTTTTCGACAAAAGTCGAAGGCTCGACAAAAATGCATTTACAAAGAATGGTATTATTCTCACTATTTAAATGATCTTTTATTTTCTGAAATAGGTCTTTAGCATAATTTGTTTTCTTTTTTAGACTTTACTATCTATGAGTACCCACATAATCGTTAAGCAGATCAATAATCCAGACCAGACAGCCAAGAGAATTTACCGTAAATAGAAAATTAGCAAAAGTGACAGCAACACACGTTTGTTTCGATTGGTGTGATAGACTTTGGACAGGAGTAACAGACTGTGGTGCATTGATTCCAAAATCTTGACAAAACAACAACTGAACACCTTTTTGTCTCTTTCAAGTAGGATTGTGCTATTTTTTTTTAAATGCCAGAAATTAATATGGGATAGTTTGAAGGAAGCGGTGCTTTTCATTTGCGCCAATTGGCATTTCATTTGCGCCAAAAAAATCTTTCATTTGCACCACAAACCATATTTCATTTGCGCCAAAAACTAAATCTTTCATTTGCGCCAATATTACAGGTGAGTACAGGTAAATACAGGTAAATACAGGTAATAATAGTATAAAACATAAAAATTTTCAAAAAGTCTTTTAATAATGAAGAAACATACTCCTCAGAAATACATGTAATAAGAGTATAAAACATCATACAAGTTATGCTAAAACCTCGATAACAGTATAAAACATCATACAAGTTATGCTAAAACCTCGATAAAATCATACAAGTCATGCTAAAACCTCGATAAAATCATACAAGTAATGTTAAAACCTGAATAAAACCTTGGTAAAATCATTAAAGTAATGTTAAAACCTTGATAAAAACAGAAAAGAAAGCACTATACACTGGAGAACATTACTGAGACATTTGTTAGCACTATAGTAAAGTTACAAGTCTGTTCTGGCACAAAATTTATATGCAACGGTCTTGATGTAGTCATGCCTTGAAATTTCCCCTCTTAGGTACATGCCATGTTTCTCCATAAGATAGTCAGTTTTCTCTTTCTCCCATCGTCGAACTGCAGCCGGTGTGTCCATAGATCGGATTTTGATGTATGCTGTAGCCTGAATCTTCTTTACAACGTCAACATAAATAAACATGTTTGGATGTTTTGAATAAAATTGTTCATTAAAATGTGCATGGAATGACTCCGGTCCATTGTTGGTTCGTTTAAAATTAGCAGTGGGTGTAGCAGCCCAAAATGACGGTGGATATCTAGATTCCGGGCTTATATAAGTTTCCAAAACATAATCAGCAAATTTTATGCATCTGCTATCAGTTGGAGATTCAGTCATAATATCATCTACGAAGCAGTCTTCAATTTGATCAGGCGATAGATATGGTAACCCAAAAAATGATGATAACCATTTACCAATTTTTGTTCAAAGTCTATATGAATAGACTGTGGTTTAAGTACAAGATTTCTCTGTTCACAAAGTTGAAATATAAAGTTCCACATGTTTGTGTAGCATTCTTCACTTTTTCCAGGAAGCAATGCATATACAAGCGGCACATAGTTACCATCTTTACATCCATGCAGTGTGTACATTTGAAAAAAATATCTTGGACAGCATTTAAAGGTACCATCCACAAATACATCTGGTACATCATTACAAAGACACTCAAGATTAGCAGTACAGGAAAAAATGATAATTCCACTTTATATATAATTATAACCTTAGTGACTCTCAGTTTTGTATTAGAAATGAGTATGAACTCACACATATATCCAGGGGGAGTTATGTACAAACAAAAAACAAAATAAATCGTAAATAATATTTAACTTTTCCGTTATATTACCTGTCATACCTGTAAAATGGCGCAAATGAAGGTGTTTTTTTTTGGCGCAAATGATATATAACCTTGTGGCGCAAATGAAAGGTTTGATTTTTTAAAAATTGGCGCAAATGAAATGCGCCCGAAGGAAGAACTTTCAAAATGACACATATTAGCACAAGGATTCATTGCAATTAGACAATTTCTGATTTTGTGTATTTTCAACTTTTTATTTTTTTTATAAACTTTAAATAATTTGATGACCTGCAAGTATTATTTAAATATGAACACGTAAGTCTCAAGTGTGGTTCATGCAGTTTTTAACCGCTTTTCGTTTAAAAAGGGGTTTCCGACCCTTAAACGATAATTTAATCAAGACATAAAAAAAAAATATTGAACTTGATTTCAAATTCGTTTTATTTTCCTGTTTTTGCCATGTTTTTATCAAATCTAAGCATATTTTTAAGTGAGAAAAGAAGACTTCTTGATGCTTCTAGTGTTCCACACTCAATTTTAAACATTGCAACATTTCATATGTTATATTCTGGCTTTCAATGTTTTTTGTGTTTTTTGTTTGTTGGTGAACGTGCAAATTGTGTTCTAACCAATGAAACTTATTAAGCAGTTTATTGAGCTTGATTTTGTTGTTCTTTAAACAATGAAAAACCATTTTTATTAATTTAAAAACTAGGAGAAATTCATCATCGGTTCATCTCTAAGGTTGTTTCTACTCAATGAGATATCACCATTTTTATAGATCAATAATATTAGATATATCAGTATGTCACGTGCAGGTGAAGTCATTTCTTCTAAATGAAACATCATTACTTTCCTCATTTTCATAAAATTATAAATACTTTAAAAAAATAAAAGTTTTTGGAAAGTTTTGATCTATTTGGTATGATTACCAATGAGACAGTTATCCACGAAAGTTCAGATGAGGTGAATACGAGCAATTAAAGGCAACCATACGACCTTCAACATTATAAATAAGAAACAGCCATACTGTATCTTCATCTATTAACGGCCCGACATAAAAAAAAAATGAAACAATTCAATTGAAAAAGATAACGGTCTAATGTATTACAATTTACGAAGAACAATATGGCAGAAATGAACCAACAACAACCACTGAACGACAGGCTCCTGACTTTGGACAGGCACATTGAGAATGTGGAGGGGACAAGTTTGTGAGCGCTCAATTAATCCTCTCCTAGCCTGGGACAGTGGTGTAATAGTACACCATACGAATAAGCAGTATCATTTAAATACAATAGCTTTCAAAATTTATTGATTTTGAAATCAAAAATTAGTAACAAAACAAAAATGGAAAATTTAATACAGATTGAATCAGCTGGGTGCAATGTTGATGGATATGTATAATACAAATGTTGAAATTTAAATTACAATACTTAAATAACTAATTACCCATTTTTATCAGTGTTCTGATATATATATATATCAGAACACTATAAGTATAAAAATCGACCCTTTGCAAAAGTTTAAAAGTCAACGAATCATGAATGGGGGAGGAAAAATAATCATCATGCAAAAGCTAGTACATCTTATGTAATCATCGTTAGTGTTTTAAAAAGCCTTAAACTGACCAAATCACAAACATCGACCTGTAAACTAACTATGTGCATTTATTGCTCTATTGAATATAACTGTGTAAACCTAATTTTGTGACTGAATTCAGTCGTTCTATTTTTTACTTTTGCAGAATTGGTCTTTTCAACAAATATTTACTGAATTTGTGTTGACTGAATTCAGTCATCTGTTTTATAGATGTTAATACTATGTAATCTCACTTGGTTTTATTTAAGTCTTATGAAACACTCTTATTTAGTTCAATTTCCTGAAGCTTCTTTCAAATGTTGTGTGACTGAATTCAGTCAACATTTTGTGAAAATAATGAACAGGATACAGAGTTAATTTCATTTAGCTGTTATTCCGTGTTATATGTTGTTTGTATTTAATCTGTAATCCGAATTCTGTTTTATCTGAATTTACAGTTTGGGTTTTATTTAAGAAGCAACAAGTACAAATAAGAGTTATGTTACTTTCTAATATACTGATTGAATTCTTTGATATAAAGATGAAATCGAGTGACAATAACAATACAATGGGTTTTTTTCTTCATATTTTCTAAGTTGATAATACTAATAAAGTATTTATGAAAATATTTCTTTGCCACGGTTGACGTTTTAATCCGTTTTAAATAAAATGGAAATGAAATTATGCACATTGCATACAATGTTGAATGTTAAATGGTATAATATAATGAATAATATATCTACTAAGTTCAACCCTTGAGATTTGACAAATCAGAAAATTGACAAGTTGCACCAGACAGTGTTTCACGCTTATATTGAACTAGAGGCTCTCAAGAGCTTGTGTCGCTCATCTGTATTTACTGATGCTTTGGAAATCATGTTAAATAAGGATAAAATCATAATTAACAGTAGATATTATAACGATATCAAAGATAATAACAAATAACAAAAAGCTGAAAAATTTCTGTAAAATTACTTACTCAGGGGCAGCAACCCAACAACCGGAATGTCGGATTCGTCTGAAAATTTCAGGGCAGAGAAATAAAATCTGATTAACATTTTTGCCACCTGTCAGATTTACTCTAAATGCTTTAGTTACAGAGATATCAACCAAGAACTGCATTTTACACCTAAGTTCTATTTTTCTATGATGGTTGGAAGGCAGGGTCATCGGACAAATTTTTAAAACTAGATACCCTTATATTGATTATGGCCAAGTATGGTTAAGTTTGTCTCTGTAGTTTAAGAGGAAAAGATTTTTGTAAAAGATTACAAAAATTTACAAAAATGGTTAAAAATTGACTATAAAGTGCATTAATCATTAAGGGGTCGACTGACAATTTTGGTCATGCCAAGGTATTTGTAGATCTTACTTTGCTGTACATTATTGCTGTTTACAGTTATCTCTATCTATGATAATATTCAAGATAATAACTCAAAACTGCAAAATTTCCTTAAAATAACCAATTCAGGTGCAGCAACTCAATAACAAGCTGTCGGATTTGTCTGAAAATTTCAGGGCAGATATAACTTGACCTGATAATCAGTTTTACCTCGTGTCAGGTTTACTCTAAATGCTTTGGTTTCACAGATATAAGCCAAAATCTACATTTTACCCTATGTTCTATTTTTAGCCATGGAGGCCATCTTGGTATATATATATGTTGGCGGGGTCATCGGACACATTTTTAAACTAGATACCTTAATGATGATGGTGGCCAAGTTTGGTTAAATTTGTCCGAGTGGTTTCAGAGGAGAAGATTATTGTAAAAGCTAAAGACGACGGACGACGACGACGGTCAACGGATGACAAGTGATGAGAAAAGTATGTATGCAGATAAATGGAAAAGTATGAACTATGTGTTTAGTAACACATGATATGAATCCAACAAAAAATGGAGTCTTTGTCGCTTTATTCTCTCGATAGATTGTATTTTATTTAGAAAGTCATTAGTGAGAGGACATCAGATATTAATATGGACAGACATTAGACTTATAGGAATCTTTTTTTTTTAATATTGGATTTATAGGATCTAGATCTTAATAAATTGCTGTTACGTGGAATTTGTGAAGGTTATATTCTCTTTAAGCGCTCTGGTAATGTATAGGAAACTAGGGGTGATAGCAGTTGTATCTTAAGAGTAAGCAGATAATCATACTGCTTCAAATGTGGCATTTGTCGTATTCCTTGTTCAATTGCCAATCCAGTAATAAGTCTAATTCGGTAGGTCACATACAGGAAACACATATAGGCAGGATCTTGATTCCGACTATGGGAACAGACCCGTCGTCATCTGTTAATCCATTATTGTCTACAACTCGTGATGGCGTCCGTAAAATTTTCAAAGGGAAGATCTCAAACACACCACGTTGACCTGTTGGTTTAATTTTCACCTTGTGAGCAGCAACCCTGTACCAAGGCATTTATAATCGGGCACGCAAACCCTGGAATATCGTATGGTATGGGAGATATATATTTTATGTAGGCGCTGGTTGAATGTTGCAGCAAAGAAATGTAAAGTTCAGGATCAATGAATTGAAATCATCTCATTTTTCTCATCAAACCCTTATTGTCAATTTCTAGATTTGAGGCAGACTTTACTGTGTCTGTTGTATCCCTTTTTTTAAAAGTTCGATGTGAGAGACAAATAGTCTTTAAACTATGAAATATAAAAAAGGACCCATTCTATATAGCGGAAGGTGATGTTAAGGGATAATGCCAGCTCTTAAACATTTTTGATGTGAAGCACATGTTTAAGGTCAGCCTAATATGGTTAAAGAAACAAGTCGGCAAGAATCGAACACAGTTGGTTCCCATTGGAATACTGATTGTAGGTTGACAAACACGTCCTCCAAACGTAACAAATTCATTGCATGTTGTCAATCAAGAATTCAAGCATCTTGTTTGAATCAAAGTTTTTTTTTATAATGTACAATTTATCCCTCCCTACGACAAGATACTTGTATCTACGTTGACCATTTTCGTTGTATGAAAGTGGTGAAAAACACATTTTCAACCTTTTCTTTTAGTTTGGAATTGTCAATAATTGTGTAAAGAGAAGAAAAGTCAAAAAGAGTCTTTAAAGATTCTATATACTCTAACAGATCGTTAGATTTGTTTACTATCCGCATCTGATTCACGCCGCCTTTAGAACAGGTAGTTTCAAAATAAAGTTGAAGTCCAGCTTTAAGGGCTAATAAAATTGATTTCAATAGTTTAGAAAGAGGTTTGGTTGATAACTTGGAAGTCCAAGCAATATAACATTGGTGTATGGGATCTGCTTACCCTTCCGGAGCACCTGAGATCACTCCTAGTTTTTTGGTGGGGTTCGTGTTGTTTATTCTTTAGTTTTCTATGTTATGTCATGTGTGCTGTTGTTTGTTTGTCTTTTTCACTTTTAGTCATGGCGTTGTCAGTTTGTTTTAGATTTATGAGTTTGACTGTCCCTTTGGTATCTTTCGTCCCTCTTTATGTAATTTAGTTATCCAATACGTTACAGTAGAAGAAGATATAGTTCTTCATCTTTGGTTGAAATGTGGGTGAATTAAAAACTGACTTGATTTTCTGCTTTGATAGAATCGTGGGACAATATATTGAATTGTTTAGTGATCATGAATTGTCAATGCCTGATTTATTCATCAAACAGTTTATGTATTTTGATTTAGACACAAGGGCGAAAATGTGTGGGGATTCATTTGTTGAAACAACAACATTTCTGTAATGGATGTAAAATGTAAAAACAAATAGGCGCTTTTCAACATTTGAATCTCTAAAGATTGATGTAGTCTGTATATTCATTGAGCCATTCATTTGGGTTTTTTTTCTGATTTGTATCAACGACCTTACCAATCGATTGGTACTTAATTTTGGAGTAATCTCTGTGTTCCTCACTGGAGCATATATATGTTGAATGATGTAAAATCTTTAATATCAATTACTAGGTGTTGTATTGAATCGTATCCTTAGTGTAAAGTGCTGAAGATTTACTAATGTCAATTGAATGCGCATCATTACTTGCTTGATTGTTTGAAAGGTTAAATGACATATCCTAAGTCTTAACTGGAGTGTTTGAAGACTCAAATGATAACTGGAGTATACCAAGTGATTAGATGGAGTGTTTGAAAGTTTATTTCGAGTATCCAAATACTAAACTGGAGACTTCAAAATGTTTAATGGTGTATCCCAAGTGCTAAGCTGGAGTTTTCAAAGGGTTAAATGTAGAATTTTCAGTCGTATACTTTGGAGTTTTTAAAAGAACGCATAATAAAATTCACAATTTACCAATTGCAACAAACACTGTTATTCTGAAAACCTTTAGAATAATCTTGCATAATAGCTTATAACATATCTGAATGTTTCTCAGTTGAATATTCATTTCACCCTATATAATTTCCCAAACATCACCTTATTACCAGAAACAAGTTTAAGGCATGGTTTAATCTTTGGCATTCTGAAATTATTCTTAATATTCAATGGTTAAAGAAACAAATGTTTGTTGTTATAACGTCACTATCGATTCGTGAATTTAAAGTTGGACATAGACTGCCACCATCTTCATTGAGACTTTAATTCTAAATTTTAATGTTATGCATTGAATTCTATTCCTGCAATTTGACCTTGCTCTACACTTGTAGAAGTATTGCATTTTGGTGATTTCTGATATGTTACAATTATATCATCTATTTTGCATTCTGGCTTGCAATTGCTCCCATAATATGATGCAGGTTACAATACACCATTAGATTTTATGGGCGCAACCATTTTATGAGCATAACATGGTATTCAGAATTAAGAGTATGGCTAATCCTGATTGGTCGATATGTGCGCCCGTTATTTTTTATTATTAGAGACTTCATGCACTCTGTTTTATACAAAAGGCAAAATAAAAATTATTCCGTAGCCCTAAAGGCACTGAGATGACTTTTCAATGCTAGGACAAGACACGTATTTTTAAGGGCAAAATTGATAGGCATGGGAGATAAGTACAAAATATGCTAAGAAAAGCAACGCGAACCTATATTTTTTGGACCAAAAAATACTGTCCTAATAACTTTTCTTTGATTCTAGCAAGGTTGCGTTAAGAAAATCAACTTTCTAAAGTCTGTATCTCGAAAAAGGCTACCATTGTCGCCTATGGGGAAATTAATTGTTTATTTATATCTGCAAACTTCACACTACTCACCATAATAGTGAAACTTTCATTCGAATTGAATGGAATAGGCTCTGACAAAACCACAGTCTGTAGATCACACCAATTAGTGCAACTCTCATATATTTGGTTACATATTTCATTTTCACTATCATTTAAAATTTTTATAGCAATTTCTCTATCATTGCAAGATACATTGCCTGATGGACCGTATAATATAACAGACTTAAGCTCAATGTTTTTATTGACTGTTATCTGCAAAGCATCATTCTCCTTATTATTGTATCGCATCGATGAACTTGATAAATAGCTATGACGCAAAACCCTGTAGCTTTTCAGGTAACATACTCTGCGGACTGACTCTGCGAAAAATGCATTTTTCTTACCATAATGGGAAGAAAATACACTAACTACATCTTCCAAAGTTAGAAACCCAGAATGAACAATTTCGTTTGCAAAATATATTTTGTCAATAATAGGAAACCGAACAAGATACAGAAGTGACCCAGTTATTTTTCGCATGTTTTCGCCGGACGGGGTGATCTTCTCTGCCTCACATTGACTACTTGCCCACTTTATAAAAAATTGGCAAATCTCTGTTTCGGAACAATTTGCCGAATCTAATTGAAGGAAAGATTCCATGCATTCTGTTGACATCTTAATAGCATTTGGCGCTTTAAGAAATTCCACTGCATTGTACTGAATATGATCAAGGCCCTTGTTTCTGATATCCCGAAGGTGAAATTTAGATGCAATATCAATTACCAGTGAGGCATTCGATGTTTCGACTGAGGATGAAAGCAGATCTGCACATTCATTCTTCATTTCGGGTATCATGTATTTTTCTGCAACATAAAGTACTTCTTGGATGTTGTCGAGAGAAAGATCCAGTTCATCTGAATAAATATACCTGGTAATATAGATAAAGTGTGTTTTTTTATGTATATGTGTATCATTTACCTAAAGTCCACATTTATAAATGTATGACTGGAGCAATTGCAAGTGGTTGTTCTCTGCTGATTTTTATGTATTTTATTTTATATTCGTTTTGTTTTCCTATCACTAGTGAAACAAGTTTAGTTTATTCAATATTCAAAGTGTTATCTTCTGTTATGTCAATCTCCTTGAAGTGTATTCGGTATAGTTCAGTAGTTTTTTTAAGATAGTAAAGTATGAAAATAATGTTTAGTGTAGATAACAAGTCCTGAAAATTCTAAACAAAAACTAAATTAACTGCAAGCTATAGTTGTCTGAAATACTGAATATTTACAGCTAGGAATAAGTTTGAAAGTTGACTGAAAGATTAAAAAAGTATATCATATCTTTTTTACATGAGCTAAAATGAGAATTCTTTTTTGAGAGCGACATACTTAAAGGGTATCAAAATGAAAATAGAATATTCTAAAATTTAAATAGTATTTTGCAAAAAAATGAGTATGCGTAATAACAAATGTTTCGTTCTGATCATATGTTTTTCGTCATCTTAACAAAAGGTAATTCTTACTTTAGCAAGACTTTGAATGTACCCAAATTTACATCCGGTACAATGACTTCTCCCTTTTCCGGAAATCCACATTCAAACATAGTATAGAATACTGGACTCCGACTTGCCAACATGTACTTATGCACTTTAACAGTACTTTGTTCTGCCCCAACTTTAAAAATCACATCATACATTATTTCTTTCTTTAGCATATACATCATGCATTCTGTTATGGATTTATTATCTTGCCAATCCCTTGAGTAATTGTTTTTTGCCATCTACAAAGAAAGTGTATGCATATTAACAAAATTTATCAAATCTATATTTGTAGATTGTTTGATTTAATAAGAATAAGAAAAAGAGGAAATTGAAATTATTCCAAGCAATTTATTGGTTAGATACAGACTGAGAAAAAGACAAAAAAAATAAATAAACCAGTCAATTGAATATCACTGTCTATTCACGATAGAAGCAGTATACATCGATAATGATAAAGGAAAGGTGTTTAATATCTAGTGATAATTTACCTGCAAATTGGAGCCTGATAATGATAATTTACCTGCAAATTGGAGCCTGATAATTTGATATCAATATAAACCATATTTTATTTTTTTACTTCTCAACAGGTTGACCTGCTTTTACTATCTGTGGATTCATTTATTTTCGTGGGTACCAATTTTTATGGATTGGTGAAAACTTTCATTTTCGTGGATATTTGATTTCGTGGCTTTGTCAAAGTCTGCATACAACCCTATAAAAAATTTGCAGTTCGTTGAATATTTGAATTCGTGGTTCACCAGCACCCACGAAATCCACGAAAACTGGTATCCAACGAATAATAATGAATCCACAGTACTTGTTTTCAATATGCTTGCCGTCCCTTTTCGGAGACTTCATTCTGAGTCAACCAGTCTTTACTCTTACTCATAAATACCGCGTGTTCAGATGAGAAAAATCTTTGGATGGAGACAGGTAGGGATCGAACCTATGAACTACAACTATCGATACAAGCTCAATAACAAGACATCAGCAAGACGGAATAACAGCGTACACAACGACGTAATGACATACATTAGATGAAAAGCTCCTAAACTCATAACATCATAATTGCATGATCTCGAATGACCGAAAAACATCATGAACCCCTTGTTCTCAATGTGCAGATTTTGAATAACAAAGTTAAACGTTTGGTCAGTCATAGGTCAAATATTAATCGTTTCCGGGAAATCTTTTTAATAGGTTTTTCATATAGCTAGCCCAACTGTAAGACACATTTTATTGATATAAAACAGTCAGAGAGATTTGACTGAATTCTATTTATTCATTTGTAATTCATTCATGGGCATCATGTTTTCTGGTCTGTGCGTCTGTCCCAGGTTAAAGCTTTTGGTAAAGGTATCTTTTGATGAATTTGAAGTCCTATCAACATGTTCCCTATGATATGATCTTTCTTATTCTAATGCCAAATTAGAGATTTTACCCCAGTTTCACGGTCCACTGAACACAGAAAGTGATAGTGCGGATTTGGCATCCGTGTAATTTGGACACATTCTTGTTTTTTAATATATTTCGAATCATTTCAAAATTTTCTTACTGAGTTTTCCTAGTGTAATGTTTGTTTAAGACTTATCATATATTATCTATTTCAAAAGATATCATGGCCTAAAATAGCATTGAAGACTTATACAATGGATTTTCAGTAAATAACTTCATCACGGTAATCTCTCATGAGGACTGTGCAACAACGTTTATAAGTGCATCCTTTTATCAGCTAACAAAGTGCATTTTGAAAAAAAAGAATGAATATAATCCAAATGTGTATGCATGTGGGCGTCTACTAGAAGATAACATATTGAACAATTTATATGCAGTCGAAATGATATAACAATTTGATTTTAAATCAGATATAAGGTAAAACACGTGTACAATAGATTTTTTTTTGCGATAACTTTGACTAATACATTAAATGGACCTAATATATCTGATTTATGAAAGGTCTCCACTTTAACCAGATAAAATGCCTGTTTATCGTATATATATATATATATTAGAGAATAAAATTACAATAGTTGAAAACATTACTTTGAAATCGTTTAACAGCAGAAGTACAACGATCTAAAACTTTATAATGAAATTAGGAAATAAAAATTAGCACTAAGCACCCATATTTATTCATCACAAATGTCGAATGTATATCGATATCAATTTTCAATACTAAGAACAATAGAAAAAATTGTAAAACAATGTCAAACAGAGAAATGCCTGCAAAAAAAACTCATTTACATGTAAACTTTACGGAACACTGAAATTGAAAATAAAATCACAATTTATTTAAAGTCCTTTTATTTTTCAGTCCCAGACGATACTACGCAAAAGTTATAAACAAGTGAGCTTACATTGTTGCTAAAATATATTTAGAGATAAAAGTCCAACTTACAGTTTGCTTCCTGATTTTGAAAACAAAAATATCTTTTTTACGTGGTGGTTATGTTAGCCACAGAAGAAATCTGCCTTGAAGTTCACTTATCTTAAATGATGTATAAAATCCAAACGAACTATTTCGATACACCTGGAGAGAAAATCAATAAAAAATGCATTTGTCTCCCTTGAAGTAAAACTATATGGTTTACAAATTAAACTGCAGTTGGAATATTCTTCAAACAATATTTAAAACTATTAAATATGTTTGGATTTGTATGCAGGACTCTTTATGGCATTAAAATTCGAACGAAGTAGAGGGGTTGCTCCCAAATGATCCGGCAACTGAAAAAGAAATATAGACTGTCTTTATCGTTTAAACGTTTTTTTTTCCTTCAAAATGACAAGTTCGTATTTGAAACAAATTAAACTGGCATTTTTAAGAACTTCACTAACCGAGATCGTCCTGAATAATAATGCATGCAACATTAACCACTTGCCTTTAGCAATCTACAAATGTATATATACAGTCTATCAACCAATCCATGGCAGAGACCAATTTTAAAGAAAATGTCAAGAAACTTAGTAGTGTCAACATGTATATTAACTGACCATTGATGCTGAATATTAAAAACAATAAGTTTTTGCTATATTTATCTTTTCACGTGCATGAAAGAAATCAAACTGTAAATTAGTTTGTCAAATTACGTGAACATGTCTCAAAAGATACGATTCCTGTTAAGAGGCAATGATTCAAAATTCAACGAAGATACAACATCACTAACATATAAAACCAATCAGTATTCAATTGGTACAGATTCCATTAATTTGACAAACGACGGGAACTTACTTGTTGTTTGGCCTTTCAACTTAGCTGAGTTAATCAAATGTACGCATGAATAGAAATCGAGAATAATTGCAAAAAAAGACAACTTAATTCATCCAGGCTATCAGCACGATTTAAGGCCACATCGGTTTTCCGATGGTCAAATAAAGAACATTTACCAAGAAGAGAATTATTAGGTTAAAAGTTGATAGAAGGAGATATAGGCCGATTATATCGACAGGATAAGCGTCTATTGTTATGCTACCATCACTCTCTATGCCAATTTATACTTTGTCAAAATGTAATAATTATAAAAAGAACACATACAGTAAAATAACGACAAGACGACTAAACGGGTTATATTACCTAAAGCACCAATATGCGTCCCTATGTAAGACAAAAGGAAGAGTTTCTACTCATATAGCCTGCATGATGAATAAGAATTATAATTAACCTCAGATATATACATTTGACACTTAATTGTCAATATATGAAGTAAAAATAAAACAAGAGTTGCACAACGTCATCACAATGTTCAATGTCAAGGTCAATATTATGCATTGAATTCTATCCCTGCTATCTGACCTTGTTCTACACTTGTACCGGTGGTACAGTTTGGGGAATTCTCAAATGTTATAACTATATCATCTATTCTACATTTTTGTTTACATTGTTTCCCATAATATGCATTAAATTTTACACTGTCTACCATTATAGTAAACAAGTTATTAGCATTTATTGGAATAGGTTCTGATAAAAGAACAGTTTGTAGTTCACTACTCTGCGTACAGCTCTCAAACTTTTGAGTAAATATTTCATGCCCGCCGTCATTAAGAATCTTTACCGTAATGTCCCTAACAGAGATAGGCACATTACCGACTGGACCAAATAAAATCACGGATTTCAGTTCAATGTTTCTATTCACTTTTACATTCAAAGCATCATACTCTATACCAGGATGTTGATACCATGGACTTGCAACAGATCTATGGCGCCAAACCGTGCAATCTTTCTTATTGTAACATAATTTTGAATTTCGGACTGACTCTGCGAAAAATTCATTCTTCCTACCATAGTGGGAAGAAAACACACTAATTACTTCTTCCGAATTCATCAGACCAGAATGGGCAATCTCTTTTGCAAAATACTCTTTGTCAACCAGCGGAAACCGGACCAGATACAACAAGGGACCAGTTAGTTCTCGCAGGTTTTCACCAGATGCCGTTTTACATTCGGCCTCACATTGGTGACTTGCCCACTTTATAAGAAATCGGCAAATATCTGTTTCGGAACAATATATGGATTCCAATCTAAGGATAGCTTCCATACATTCTTTTGACATTTTAATAGCATTTGGCGCCATCAGGCATTCAGTTGCATTTTTCTGAATATGCTCGAGACTCTTGAGTTTAAGATGCTCAAGGTGAAAATGAGATGCAACATTGAAAACCCCTGGAGCATTCGATGTTTCAACTGACGATAAGAGCAGACTCGTACATTTATCTTTCATTGTTGATAGCATATACTTTTCGGCTCCATAAAGCACTTCTTGAATGTTGTCAAGTGAAAGATCCAGTACATCTGAATAAATATACCTGTAAAGAAATAAACAAAATCTCGCTTATATATAATAATAGTAATAATTATAGATTATCGTTGATCATCTCAACGAGATTGATATTCTCGCTTGAGCCGGTACGGCGAAAGTGAGAAAAACAATCGAGTTGAGATGCATTGATAATCTGTTTATCGCTATTTGACCTATGATGACGTTGTCAATTTCATGTAAATTTCATAAGCAACGCCACATGCCTCCTTAGTTTCTAGTGATAATTTTCCATCTCAAGCGAGGAGCATGATATTAAAAATTATAACAAAGAAAGATCAAAGTAATAAATGCACAAAATAGCGATTAACTTCGAATGGTATAGTTAGTTTTTGGGGTTTTTTTTAAGTTTTTTGACGCTATCAATAAAATCATTATTTGTTTTCAAAATTTAACACTATAAGGTATGGGGGAAATCTTGATTCAGGACAATTTCTTTGTCATCTGCGTGACCGCAATATTTTATTTCTTAAATCAGAATACCCCCCCCCCCCCCCCGCAAACACTTTGAAGTTAGATTGTCCTTCCCTTATACGCAGTACAGAGGTAGAACCTACATATATATCTTACTTCAACAAAACTTTAAAGGTTGCTGAATTTATATCTGTTACGATGATTTCTCCCTTTTCAGGACAAGAACCTTCAAACATGGTATAAAACACTGGACTTCGGCTTGCCAACATGTATTTGTGCGCTTTGATAATACTATGATCTGTTCCAACACGGAAAATGACGTCACACATAATTTCTTTCTCTAGCATATACGTCATACATTCTGATAGTGATTTGCCATCTTGCCAGTCTATCGTTCCCTCTGGTTCAGCCATCTGTAAAAAGATGCAGACAAACATTTAATAGACTCTTTAACTGTAATGTACATATCTTCGTACGAGGCAAACACAAGTATTCAACATGTTCAAATATTAGTAAAACTTTATTGAAAAGCGCTTTACGCCAATATGGGCCAACCCATGCAATCGCCAATGGCTGAAAACATTTTACATGATATACAGTTTACATATAAACAATGTTTTAGTACCAACCTACCATGTGCATTTGCGAGAGTAATAAAGAGGAACAAAATAAAAAAAACACATGTATTTTGAAATTTCTATTTTTTGGATGGAATGGGAGTTGAGTTGAGTTTTTTTAACGATTTGATAATGTTTCGTGTACTTAATAGATGAAATTGTACTCCTCTCGGTCAGTTATGGAGCTATTGCTTACTGTGTCATTGTATTTCAAAAAAAGATATATAAAAGGTCATGACAGAACATAATGTGATACAATTCTAAAGGGAACAGCAACCGGCTGATCTTTTCTTAAAACAACAAAAGAAACAAAATTAAGACAGATAGCAACCCTTCGAGATGCACGTCCAGGAGATGGGAAAGACACACACAGAAAACGTGTTTGTGGGCACTCAAATCTCCTAACCGGGCCGGGACAGTGAAGTAACAGAACAACATAGATATAAAAAAAAAAGGAATAAAAAATCTGTTCTTATCAAATAGGCACTAAACATACAAATAAATCTAAAAGGCATTAACACAAGGAACCGATCTAAGAGTGATCACAGTTATTGGAACTTAAGTTAAAGCCATGTACCATATGTATACTATCCCTGGGGATTTCGCATGGGGTCCCTCATTTTTTACTACTAATTTTTTTTATTTAATTTTTGATAATTTTTCTATTTATTTTGCCTATCATTCTCTAATCTTTATATTTTAGAACCGCATAATTTTTCACACGTTATTCGAATTCGATTCGCATTAACTTATACGAATCAGTTTAATTCGCATTCAAAACGTTTTACGTTCTAACGTAAACTCTAAATCGAATTGCAATGCTCGTCAAATTCACTTTACTGAACGTTTAATTCGTATTAACAAAAACGTATTTCTAATGCTAATTGGATAATTCGAAGTAGCCAATTCGAATCCATTCGAATTAAAACAGAAGAGTGTGTGTTCGAATTAAATGTACGTGTGAACGAGGCATTAAATTTTTTTTTTTGTTTATTTTCCTCCATTCTTTTTTTGTTTGTCTATTTTTCCACCACTTTTTGCCAATTATTCTCTATTCCGTAAAAACCAGGTAGATCCTCATCTTAACATTATAATGAAGGCTATTTTTACACATTAAAAATAAATTAAAAAATAACGAAATTGATAATATATACTATAATGACTTTGTACTGTACAAAGTGTGTTCAGACCCCTCCCCCTCTTATGTATATACCTTAAGGTATATAAGATTAAATTTTTCCTGAGACAAGTGCCTGTAGTTCAGAGCATCGAAATCAAAAGTAGATGATATATTTATTATATTAAACAATTTATTTGAAACCTCGTATGCTATTTTCGCTATTTAAATGTTTTATAGGATTTTACAATAATTATTATTGAACCTCGTTATTCATAAAAGACATAAAAATTATTTAAATAAGACAAGTAAAAAAATCCAATGTGGTTAATCCTCTTAACAATTCATATAAAGGTAAACATTTCAAATATTATTCCTTCCTGGTTCTTAATTTTTTTTTACCCTTTTTGGGTCTCTATATCCTACTAGTTTTATGTTTAAAATTATTGACGTAAACAACTTACTAGGTTACGTTTGAAATAATCCAAATGACCTCTCTCGTTCACGCCAGGAAAGTAGATGCATAAAATTACAGTAACTGTTGTATAAATTCCTTGTAATACACAAAGACTTATTCAAAGTCAGTAACCCATTAAGATTTTAACCGACATATATAATAGATATATTTATAGTACAGTTACATT
This sequence comes from Mytilus edulis, assembly GCF_963676685.1. Lineage (NCBI taxonomy): Eukaryota > Metazoa > Mollusca > Bivalvia > Mytilida > Mytilidae > Mytilus > Mytilus edulis. Next base: position 11,070,289 of record NC_092356.1, on the reverse strand, counting down.
GGATATTCCGATCATATGACAATCACTATTTTTAATTAAATAAGAAATTGATTATGTATTATCATCAGGGGCAGATCCATCCAAGTTCCGAAATCAGGATAAAAAGGGGGAGAGGTTCCTATTATATCACCCTATTTAAATGCATTGATCGTCCAAAAACAGGTGACGGTGAAGAATTTCCAAATATATTTGAAAAGGTCTTGTCTGTAATTTAGTTGTGGACTTTATATATATTTAGCAATACATGAAATTCCGAAAATTTTGGTCAAGACTTACTGTGTAGAAAATGAACAGAAGTTGGCAAAAACGTTAGTGATAAATAAGTGAGCAATGTGCATAATAAGGAAAGCTCACATTTAATTTCGGATTTCTTTTAAATAGTAAAAAATCGTTTTCATCATGATATATTAATGAGTCAATAGCAGCAATCACATATAAGGAGAAAGTAGCATGAACCGCATATAATAAGAGAATATAACACACAATGTCAGGCGCACCGCGCGGATTAAGACGAAGCGCATACGATGAACACCTACTATTCCACGATAAAAAGAAAGAAAAATGTATGAGAGGCAAAATAACAACAACTTTGGTCAAATAAGGTTCTCTCTCAGAGGGTATGGATGAGGGTCTTTCATTTCTGTAATCTTTTTTTTTTCGGACGTTATTTTCATAAGGCTATAAAATAATGGCTATTCCTAGATTGAGATATTTCAGTATTATACTAGAAACTGGAAACTATACAAAAAAAATGACAAAAAGGATGAACCTTCCCTATTGTAAATTTTACAGTCAAATCCCAGAAAAATTAACAACTAAAGGTCACAATAGGGCATCCCACAATGAGCAAAGCCCATACGGCACAATCAGCTATAAATGGACCCGAAATGGCAAATGTTAAACAATTCAAATTTGAAAACTAACGGCTTAGTTTATGTTCAAAATAATGAACGTGAAAAAAATTCATTCTTTGTATTACAAAATCTGTTACAATGCAACAAACGACAACCTCTGAATTGCAGGCTCCTGACTTAGAACCTGTACATGCTAAGTCTTTTGTTTTGCACATTTTCCCTATAGTTTGAATTAGTGAAAAAATGTATTTTTTAAGTCAAGATAATTGTGCATGTATGATATATGATAGATATATCATTTTAAAGATGCATTTCCATAGTCAGATAGATCCAGAGATATAATACGTCATAGATATATAAAGGATACATGAATTGGTACATGTAGTTATATAATTAATACAAAAGGTCCAACCCCAAGGGTGACTAAACAATAGAAGTATGATCACCATTGGTTCAACCGACAGTGAAACCCTCGCCAAAGCGGGGTGTTTGTTTGACTGTGCGGGATGTACACATTTGCAACCACATCAGAATGGAGACGTTAAATTCGATGTGTCGTTGAGGGGTCCATTGGGGACCTGTTGCAATGCTTTATTTCTGTCCTTATCCAATATACCATCATTTTCTGTGCCAGTCTAAATTGCTCCGACCTTAATTCCGGACACCTCTTTTACAGAACCTACCTATTGTATCTAATGTTAGTTTGTTCTCGTCCTGAATATGCATGAAATATTTGACACTGGACGTCCAGCAACCAACAATCAATCAATCAATCAATCAAAAGGTCCAAAATAATGTCTTTTTAACAATATTCTGAATGCTTGTAAATGCTATACATGTATAATATAGTCCATGAAGGTTGTATTTATATATATATATACCAGAGTATCTTGATGCATTAATGATCTGGTTATGTTACATATTAGTAGGAGATGAAGTATCGAACACTCATCAATTAGTTGTACATAAGGTAGATGGGGTGTCTAAATTATAACCCATAGAATTTTTGAATAGCTTGACAAAATGTAGCTTATATCATGCTTTTTAAAAAATAATAATAAAGAGAATGGGTCACGGGGCTTATTTTCACGCTACACAGTGTTCACAATTGACAGAGTTTGTATAGATTATGCATGGAAAACCCAATTTTCTGCAATAAAGCGTAAACTACACCATAGAATTTTGAGATAACATATGAAAAGATAGCTTTAATAGTATGTTTTCAATTGAAAAAAAAATAAGGGTCACCGGACCCGTTTTCTTACTACATTATAAAATAGGTAAATTCCTAACACATTCTATTGTAAAAGTACCTTTATCTGAATTATCTGCCTTTGCATTTGAGTTGCCTCCCCTTATGTGGTACAGTTGGAAAAAATTTAATCAAACAAAAATTTTCTGTTTTTTGTAAAATACAACCATAAATATGATAAAACGTGTCATTTTCTTTAATGAAATGAAAGTTCTTACACATGAATTTCCTACTACTCAAGATTTAATTTAATGAAAAGAAAATCACCAAAAAAGTTTTGTTACATATATAAAAATAGTTATTTGTCAAAGTTTTAGATAACTTAATTCATAGACTATTAACACTATATATATATAGTAATTCTGATAATATTTTTTTTTTTTACAGATATTGAACCATACTGTTCGAATATTGTACATGGTGTAATTGGTGTAATACCATATAGGTTCCATAGTTTTGTATATATATGAGGGGGAGGACAGGGGTAAGGGAGACAGGGAGAAAGGGGTAGGAGAAAGGAGAAAGGGGGTGGGAGAAAGGAGAAAGGGGGTAGGAGAAAGGAGAGGAAGGCTGGGAGAAAGGAGAAAAATTTGGAGAAAGGAGAAAAAATAAAATATTTCTCCTTTTAAAAAAATTTCTAATATTTCAAGAAAAAATATCTCAAAAGGAGATGTTTTATTCTAATGGGAGAAAGGAGAACGGGGGTAGGAGAAAGGAGAAGAGGGGTGGGAGAAGGGAGAAGGGTACCCCCCTGTCCTCCCCCTCATATATACTGGACCTTTCTTCATTGTACATGTATATAGTTTTGTATTCTGTTTACTAAGTATATGTGTGTTTTTGTGCTTATGTGTCTGAATATTATAAGATGTTGTATGATTCCCATTGAAAAAAAGGCCGTTAGTTTTCTCGTTTGAATGTTTTACATTGTCTTATCGGGGCCTTTTATAGCTGACTATGCGGTATGGACTTTGCTCATTGTTGAAGGCCGTACGGTGTCCTATGGTTGTTAATGTCTGTGTCATTTTGGTCTTTTGTGGATAGTTGTCTCATTGGCAATCATACCACATCTTCTTTTTTTATATCATCACAAGAGAACACATGTTGAAAATTAGCGTGTAGAATGGTGATAGATACCAGGTATATCCTGAATTGTACAAGTATCACCTTTTTACATGACTATTTTCAACCTATCTTTAAAGTCTTATAAGAAACATGATCTGACCTTGAGAACACATGTACTACCAAAATAACACCTGGTTTTCTGGAAATCTTACATAAGTATACTATGGAGCGCATTAATCTGAAAACTCATAGTGACAAGTAAATTTTAAATCGAAGTTAAAATATCGGTATCCAGCCATAACTGACTTATGAGACGCTTTTGCTTTAAAACTTATTCTAACATTCATGATACTATGATTTATGTAGAACAACATTTCTCATGGTTAACGTTCTTTATAATTTTATAAATCAAAAACATGGAAAAATTACAGTTTTCAGTAGGACAGTCTTTAGGAATGAAAAGAGTTGTCTTTCTTTGTATATAATATTGGTTATGCATTGCAGTCTTTATTATAGAAACTAGCACACAACCAACCTAAGGTGTTTATTTTATCATACAACCAACACTTCCTGGCTACATATAATCATTTTCAAAAGTATTACTATTTGTTGATCCTAATTCTTGATTTTATGTTTTGCAGGAAATTATTGGTATTAACTAAATCAAATTAAAAAAGTTAAATGAATAAAAAGGAAACACGAAGACCACCAATGAATAACATGCAGAGAATCAGTTATGAATTATGAAATGGGCATTATGAAGCACAATAGACATATGACGGCAACTTTATAACATACGGCATAGATATGTAAAGTATGAAGCATCAAGGTCTTTTACCTTCTAAAATATTGAGCTTTTGAGAGGTTAGTTAACGCCGGCGCCAGATCAATATTCCCTATATGTGTCGCTTTCAGCAGAATTCGCAGGCTAGAAAAAACTATAAGATAACAAAAATGATCAACAAGCCCATTTTTGCATATATAAAAGTGGAATTTTGTCCAAATATTTTTCTTTCCGTGTTTTTAAGTAAAAATTACAGAAGATGAGAGAAACTGTAATCAGAAAAATGGTTAAAAAAGGTTTTTTCATGATTCTATTCTGACGTATTCTAGTCCAAAATGTTGATGAGTGTCTATTATTGATGATACATAATGTGAATCTATATATCAGGAGTGTTTCGCACGGTTTTATTCCAGTAACTCGGTTTGGTATGATTTTTTCATTTGAGGATACAAATAGGATGAGACACATTTTTTTATAAACTTATAAACCTGAACATTTGATAATGCCCTATAAGTTTTTTTTTACCACCCTTTAATTACAGGACGTATTATTTTATATCGTTGACGGCCGTCAGTCGTCAGCAAGCTGCATGTTGGAGAAGAAGTAAAAAAACGCTTTGTCCAATTGTTTTTATCTATTGACGTAAGCACCCTATCCATTTTTATGAATTTTAGATTTTACTTTTCCGTGTTATGCATGGGATTTTATTTATAAAAAGGTGGATTTTCGGACAATAATTAAACAATGCTTGTTCAGATCCCCTGCAGCTTTAGTGACTGGTTTATATCTATTAAATAATCTTCCTTTAGGTTTCTTTTACAAACTTCTGGTATGAAATTGAGGAGTTATGGAACTTTATGGTTGGAAAACTGACGGACGTATCATGTGCTTATGGCCATGGCACAGATATTTCTGTTATTCGTTGTGCTTCATTTTGCTCCTCTGTACACAAATGGGGTGTTGGAATATCGGTGCTGCCCCAAATTAACCATCGGGGTGACCTCCAGAGACTGCCGAAAGTCATGTAACGCGATATAAACATCAATATAAATATATATAGCGAGCACATGCAATGGAATTTCCCAGGCTGTTGGATTTCATTTTAAAGTTTAAATAAGTCTGTAACATCATCATTTTACCTGTATAATTTTTCATGTGGTTCGAATCAATCAACCAATTGGTTTACCCTTGTTTCACTTTCAAAATTAAGTTTTTTTTTTTATTTTAATAGCTGAACACGCCTAGTTTATGCGTAATCATCTACAGCACAGGGGTAAAATTCGAGGTCACAGAAAAACAGTTTCAGTGAGGTCGAAGTGTTCACTTGCAAGTGAATAATTGAACATCGATGTTTCTTAATTTGACAAAACTAAAAGCGAGTTATTATTTCACTATTATACTTTCATTTTATATCTTGCAGCTAATGCCCGTTTAACATGGCAACAAATCCTCGCTAAAAAATCCGGTTGACCTCCTACGGAACCTATTAGTAGAAACAGATTTGATTAATTTGTGACCTACATGTACGTGTCGCTTAAAAAATGGCCATATACCAAATGGTCAATATTAAAAATCCCTGTAATTTGCTCTATGGGATGTTTGCAAAATTTCAACGGAGGCACGACGAGACAGCATCTCAACGATAAAAGAATATGTTTGAAAGAACTATGCACTCGGCTACCTTTTTTCTTTTTAAAAACATCTTGATTTCTTCAATTTGAATAATAGAAAACAAACAAAATCATATATCAAACAAACACTGAATAAAAGTTTCTGTCATTAGTATAAATTATTGCTTCATTGCTTATTTTACAGTTCGAACCCTACATGTGGTAGCTTGGTTGAACTCCAAGCTTAATTGACTAGTATTGACAGTTTTCTTGACGAAGGTCAGTGGTTCTCTCCGGGAGTCCCACCTTTCTACACAAAAAAATGGCTGGGCGCAATGAAATAGCAAATAATGATAAAAGTGGCATTAAGACCAACAATGAATACACAAGGATAGCATGGCCACTTATGCTGTACGAAATTACATTGACAACAGTTGAGAAGCATGAAAGAACCATCACCAGACATCTTAGGAAATGGTTATGTGTCCACAGCATGCAGGACCGCAAAGTTGCAGCTACCATTTACATCTCTAGTGGAAGAATTCAAAGTTAGCAAAAGTCGCCTTGTGATGACACTGAAAGAATCTAGAGATTACAAAGTAAGAACAGCAGGTGTCCAAGTAAGAACAGGACGAAAATGGTCAGCATCAAAAGCAGTTTCAGAGGCAGAGAGTAGATTGAGGCATAAGATATCATAGGAACAGTGGCAGTAGGACGACAGGGCTTTGGTACATCAAAAAGTTGCTACTGGAAGAACGCTAACACCCAAGAAAGACGAAGTCTTGTTCAAAGAGAGATAAAATCTAGAGGAGAAGAAAACAGACAAGCAAAGACAGTAGAATTAGGAAGTCAACGCGCTTGGTCGAGATGGGAATTGGAACAACGATCCCTTACATGGTCAGATATATGGTGATATCCGCAATACCAACTGCAGTTCCTTTTGAGATCAGTGTATGATGTGTTACCGACACCTTCAAATCTGCACAGGTGGAAACTTTCAGAAACAACAGACTGTCCCTTGTGCGGAAACAGAGGAACTCTACAACATGTTCTTTCAGGGTGCAATATCGCTCTTACACAGGGGAGATATACATGGCAACACAACCAAGTACTCCGGGAACTCACTGGAGTGATAGAGAACTTGTGACAGAGGAAAGATGCAAAACACATTAGAAACAAACCTATCAAGATCCAGTTTGTGAAGGAGGGTGAAGTAGGCCAGAAAAGTAAAAAGAACATATCAGGAATGCTTAATCAGGCGAAGGATTGGCAGTTAGAAGTTGATCTAGAAAAGAAGATGCAATTTCCTGATATTGTACCAACTAACCTAAGACCAGACATGGTACTTTGGTCTACAAGCAGTAAAAAGGTAGTAATCATAGAGTTGACAGTTTCCTGGGAGGAGATCTAGAGATGTGGTGAAGCAAATGAAAGAAAGAGGACAAAATATGATGGACTGTTGGCAGAGTGCAGAGATAGAGGATGGCAGACATGGAACTTTCATATTGAGGTTGACTGCAGAGGCTTCCCTGCACAGTCAGTGTGGAGAATGTTCTGAATCTCTGCAGTTGGAGTGACTGGTCAGAATAGAGGAGCAGCAATCAATAAACTGGGCCAAGCAACAGAGAAAGCATCTTGCCCCCCCCCCCCCCCCCCCCCTCAGGTCGAAAGGTCGCTTTTAAATTCGTCGAGAGGTCGTTTTAAGGGAAATTACGTACAGGTCGCAGGTCGTTTTTTTCCCAACACAGAGGACGGAAGTCAGTCGGAGGTCGTTTTTTCCAATTTTACAGGTCGCAGGACGTTTTTAGAAGGCTCCAGGTCGGAAGTCGCCTCTAAAAATCCCAGAGGTCGCAGGTCGTTTTCGACCCTGCGGGAGCCTCACTATACATCTTGGACGTTCACACACAGATCATAGTTGTGTTAAACACGAATCTATTTAGTTGAAATTGAATTTGACAAAAGCAATTTTCCCGCATAGTATAATGATGAATCTGGATAATGTTGAACTAAATCGCCGTGACCTACTTACTTAATCATGTAATTTAAATGTTTGCCTACTTCATTCAATACACTTAAGGGTTTCATTCAAGCAGTTTATTTTGCTGAAAAATGAAAAGGGTATCAATTTATTTGTGTATTCTCTTACTCAAACAAAAGATTTAAATCACCCCTGTTAAAACAATAGAAGAACCCATGCAGCGCATGACACGTGCAGGAGTGGCCTTGAGCGAAGTTGACAAGGTGTACAGTAATATAACTGATATTATATCTATGTAAACAAAAATCAATGGTTAATAGCCATGAAATGACACTAATTATTTCATATTTACGGCTACGATAGATCAATCACACCTGCGGGAAGATTGTCATCGATTTTTTTTACCTTTCGACCCTGTTGATAATGTTGGACATATTGACATTTTGGTGGTGACATTATTTTAAGATTTTATGGAAGATAGACGAAATAACAGCTAAAAATGAATACACAATTAGAAGGAGGGAGCCCTGAGAGAATTAATTTGGTCAAAGGTAAGTAGATATATTGATTAATATTGTGTGTTTTGATAAAATCTAAAGACAAAAAGGTTGAATTCATTACTGTCACGTGGTTGTCCTACTTTCAGTTTCTGTACTTTCACTTTGACATTTTTTTTATATTTATGTATTATTATATACATATTTTGTTACAGCAGAATAAATTCTCATTTGGTTTGCATCAACTACAAATTATAGAAGATCAGCAAATAAAATAACCTGCAAAGATATCTTTTAATTACTCTATAAATTTCTTGGCATTAAATGGTTGCATTTGTCAAATGTAATTATGTAAAGAAATGGATGTACAGCTTCATATGTTGCTTTGTAGTGTTAGAATATATGACATATAGGTTAAGCAGGGCATTCCACTCATTCTTGAAGGGCAGGTGAAAGAAGAGGGGGGAGTGTGAGGAATTTTATATTGAAGATATGTTTTTCTTGACAACTTATAGGTACATGTAGCCATGCATGTGCAGAAAATTGCTTGAGACAGAATGATACTTTTTAATAACATTGTAGTAATCTCAGAGATAGACCACAATTTGGTATTTGCCTCAGTGCCCATTGAATTTACCTATAAACAGTATTCCGGCAGTAGAAGAAAGAATAACTACTGAAGAGCTATTCCTTCAACCATTTCCAACGGAGACATTACAGCAGATTCCATTGAGTGTGTAGCGAAAGCGAATATCTTTGGATAGCTTGCTTGTTAGCTGAACCATGAAGTCATTGTTAGGTCAGGTAAACTACCCTACCTTTAAGAATAGACTATAGTCCAACAGAAAACACATCGATCTGTCTGTTGGACTAGGATACTTCGAAAGGAGGGTAGTATACCTGACCTTATAATGACTTCACGGTTCAGCTAACAAGCAATCTAACCAAAGATATTACCTTTCACTACACACTCAATGGAATCTGCTGTAAATTTGTCCAATAAAATAACAATAGTATACATCTAAAGAATGTCATACATATGTAGTTAAATTGTCAAAACCATTAAAAGGTACATGTATTGAAAACTTGCATAAGGTATAAACCTCTTGAAGCAATCGAAAAGCTTATCCAAGAAAGCTTGATATTCCCTAATATTTGAAGGCCTGGTCCAAAAGAAAAACTGTCTGAAAAAAAAGATATTCTGCTATGAGGTAGTCTTAAGATAAATTATGTTAGAAACTTTTAACCCTTTTTGACTGAACAAAAGCGTTACTTACATATTTCTATAAGAAAATAGTGGGTACGTCCCTATTTTGTGTTTCCAAAAATGTTGAAACAGAAGCTAGATTTTAATGTTTTATGACATATTATACATGTTTGATATCATTTAGATTTAGTATTCCTATATTTGTAATGTGCAAATTGTTAACCGTATTGTCTATCGTGGTTAAAGAATCTAATATTGATATTATGAGATCTACTTTGAAGAAGTTTGAAAAATATGTCGTTAGATGCACTTTTGTCTAACATTCTTAAATCAAAAAATCTAGCATATGGCGGGCAGTGAATTGAAAGCTTCTTAATGTAGGAAACTTTGTGTCAGATGAGTAACGAAGCTAATACCATTTTCTACTCAGTGCATTGACTCAGTAAATTAGCTTTTGTATTCAATATTATTGGTGATAAATAATTTTCTACATTTTACAAACAAGATGCAGCTGCTGCGAGATTATTTGCAATATTTGAACTTTCAATTCATAACTTTGCAATGTATTACAATAACCAATCATTCATCAGATGTAAAATATGATTGGTTAACTTTGATATAGACATATTGATGAAATGACTTAGGAGTAATGAATCAAATTGTTGGATAATTTTATATTATACATGTAGTACATGTATATGTAGAACATATGGTTTAGAATTTTTTTATATGAATCAAGTAAGATTCTATCAATTTAATGATTTCTAAAAATCAATTATTGTCCTCAGTTGAAGTTGGGTTATTTTTTTCTCTCCAAAAATGGTAAAAGAAACAATGTTTTGAAAAGATATAAGTATAAATCCAATTTGAAGTTTTTAAAGGAAAAACTCAAATTTATGCCTTATGACTTTTTTATATTTTTTTTTTAATATTAAAATGCAAATCAATGTAACTATCAAAAATTGAAACATTGTCTTTTGAAGAGGGATATAGTTCATTGATTGGCATCATATCTTTTAAATAATACTTGAAATTCTTATTCTGTTGATTGGAATATTTCTCTCTTTCAAGTATAGGCAACTGTCAGTAAAGGGGAGGTAACTCAAAGAATACTATTGTATTTTACCAGCATTCTTTAATAGAGAGAAAATTATTTTCAATGACTTGTTTGAAAAAGAGTATTAATATATATGTACCAATATGGTCAATTTGACATAATATGATATAATAAATGAAGGAGTGTTGGCAAAAGATTTAACATTAGTGGACAGTTTCAATTCAATGATTATTTTAGTATAAGTTTGTTGATCTGAATCAAAAGGAAGAAAATAAATTTTATTTCATTTTGATCTAGATCTGACATTTTGTTTTTGTCAACAGGTGCTTTAAAAAACCAACCACACCTGTTTCATAAACGCCCATATTTGAACACTTTTTTTTTGTTGCTTATGTTTACATTGACGTCAACACTTTAAGGTGTTATAGATTTACCATTAAGATATTTTTTTTTTTTTTTTAAGTCTCTTTAATTCACACATTATTGTTGTTAAAAGATTTTTTTTTCCTTCAAGGAATATGTACTTAATTATTTATTTGTACACCCAATTTAACATATTTACCTATATTATGTACAAATATTATCTGATTTAAAGGGGTGAGTGTAATGGGTTTTGTAATTGATTGGATTTTATTCCTTATAGATTTATCATCTATAGAAATGTCATCAGGGTTGTGAAGGTTGACTTTATGTTTGAAATCACCTAAAAGTTGAATTAGTTTTGAAAATAATATTATCCAGCTACATGTATACATGTGTCAATGAAAACAATGGCAATCGTATCCCTCAGAGCAATCTGCTCTTTGATTATGAAGACAGGGTGTGTCCTGTAGAGGAATACTGCCCTTATTCTGCACTTGAATCAACTCATGAAAGAACTTGTTTAAACAGTGCCAAGATGAAAGATAATGCAGGAATAATAATTTTGAATTTAAGTTTGATTAATACTGATGAATTTTATCTTTTAAACTTAAATTCCGTTATTATTTATAGTAGTACAATCTCTCTTTCTTGTTAATGGTATTACCTCACGATTCTCAAGTTTTCTAGGACACTTACTTCATTTGGAAAAATTAACATGTTGCTATACAATAATTATATAGATATGATGTAAAAAAAAAAAAAAAGAAAAAAAAAAAGTGAATAGGTCAAGGTCTTAATATTAGCGGTGACATGAAATAAACATTGGTATATATTTCAGCAGTCTGCACCATAAGTCACTTAAGTCTGATGCCCCAGACTAGTAAATATTGATTCGGACAAGTGAAAATTTTCAAATTTGTTAGGGGCAAGTTTTGATATTTAGTGTCCGGATTATTAGATGAAAAAGCCTATGGTGCAGACTGTATTTGTTGTAATTATTATTATTATTGCTACATTTTTAAGGTTGTAGAACAAAATATTAAAAGTTCACTGTTCAAATCCTTAAGGGTTTTCAAACAATATTATTATAAATTCATTTAAATGTAAAGTGCATACACCTTAACAATCCTATTATAAAGCTATTAAAAGGTGTCACTAAAAAGTCAGACAATAGTTCTTTCAAGACTTGAAAAATTAGCTACACAGTGGCTCAAGAGGTGTAATTTATTTTAAGGTCACCTAGGATTAACATGTCTATTAGTGGGGTGAAAGTCCGGGTACATCTGCTCACGATGACACTTCCGATACAAAAGATATAAAAGATAAGAGTCCTGTCCTTGAAGAGACGCACACACCTGAGAAATTTACCTGAACCCCGGGGTCAAATTGAATTTTTGTTTTCACATGCAGTTACAAATTTAAAGTTTGATATTTCATATTTTTATTCAAAACGGACATTATGAATGGGGGTTTAAATATTATAAACCAATCGGATAATGAGGCTTGTATTTAAATATAGAATATTCTAAGCTAATCAATAAGTCTGTCTGGTGTTAATTAAGGTAAAATCGTTAGTCAGAGTTTACCTGCGTTTGTTATTAACAAGGAAATCTCTTGTAGATTTCCAGGTCAGTGAAATTGACATTATATTTTGGGAGGTATAGCAACATTTTTCGTCAGTTTCTCTGTTTGGGAATTTTTGTGTTATTGACGCTACAGATAAAATGAGGAATTCAGATTTTCTTCTGAAAAGCGTGAGATTATTTTTAATTGATTTTTATTAATATTGGTGAAATTATAGATGTTAAGTAAGGAGTATTGTTTAATTTAAGATCTTTAAAAATCTTTTTGTTTAATGTAAGAAGTTGTAAAATTGAATAAAACTAATTTCTAACTTTTTAAAACTTTATGAATTGATTATGTAATGGAAATTGAAGTTAAAAGGTGAAAAATGTAATTCTAAGAAAAAGACAAAAATGAGATAATCTTAGGTTTTTCCCAGACAGATAAAAACAATATAAATGTCATTGAATGTATTTCAACTTAAAAATCATTAAAAAAATATAATGGTTTATAAACCTTAATAAATTTAAGTTCTTGATCAACAACTTTTTAAGAACAAATATTCTTTAACAGTGTGTTTTAATTTAAACCGTTTAAATGCTGTCTGTAATTTAAACAAAATAAAAGTCTCCATTAACTGAAATTTGCACAATTTTTAAGTCAGTTTGAATGAATCGAAACATTGTAAAAAAGTTTTGGTCCAGTTTTAAAGGGTTAAAAAGGGAAGTTCTGAAAGGAAATTTTGCATGTTACACACATTGTTTTATAAAATTTGATATTTCTAAACTTTTATGAAAATGTAATTTTATTATAATTCCATTTCATATCACCTATAAATAGCTTATTTTTAACTTTTATATTACTTGTACAGAAGAAGTGTAATTAACTATAAAATTCTTTCAAGAGATTCGGTAATTAACAACAAAAAAGTATTCATTAGACCCATAGACATAATATAGGAACTTTGTTATATATTTTTGTTAGAAGAAATACATGGATAATGAGAATTGATACTTCTACCACATTTTCCTTCTTTTCTAAACTTTACTCTTCTGATATTTTCTGATATGTTCTATTTCTGGAGAAATTGTCATGGAGGGTTTAGGTGATGATTTTTCTGTGTTTTTATATATTTTTCGGTCTTCTGATGTTTTCTGATATGTTTTATTTCTGTAGAAATTGTTATGGAGGGTTTAGGTGATGATTTTTCTGAGTTTTCTTATATTTTTCTGATGTTATATTATTATTTATTGAGAATCTTTCATGGAAAATTTAGGATGATGATTTTTCTTTGATTCTAATTTTTTGTTATATAAAAATTTCTAGAGATTTTTTCATTGGTGATTACAGATGATGATTTTTCTTTGATTTGCAATTTTTTTCTGGCCTGTTATATATATATATATATTCCTGTTGACTTTTTCACAGACAGTTTATGATAATGATTTTTCTACATTTTCGTATATTTTTCTGATTAGTTCTAAATACATTGGCAGAGTATTACATGGACGACTTGAAATGATGATTTTTGCATCTTTCTCCCTCCACAGCTGGGTTCACCTGGACAATGTTATGAAGTTCTGATTGGCTAATTGATCTTTGAGCGCCTGGCATTAATTAAGGGATCAAAATAACCGATAATTAGCAAGGAAGTGACCACTTAAACACCTGTATTTTCACCTTTGCTAATTGTAAGAAGGAAGTTCGGCTAGTTTATAGACTGCATCTGGTGTATGCACAGAGTGATCAATTGCATCTGCAGCAAAAAATTGTTTGAATATTAATTATAACGGCCTTGGGATATAGAAAATGAATAACTTTTCTAGTTAATTGTGTAATTCATTGTTTTAGTTTCTTTGTGTAATGTGATGAATTGGAGATTATTTTCATATTCTGTTGACAAGAGTATGGTACTAAATTACAATCCTGGTAACTTTGATAACCAATTAATGGGTTAAAGTTCAAAATACAAAATATCCTCTGCTTCAAAATAACTGTGCTTTTATATCTTAATTGGACATTGCAACTTACACCAGTGATTCAATAATCATGGTATGTTATTTGATTTTAAATTTGAATAAATTATTTAATTAACTTTTAAAATGTTGAATTGTATGTGTACCAATTTGGTTCATTTATAGATACATGTATGTAGAATGTATGTTTTTGCAGAGACTATTTCTTCTAGGTGCATTGAATGTGCTTAATTCTCAATTTTTCTTGATTAATTAATAGCTTGTGGATCACCTATGTGGATTATCTTCATAAGCGCAATATACGTGATCTCTGATTTATACTGTTGATTTTGACACACCTGGACTAAGAATTGGCTGGAACTCTTGAAGAAGATATTTGGAACCTAGAAGAAATTTCTTATGTTGATTTTGACAGACCTGGACTAAGATTTGGCTGGAACTCTTGAAGAAGATATTTGGAACCTAGAAGAAATTTCGTATTATGTTGATTTTGACACCTGGATAAAAAATATATATGATGAAATTCATGATTATGTTGATTTTGACACATTTGGACTATGAATTCAGTTATAAACCCCTAAAAAAAGATATTTGGAACTTAGTTTGTATAGATGACCAGAATCAATAACTCACTGTAAGGATTACACCTGTGAGTTACCTGTTTAAAAACGTGTGATTATTAATTATTTATTGATCATAATTATCAATCATAATTAATTAAATTAAAGGCTGGATTTCTGAGACCAGAGTGAAGGAATAATCTGCAGATAGCAATTGTGGAATAAATTGATAAATTGAGCTTGGAATAGGTCGAGGCGATTGAACAAGAAACAGACCAAGTAGAACATAGGCAAGACTGAATTTGCAGTAATTTATAAGTATGATACTTGTTTCATCGTGCATGACCAGTATGACAACTTGACAAGAGGGTGCTTGTCTTGTGTTGCTGTCTGTCATATTTGTTTCTAAAGTTAACTTTTTTTGTCATTTAAATCAGACAATTCCTTTTCCTGTTTGAATTGTTTCTCTTCAATGATATTGTCATCTCTGAACTTTGTATAGCTGTCACTTTCACTATATGGTGTGGGTTTTGCTCATTGTTGAAGTGTACAATAATTTATAGTTGCTTACCTTACTTTCCATTGGTTTTCCTGTTTGAATTGTTTCTCTTTAATGATTTTGTCATCTCAAAAACTAAGTATCATCTGACTTATAATATTATCATTATATGGCATGGGTCTTGCTCATTGTTGAGGTGTACAGTGATTTATAATTGCTTATAGTGCGACCATTGGTTTTCCTGTCTGAATTCTCTCTCTTGACCTTTTATAGCTCAGACAATCATGACATGATATTGGTTTTGATCATTGTTGAAGGTTGTACTGTGACTTACAGTAACACTCATTATTCTTATCATTTAGACTCTTGTGAATAGTTGTCTCACCAAAATTTTTTACTCCATTACTTTATTTTTATGCAATAATTAATTTCTATTGTCTCTGCTGGCTGGTTAAATTGAAGTACTAAATGTGTATCCATTGTGTGTATAAACTAAGGTCATTGAGTTACAGTAAATGGGCTATTCTGTCACTGATTTTTGCATACAACTTTGTCTCCTAAACGAATAACTGAAAATTGAAGCAAATAATGCATCTATCTTTTTTTTTTAATTCTTTTAGATATTACTGTTTGAATAATCTTTCAAAAGATGTGAACATTTGTATAGAATGCAGTCAATGCACATAATAGGACTTAAGTTCAACCAAGATATTGGAGTGGTTTGTGTTACTCGGTTCTCCATCTAAAGTTTAATATGCAGTTATTCAAGGACTGTTGTTTGTATTTTTCATGGCTTTTCTTTTTTTTGCCACATTTTGTTGATCTCTCTATGATTGAGTTTAAAATTGTCCTTTTTTTTTTAAGCCTGGCCTGTTTTAATTTTAGATTTTAGTGTTTGAGTGTCCCCCTGGTATATTAATTTATTAATCTTTTTTCTTCATCAAACAAAGGATTCAATTACACATAATTCATCACATTTCTAGGTGCATAACTATAAATTAAGGTCTTACATTTCATTCTCAGACTTCCAGGAAAAAATCTATCAGCTGAATATTAATATGGCATCAAGACTTGTTTATCAATCTTAACAACAAAGAATTAATAGTTATTGACAAGATGTCTGTATGATCATATGAAACCTGGTGGTCATTACAGCCAAGGACAGAATAATTAAGGACAAAACTGACCATAATCATAGGAAATTAGCATTGATATATCAAAATTATCCTTCAGACATGATAGTGTCAAGGACTGTATAGGATATGTGCATTTTATATAATTAACTAGGGGCTCTGGATGAGGAGCACTTCTGTTTTCTATTTGTTAGGTCATTTTGTCTTATTTATTCTTTATAAGTTTTGCCCATTTTTTTCTTTTCTTAAAATATATTAATTATATTCCATATTATCGGGCCTATTTTTCTCTTTTCCTTATTGTTGACCAATTTTTCTGTATTTACACAAATGTACTGGTCCCTTTTTCTCTATTCTGTCATCCCCACCCAGATCATCCTATAAGAACCAGTGGTAATTAATTAGTCCAACTGAATGCCTATGTTTAAAAATAAGAATCATATTATAAAATCTAGCTCCCGATTATGTGTTTTGAGTTTTCGTTTTGTGTTTTTTGTTTACATTAATGCAATCTCATTGAATTTTAACTCTCACATGATTGTCTATGCACACAATGCTCAAATAGTTGCTTTCTTTGTGAGTCATATTTTCTGGGTTTTTTTCAGTTTCCTCCTTCAAGTCAGGTTAATAAGTTGTTTGTGCCCGTGACCAGGATTTAAATCTTGAAAAACATACTGATGGTTTCAGGTGTTCTTTTGACAGAAAATTGAGACTCTTTTCTTAACATTTCTGTTAGAAAACATGCAGTATGGTCTGGATGGGGTCCTTCAAATCTGTATTCTTTACTTTGAATTCTTTCCCCGTTTCTCAATAATATGTTTTGTCCATTAGTCTCTATTCTTCTTTTGGTCCATTTTCTCTATTTATATTTTTTGCTCATCATACTAGACTAATGATATCCTGTTACTGTAAAACTTCCATCAAAACCCTCATGTATGTTTACATCATATATTAAGTTATGAAATATTATCCATAACTCTTGAATGTTCTAACCAATCGGCTATCAGATTAAATAATAAAGGAAGCTATAAAAAATATGTAATAATTTGTATATGGTCATCACAATGTTCTTAATACCCTACAGTTATATGTTTTGTGACAAATTATATGAAGTTAAGAAAAAAATTGTTGGAGGCAAAATCTGGTATAATGTAAATTGTTTTGTAATGAATAACTTTTTGATATGAAAATAATTAGGCGCCATTAAAATGCAGTTGTATATCCTTAAAAGTTTATGAAACCCTTAAAATCAGTGCTGATGTTGATTAATTGAGGAATAAAAGTTTTATGCTAATTTTAGACCAAATTTTTAAAATGCTATAAATGTAATAGTAAATTCCCAATTAGCTTAATTCAAATTGCTTCGATAGCACTTTGACATATATCAACATTTATATTATTATTCTTTAATTTATATTAACGACCATGTTTTCACCCAAACAAGGAAATTGACAAGACACTGATAGTTAAAGCAATATATATAATTACGCTATTAGCCATCTACAACTGTATTACTTAGTATTATATCAATCTTTAATTATCTATCTTGTTCAAGGGGGCCCCGAGGGGTCAAAGGGTCATTGGACATTGATTGATAAATCACTAATATCTAAGAAAAATATTATTTGTAAAAACACCTTTTGATCAAATGTCAAAGTGTTATTTGGCTAAAATTGTTTTTGTTGACAAATTGAGGCAGCATTTTTTTTTTATTCTCTGTTAAAAATAGATGATCACATTTGAATGATATTTCTTCATAGGATGTGATTTGTGAATGAGGATTTTCGTTAAAAGAAAAGAGACCCGACAACAGGTGAATAGAAACTGTTTTAACAGCTGATTGGATAGATTGATTTGAATTTTAAAAAACTGAAATTTTATTTAAATACAACTGGATAATCTAAATATCCATAGATAATATCTAACTTGGAAATGAACTTATTTTTGCTTGATCGAGCTCATTTAAAAACTGCACGGAAAACTTTCATTTGTGAATAGAAATTGCATTCTATTGTATGACATTTGGAAACGGGTCACAGATGGACTTTCTTACCTTTGAATGCACACGTAATATTATTTAAATAAGGTGGAGATTTTAATATGCATTATAATTCGACAATAAATATTGAATGATTAGCAGAGTTGATTTTTCAGTCATCGACATTTAGGGTGGTTTAAACCCACATATAAAAGAAACAATAGCTTCGTAGTGTTCTTGCGTGTCTTGCTGAATCTTCTAAACAAATACTGACATATATTGTCAATAAGAGTATAGGAAGATCGTTAAACTGATTGATTTCATCGGATTTACGACAGATCTTGTGTATCGTAATAATCACTGAATTGAATACGGACTGGTATACTATGTAACATATTATTGAACCAATTTGTGACAAAATAGTGTAAATTATATATACGGTCATGATTTGCAATTTAAATTTGGCATTAGAATTGTAAACAGAAGTAGATATTCACTGCACTCAGAACAACAAATCCATGTCCTTCTAGTAAATGGAAGCTGTGGAAATTATTGGAAATATCATGTGCGAAATAAACTAAACAATAAATACTGCTGATACATCTAGAAAAGTGGGAGTGTATTACGAAATTAGATAATTCTCGTCAGTTTATCGGGAAAAGAAAAAAAATACAAAACATGTGATAAATACATGTACATGTATGCATTTGCCGACTGTTATCAATTTAAATAATTGAAAATGTAAATATTGTACAAGTGACAAGAAATCGTCGTAATCAGTGATTTTTCACCCTTATCAATATACATATATATATATTATTTGATAATGGATCGACCACTCAGTTTAAACCTGGATAGTCTGCCTGTCAACATCATGTCGGAAAATGCACGGAAAAAATACACAGAGGTTTTCAACAAGCAGAACAATATAGCAGAAAACGGTAAGTCGTGTTTGCTATTTATAGATCGAACGTTGAGGTCAGAACTAACATCTTTGAGGTATTTGAGTGCAGAAATTAACATCTTTATTTGGACTTCTGAGTTTTAAATATGTTCTAGAGTGTTGGAGTGGAGTGTTAAAAAAGGATGGGGTGAAATATCGATGTCTTACAAAAAGGCATGTCTGGTTTAAATATTGTTAATCCTTATGAATTTATTAAGAAATTTAATGATTTGTTCAATACTGATAACTTTGATTCTGTTTGACCATTGGATTAATATTGGAATGAATAATAAGTCTATTTTCATCATTAGTATCAGCTTTTGTGGTTTTGTGGTTTTAATTCAAACCTGACTGATTGATAAATTTGGACGCAAATGAAAATATCTATTACATTTGGTTAGATACAAAATTTAGTTGTTAATGGAAGAGGGAAACGTAAGCAAATTAAACAGTAAATATTTCATTTTTGAAGAAATGGAATTGACATTTTTGTGCAAATATTTTTGTTAACTTGCTTTATTATTCATTCTCAACAAAAATATAAAGCTACTTTTACAATGAGAAATGTTTTTTCTTTTTTGTAAATTTGATGCTGGTTGGAAATTTTTTTTTTTAAATCAAATTTTTAAAAGTTTTTTTTTATGTTTTTGCACAACTGGAAAATTAAGTTACTCTTTATTAGTTAAATTATTATTTCTAAAATCTATTTCTTTAACATATTCTGACCTCTGGTCAAAGGCTTAGACAAATTCACCTGTCAGCTTTAGAATGAAACATGAATTTGTGCTGTCAAAATTTCAGATAGGGGGAGATAACTCACAATTTGAAATCTTTTATTTATGATTTCAATTTGTATGTATGTATACATACATTTATCAATATTTGATTTTTAAAATGTATAAGATTACATTAGATTATGATATTTGTACACCTCCGGAACAAAGGTGTATTATGGCTTGACCTTGTGTATTAGTCGTTGACACAGAGAAATAATATCTGGGCCATATTTTGACGTGGATCGGATTGAGAATAAGCATGAAAAAATTAAAAAAGAATCTTTTGTTGTAATTGAAATAGTTTGATCTCAATGTTTGGAAAAATGTCAATACTATTTGCTATGTTTGAAAAGTTTACAATTTGTTAGGTTCAATCAAGTCTTTCAAAACTAATGTGAAAAGAGTGTAAAATGTATTTTTATGCCCCACCTACGATAGTAGAGGGGCATTATGTTTTCTGGTCTGTGCGTCCGTTCGTTCGTTCGTCCGTCCGTCTGTTCGTTCGTTCGTCTGTTCGTTCGTCCGTCTGTCCCGCTTCAGGTTAAAGTTTTTGGTCAAGGTAGTTTTTGATGAAGTTGAAGTCCAATCAACTTGAAACTTAGTACACATGTTCCTTATGATATGATCTTTCTAATTTTAAAGCCAAATTAAACTTTTGACCCCAATTTCATGGTCCACTGAACATAGAAAATGAAAGTGCTTGTTTCAGGTTAAAGTTTTTGGTCAAGGTAGTTTTTGATGAAGTTGAAGTCCAATCAACTTGAAACTTAGTACAAATGTTCCCTATGATATTATCTTTCTAATTTTAATGCCTAATTATATTTTTTATCCAATTTCACGGTCCATTGAACATGGAAAATGATAGTGGGAGTGGGGCATCCGTGTACTTTGGACACATTCTTGTTTTTTTTATTGATTACTAATATTTAAAAAAAGGGGGAGACGTAAAACTTTGATGTTATTTTGTTGTTTTTGTTTTGTTGGTTTGCTGCTGTCCAATACATTAAATCTTGAATATAGATATAGGAAGATGTGGTATGAGTGCCAATGAGACAACTCTCCATCCAAGTAACACATTGTAAAAATAAACCATTATAGATCAAGGTACAGCCTTCAACATGAAGCCTTGGCTCACACGGAACAGCAAGCTATAAAAATTACTAGTGTAAAACCATTCAAACAGGAAAAACAACAGTCTAATCTATATAAAAAAAAAATATGCATGAAATATTTGCAACAGTTCAAACTGCCCAAAATTGGAATTGCTTCAGGGCGGAAAAGAAAGATTCAATTAGACAGGGGTGACCTTATTCACACAAACTACAGGGTAACAGTCATACATTGCTACTTGAAAGGTGCTTATACAAGTGTTCACTGTATACAGGTTTTCCTCTTATCAAGGATTTTATGTAGACAACTTTCACTGTACACAGGTTTTACCCTTATGTACACATTAGTTTCACTGTACACCCGTTATATTCCTATGTAGACAAGTTTCACTGTACACCCGTTTTATTCCTATGTAGACAAGTTTCACTGTACACAGGTTTTACCCTTATGTACACATTAGTTTCACTGTACACCCGTTTTATTCCTATGTAGACAAGTTTCACTGTACACAGGTTTTACCCTTATGTACACATTAGTTTCACTGTACACCCGTTTTATTCCTATGTAGACAAGTTTCACTGTATATACTGAATGTTTCTAGTCAGGTTTCTACTGTATTTCAATAAGTGTTTTGACATATACCCCAACTTTGCATTATATTCATGTTAAGTTTGTCTTTTTTTTGTATAAGCCAATTTCATAATGTAAAAATTGTTGAATTTAAAAAAGTGAATCACTTGTGCAAATAATCTCATATTTGTATATAAGCCCATAACAACGTTATAATTTTATATGAATTTGGTTAAATATACTTACCATGAAATTACATTTATATTATATAGAATATGTTTGCTTTTACAACATGTTCTCATCGCAATTAACTAGGTGATTAAAAATTACATCCATGAGATGTACTCACCTACGTCATAGTTCACCTGTGTAACATACACTAGCTTTAGTTTTAATTTTTGCGTTCAAGAGAACGCATGTTTCTCGTCGGCAAGGATTTTTAACAGTTTACTGTTGAAAATCCTTATGTTTTATAAAAGACATTATTTGTTTTCGGAATATCGATATACGATTAATTTAATGTGAATCAGAATACAGCGCTTCTGCCAAGTTTCTGATATGCACGTTTTCGTCATTTTTACAGCTTACGAGTCTGGAAATACGACGACATAGAAAATGACCTTTGTTTAGCCGCCATTTTCAAACATTAAATCGGGTCCGAGGAAAGGCAGAATTTAGCTGTCAAAATCGGACATGTTACGTGAGTGCTACGTTTTTAAAAAGATATATATTTAAACGGATGTTTATTTCTTTTTTCACGCTCAGCTGACCGGATTTTTCACTACATTAGAGCAATGCTACGAAACGGGTCGAGTGTAAAGTTTGGATAAAGTCGATTGTTTACAATTTGCAGTCTGTACACGAGACTGTGTAAACACATCACTATATTAAAATCAGAATAGGTATTATGACCAGATCTGATTGTTTTTCATGTGGAAAACGTCCGTATGGGAGCGTATACCACTATTGTCACTAGAACCTCACACAATTGGTTCGATTGTTTACAATTTGCAGTCTGTTACGTGTACACCTGGTACACGAGACTGTGTAAACACATAACTATTAAATCAGAATAGGTATTTTGACCAGATCTGATTATTTTAATGTGGATAACGTCCGTATGGGAGCGTATACCACTATTGTGACTAGAACCTCAATTGGTTCAATAAATTTCAATCAGAAAAGGGAATCTGTCCATTTCTGATTGTTTTATTTGGAAAACGTTCCATACAGGGAGCGTAGACCAACAGTGATACTGTTTTAACAGTTGATAAATACATCACAATCAGAATAGGGATTTTGCCCACAACTGATGATGTTTATTTGGTTAACCTTCCATTCAGGGAACATAAACCATATTTATTTGAAAATAAAACGTGCTCAATGGATCACTATAGACTTAAAATAGAATAGGGATTTTGCCCAAGTCTATTTGATTAATGTTGACATGTTTCATACAGGAAACATAGGAACTAGAACAACATGCATGATTTAGAATCTGTAAGTTGCATTCATTCTAGTAAAATACAGATTTGATATCTTACATAAAATTAAATCATAACTATTTATTTATTGCACATTGATATTTATGGAGCATAGAATTGCACGTGGATGATTGTTGCAAATAAAATATATTAGAATCAGACTAGTGAATTTAAGTCCAGGTCTATCTGACTTTTCTAGACATCCTTCCACCCAGGGAACATTATGTCTACTTTTTATTATATTTTAAAACAACACAAGCATAGCTAATATTTGGTTGCACATTGTTTTTTGTGATGAACCAACAGTTTAGTCAATTAACATATTTGCTCATATTGATAATATATTGAACAAGTGTCTGGAAATAGTCAAGACAGATATTAAAGACACTGAAAATGATACATTGTTATCTAGTACAATACAAATGTGATTGTAGTTTAAGCATACCAATACATACTTCTTTTAAATATGTCCAGTTTAAATCAGGACAGTAATTCTTAGAAGCCTGAAATAATTTTTCCAGAACAGCAAATTGCTGTAAATATTTAATTATTTTTTTACTGATAAATAATTCTCCAATGCTCTAACAGACATGGAGACAGTAAGAATGGAGCACTGTTCTAAATACAGTTGATAGCTTGTGACAACTCTTTTTACTTATATTAAATTTCATGGTCAGTTTACTTATGACAAGAAGAACATGAATATTATAAGTATGAACTGCTATAACCAATTGTTTGTTTTTGTCGGCAGTAAGGAAACAAAGGCTTTTATATGTTTTTATGTAAACATTAGATTGTCTATTGAATAAAGAATTTAGGGGATGCCATGATGCATTTCACAAAGACTCATTCAAGGTAATGGCTTATATATTGATTACATAATTCAGAGTGTACATTGCCAATGCATTTATTAAATATAATATGTACTAATTCTGTTTTGTTTTGAGTAAAAAAAAAAAAAAAAAAAAAAAAAAAAAAAAAGAGGTGATAACGTAAGACTTAAGAGACTATCTTACCCTCACTATATGGGAATCACTGTCAAATTATACATATATCTTCCAATCATGAAAGCAAAAGGAGTTTGGATGCTCTTTTAAAGATAGAAAATTATGCCTTAATTTACATTTTAAGTTTTCTAAGCAATGCCAACAGATGGGCAAGTTTCTGCTATAAGGATTGGTAGAACCCAACAGTTTATGCAATGGCTACACATTGTTTTTCCTAGAGTTAAATATTGATTCAGAATTCTGAAGTATAGAGGACTCAAATATGCTGATTTATAGAAACAAGATTATCATTAATTTAGATCTTGTAAAAAAATTAGTAAAATATTGGTAAATAAATAAATAAGATTTAAAGCATTGTGGATGCAGGATTTATTTAAAATGCTAGACATGGTCTAGGAAATTGAAGTAGTTCTCAAGATTTGAAACTATCTATTATACAGCTCTTTATATAAACCTTTTATTTAGTCAGTCTTTACGAGATGCAGAAAAAAAGAAGA
The DNA here is from genome assembly GCF_963676685.1 of Mytilus edulis. Lineage (NCBI taxonomy): Eukaryota > Metazoa > Mollusca > Bivalvia > Mytilida > Mytilidae > Mytilus > Mytilus edulis. The sequence goes on along the minus strand of NC_092356.1, from coordinate 11,045,529 downwards.
GTTTTTTTTTTGGAGTAACACATGATGTACCAATATAAACATATAATATATATACATTTCAATTGGTTCTCAAATTTTAGCACCAGTGTAGAAGCAGTTAATCTTACAGCAAAATGTAGGAAAAGCAATTTATTTAAAAGACTGATTAATAGTTAGCAAATAGCTTTCAATAGTCTAAGAATAGTACATGGAAGTAAAATATAGTATGATAATTCCATGATTATATCAAATCAAATGCGAGACATTTTCTTAATATTATACCTAAATAATTAAAATGTCACTGTTTATTTTTATTTTTGCTCATTATAAGCATAAAGTTACAAAAATCTAGTCTGGTCAAAGTCAAGTTGTATATTATCTATATGCAGGAAGGTTTTCCGAATGCATGTGATTTTAACCTCGGAATTGATGGTAATTATTCACTTTTCAATTTCCATATTACCAGCCAGAATAATATAAATATATAGCATACAGTTAGTATCTTATGCAAGAATATGCTACACAAAATTGAAATGTGTTTATTTTAAACAATTACTTTGAATTTTGATTCAATATTGTTTTGAAAGATGTGATTATTTAAATCACATTAATTTTGTTTTTGCCAAATCTGGGGACAAATGCAAAATTCTTCTGAGTGACTAAGTTAACCAAATGACTGGGTTGAAGTCACAAAATACTACCAAAAGCTGTTTGGTTGATATATATTGAATCATATCAGAATGTATAGGATTCAGATGAGGTGAACCAAGACAGAAATAAAATGAGCATTTTTGATAGTGAAACCATTTCTGAAATAACTAAGAACACTTAAGGATACTGCAAGTTGGTACAAGTGTTTTCCATATTGCCAAACAAGTGTTTTTCTTTAAATACAACTATAGAACTATATTTGACAAGTTGCATTTTAGTATTTCTGATAACGAAAATAATTTCTGAAATTAATATAAACAATTGTCAAGAGCAACATACAAGAGTTGTTCATTATGTCAAATTTTTGTTTCTTTAAATTTGGAACTGTACATGGCAAGATATTCTAGAAAGTTAACCGTTGTGAATGTTAATTAGAAATATCAAAACATTTTATTTTAGACAGATTTTTCATAGCTGGAGAAAATCATCTGTTAGCATTCTTTTTGGACTTGTAAGGACAACAATCATGGCTTTAATTCAGCTCAACATCCAAATGTTCTGTGGAAGCAGTATATCAATGGAAACATGTATACTGAAACTTTTCCACTGATTTGTCCATTTCTGTATTTTTACACTTGAGTAGTCCAATACAAAACAAAAATATTGTTCATGGTTGAAATGGTAGACATTGTATTCAAAGGTTCTACCACTCATAGAAATTTTATCAGATTTTTTAAATTTAGTCAGTTTAGAGAATAGTCATTATACAATAGTACAAGACTTCTCTTGATGAAAATATTTTATTCTAAATCTATAAAATATTAAAAGTACAACAAATGTAGTATATCTAGCAGAGAAGCAAATTCTCAGGGACTATAACTTTAAAAAAGTTTAAAGATTAATCCAGATTTAGCATAATCATGAAACAACTTTGGTTTGAGTCTTTAATAAACTTTGATTGTATTAAGGACACCTATTTACAAAGTATATTTTAATTGATTATAATTCTTTAATTAAGTAGAAAAGAATTTATTTCGAAAGATGTGATATTGATCAGGTTATCAAAAGACGACAGCAATCATATATTATCTGTTATTATATTAATATAGAGAAAACAATGGAAAGTTAAAGAAAGGTAATAATGTTTCCAAATAAACTTAAGTTTCAAAGTGGAAAGTAATGAAATTAAGGTTGGATTAGTTCTTGTCGATTTGTACAAGCAACAAGAACAACCTATTCAGAAATAAATGCTTATTTACTGTTGCATAAATATTACAACACATTTAGCTCATAATGAAGGAGCTTTAATATAATTATTTCTATACTGACCTGCAGATTATTTATTCATCAGATATAGAAAGATGGGGTATATATATACATGTGAGTGCCATTGAGACAACTCTACATCAAGTCTATTAATTTTGCATACTTGTATTTATACAATCTGCAAAGTTTGCCATTGATACATATAGTTATGCAGCATAGCTTCATTGTATAATAAATTCAGTAATTTCGGTTCTTACTAATATCCGTAATACAAAATTTAATGGAGTTACTTTTTAAAAAATTTCACATAATTTTTTATATGTTGAAATTGTATGTGTGTGAGAGAATTTATCCTCCACCAAATGAAATACTGCTTGTTAATCAGTAAATATTCTATATAATATAAATGTAATTTCATGGTAAGTATATTTAACCAAATTCATATAAAATGGTAATTTTTGAAATCTCAAGAAGAGATTTTATATGAATTTATAGGGTTAAATATACTTACCACAATCCACCACCACCCCTGGAATAAATTCAGTTTTTTGTTCACTTAATTGAAATTATTCAATTAAACGACAAATTAAAACTAAAGCTAGTGTATGTTACACAGGTGAACTATGACGTAGGTGAGTACATCTCATGGATGTAATTTTTAATCACCTAGTTAATTGCGATGAGAACATGTTGTAAAAGCAAACATATTCTATATAATATAAATGTAATTTCATGGTAAGTATATTTAACCCTATAAATTCATATAAAATCTCTTCTTGAGATTTCAAAAATTACCATTTTCATTATTGTAAAAAAAAGTCGAATTTAAAAAAATTTAATCACTTGTGCAAATAATCGGTGAGCTGTAACGGAAATTTGATAAGGTGCAAGTCATAATTTATTACCTGCGAAACCACATATTTGTCTTGAAGTTATTTTGAGTAAATATTACATACATTTCAATTAAACATAAACAAAAACTAATGTTATATAAATAAAAACCTCACACACATTACATTCATACGATGTAACCTTAGGGTAACTTACGAAATTTAAAACCTAATCTTAATTCTACCCCTTCAAATCTACCCAGGTAGAAAATTAAGATAAAAAAAGAGAATATTATGATTTAATTGTGTTATTGGATGTTTACAACCCCTCGTCAGACACAATTACACCGAGGTATTGTTATTGTCCTCACGTAGCCATTGTTAATTTGGTTGTAAAATACTTGAATGAGACTTGTTACGAAGTGAAAATTACTATTTTCATGTAATTCATTTTTATGACCTTTTCGGAGAGTGTTATTTGAGGTAAGTTGTGAAACGATTGTCATAAATTTATTTGATATCTCATTTATACAGAATGAATTCGGTGAAGTTACAGTATGGCGAGTTATTTTTGCGTCTTCTTTTATTTGCAATTACAGGCTGAAAAGAGGTTGTGAAATGTTCACTAAATTAATAATTCAACAACTTATGGGATCATATCCTATAGACTTGAAATGTGGGCTAGGCTAAATTTTGGCAACAAAGAGCTGAATGCTAATATAGATAGAGAAGATCACCCAGACTCAATGTGGCCCCTTGTACAAATGTGCAAAATTGCCTGAGTCAGCCTGACTACTTTGAAAACTACTAAATCTCATCCCATTTTTTAAGTAAGAGGTTATATAAACTCAAGAAATCGAATTTAAGCAACAGCAAGATCTATCTCATTGATTCATCAATTGACTTATCTGAAAAAATAGAGTGGAATATTAGAGATTTGTATGACTTACGTAAGAGTACACATGTTAATTTCAAATGTTGTAACAAGCTGTTAACCTGTTTTATGCATGCTTAGCATCAATTACCATATGCATTATCTACAGACTCGGGGTGTACATCTTTGAATCAGTTGTTACAGCTTGGTGCATTCTTTGCTAGCAGATTCATACACTGAGGGGCATATTCTGTGGTAAGGGAGATAAGTCAGATTACCCTTATCTTATCTCTCCTCTAATCTTGCATTTAATTGGTCATTTAGACAGACTGAAAGTAAATATTTGAATCAATTGTTTCAGCTTAGAGGAGAAAAATTCTTTTCCAGATTTTCACAGGGGCATATTCTGTGGTAGGGGAGATAACCCTTAATAAAAGGGAGATAACCCTTATGTTATCTCCCCTTTTAATCTTGCATGTAATTGGTCATTAAGATAGGAATCTCTACAAACATAGAAATTCTGACATCTTAGGTGCAATATCTAATTATCTGTGATCAACAGGTGCCTGCGTCTTAATTTGACAATGTAATTTACGATTGAAAAGTACAAGTTAAAATGCCATACAGGACGGCCTTAGTCCTTGGGTGGTAGACGGATTACCATGTTTTTGTATTGACTTTTGATTAATTTAAAAATAAAAGTACAGTTTTTATTAGAAAGTACTTAGAAAACTAAGCAACCAATTAAAGTATTTTGTCAAGAATAATTTACTTTCTTTGTTGAATTGCAAGAGGTCTAATCAACTTCAGACTCGTAAGTACTGTAAATCATGTTTATTTTTTTTTATTGAGTTTGTTTTTTTTCACAGGGAGTTAATGGTCCTAAATTTGAGTTTCTTTTAAACCATTTTACTAAACTAACTAGCTGTTACATACTTTTATCTGATGTTTTGAATAAAAAGATAAGAGTTTTTGAAAGACTTATAACAAAAAGGTATACTGTGGAATTATTATTTTTGTGGGACACGCATTGTCATGGAGTCATGGACTGTTTGTAAAGGTGACTTTGAATTCAAATGTTAGATCGAGTTCAAATTTACTACAGACTTAAATTCAGATTAAAATTTATCTGCAAAAAACACATTGTTGTTCTTTAATGGACTAATTATATAAAGATGATGCTGAAAGTACAACTGAACTGAATTATTACCAGACAGACATGGACACCAAGAAGATTAACTGATTAAAGGTGCAATGTTTGATTTTACAATCAGGGGGAATTTCCTTCCCTTTTCCTACATATCCATATTTGATTCATTTTGACATGTGTGACAACAAAGACATTCTTATGTAATTTATATTTTTCTTTCTTTAAAAGCTTGAATGAGTCTTTGTCAGGTATGAAAACATATTATCTGATAGAAATATTTATCTTTTAGATAAACAGTCAATATTGACTTAAATGACATAACATTCAAAGGTACCAGTTTGTACTGAAAGAAACCAGGTGTTTTTCTGCGCTTTGAAGTATGTGGGGGTTGCTGGACATTCAAAGGTACCAGTTTGTACTGAAAGAAACCAGATGTTTTTTTTATAAGCTTTGAAATATGAAGGGGGGATTAGTGTTAAGAAAAATAAGGGCAGAATTCAGAAAGGGAGAAAATTATTATTAATATTTAAGAGGAAATAAAAATTACATTAATTTATCAAACAGCTTGCTTCTTGCTCAAAGTGAAGGTAGGATTAAATGGAACTTGAAAGGATTCAGGTATAGAAATCTTGCCTTGAATATACTTATACATGCATTCCATCAGCATGAGCCCAGGTTACAGATGGGAATCCAGAATTTTGAGAAAGAAGGACCTATCAGAAAGAAGGCAACATTAGGAGTGGGACTTGTTTTAAAGTCCATGTTAATGCATAATGGCCCACCATAATACTATGAAAGCAACATTAAAAAGTGGGACTTGTAAACATTTATACATTAGCCATATATGACAGGTCCATATGTGGAGAAACTGAAATTGCCATGAAGATAAGAAGTTTCCATTTAGTCTCAACTAGGGCTTTGAGAAATTTGTTCTTTGTTGAAGAAGAATATTTATACTTTTCTTTATTTTTGTGCAGTCTTTATAATTAATCATCAATTTGTGATAAACTCCACCTTGTGTATATATATAATATATAAAATATGTAAAACAGTGAAATAAATGTCAAATTCTTTAGAAGTTTGACAGGGAGATATATATCGCTTGTCAATAAACGATATAATGAATTTATTTGTGGTAATTTATTATAGCTCTGTGGTTAATTAGGTTTAATCCCTTTAAATAAACAATAAAAACACTTGTTTACTAGAAATTTGATAAAATATTTGATAAAATATGGAGACTTGTATTTAAAAAGAAACTGTATCACTGTCTGTCATGATTGTGACTTATATATTCAAATTACTTTGGATTCATTTATTTTCATAGGTACACAGGGACGGATCCAGCCATTTTGAAAAGGGGGGGGGGGGGGGTGGTCCCAACCCAGGACAAAGGGGTGTTCCAACTGTATGTCCCCATTCAAATGCATTGACCGTCCAAAAAAAGGGGGTTCCAACCCCCGGAACCCATATCCCATGGATCCACCACTGGTACATGTTCCTGTGGATTCATTTATTTTCATGGGTACCAGTTTTTGTGGATGGAGGAAAACTTACATATTTGTGGTGATGGCAAATAGATATAGGAAGATGTGGTATGAGTGCCAATGAGACAACTCTCCATCCAAATAACAAGTTATAAAAGTAAACCATTATAGGTTAAGATACGGCCTTCAACACAGAGCCTTGGCTCACACCAAACTGTAGTGAGTGAGTGAACAAGCTATAAAGGGCCTAAAAAATTACTAGTGTAAAACCATTTAAACGGGCATATATATACAATTTTTTAGAAAATTTGTAATTCACTGAACATTTAAATTTGAGGTTCCCCTGTACCAACGAAATCCAAGAAAATTAGTATCCAACGAATATTAATGAATCCACACATAAGTGTACATGTAGAATAAAGATTGTGGATTATAGTCCATACCTTTTTGACAATATTTTTGAAATTTGATTATTTGACTCAACCAAGGGAGGACCAATAGGGTCACTGAGGAGCAATCTAATTAAAAACCGATCTCTCATCGCTCCTGTTTCTGATATGTCGCGTGGGAGATCTAACGAAACCCGCTCAGAGGTCACCTGTGAGTGAACTAGAAGTTATGAATTTATGATGATATGCAAATGAGTTGACGACCTATTAACAAGCCAATCAAAAAAGTTTATGAATTACTTTGACTGACGATTTCGTCGTAAATAAAATGAGTTACATCCCTTTACCTTACGATAAACTTTCAAGATCGTGGAAGACTCAATTTCATTGGTCGAAAAAGACACTCCTACGAGGTCACTCACATGTGACCTCAAAGCGGGTTTCGTTAGAACTCCCACGCGACATATCAGAAACAGGAGCGATGAGAGATCGGTTTTTAATTAGATTGACTGAGGAGATGTTATAAATTATTACTAATTGAAATGTTTAGGTAATTAAATTGTCTAAAAGGAGTAAGTTCGGTAAGTGCCATATTTGGCCCCAATTATAAAGTTCATTGTTACAAGACAATAATTGTTTTAAGTTGCCTTAGAGACATGTGAGAAAGTTAAACAGAGCTGTTTTTGTCAAAGTTTAGTTCTAACACGTTGATTTTTACATCCCAAAAAGGTCAAGATAAGGGATTTTGGTGAAATTAGACAAAATCAGCTGGATTTCAACCAAATAAAGGACCAGGAAACATAGAGCGCAGGCGTCGACAAGCTTAATATTCAAATAAGACATGTTAAATGTCTTCACAAACATTATTTTAAAAGATCTTTGTTGTCGACGTATGCGCTCTATGTTTCCTGTCAAATAATCTTTGGAAATTTACCCATTTTCATTGATTTTTTCGTGAAAAATCAATATGAGTACAACTTGTGACGTCATAATGAAACGCAGAAACGTAAAATTTTCAACAAAATGGCTTATATCCTATCTAGTCAATGTTTTAGCTATAATCTATTGTGATATTGTTCAATAAATCCGAATTTGAAATTAACGCTAAAAAAGGGGGCCATTTTAGGACCTTATCGAACATACTCCTTTGTGATAAGTACATAATTTGAAACAAAATGTGTCTTATATATATACCAATACTCAATTCTGTCAAAATAACTTAAGCATGATTAAATAATTTAAACTTGATAATTTTTTGTGAATTTTGTACAAGGATATTGCATATTTTCTTTTAAATTTAAGAATACACGCTTGGTGTATCTCTTTTTATAATGTAAACTTTTAGTTGGTAGTAAATGGAATTTGATGATAAGATTTTTACAAGAAAAGGTGCATTTCCTACTAAACGACAAGAATACAATTATATTTTTTTAAATCAGAATTTTATTTTAAACCATATTCAACCACAGAAATTTAAATTTCCGATTTTTATTAAAGCTAAAGTACATTTGATCACATTGACAATTATGGTTTATTACGTACAGACATATCCGTGATTAGAGATAAAAGACTACCCGCTTATTGTCCTATCTTTGCTTGTGGTCAGGACATGAAATCTGAGCTGGAACAAAAAATTTACCGTTTTTTCGATCAGATAATTTTGTTCAGACCTATTAAATTTCGTAACTTTTGTTAGTGTAAATATAAGATATAAGAATGAAATAAAACTTTAACTTTTTCCTAGGTATTTAAGTACGGGTCTATAGGTATTATTATACATGTTAGGTGACCTTCAGAATTTGGGCCTTTTATGTATTGTTATCAGACCAACTTGGTGTTGTTGAGAATTAGGCCTTTTGTGTTCCATTATCTCTTGATATTTAAGAAATGTCATTGACCTCACAGAAATATTTCAGTGGGCTTTGTTTTTCAAGCAACATCTGAGTGTTAGAATTAAGAAGTGAAAAATAATGTATGACATGGCAATTTGATTGTGATATAATAGGGTATGTAATATATATAATGAATAGTATACAGAATAATGGAGGAATCCTATGTTAGGGTACCTTGATAATTGAACAAACAATTTATTTCAAACACATGTAGATAAGCTTTAAGTCAAGTGGGTTCTAGGTTACAAATTTGGTAGCTGAGTGAGACCCACAGGTAGAAATTTTTAGATTTTTTATATTGAAAAAAGGGGGAGAAGATACACCCTAAAAACCCATGAAATGGAAAAATAAGAATACTAATAGTTGTTTTTTTAAGGATACTTCTCCCCCTCTTTTACCATATGAAAAATCTCAATATTATAAGTTAAGGGATGTCATTTACAGTTGTCTTTCCTTGTTGTATGTGTAAGGGAAATGTCATTTACAGTTGTCTTTCCTTGGAATATGTGTAAAGGAAATGTCATTCACAGTTGTCTTTCCTTGGTATATGTGTAAGGGAAATGTCATTTACAATTGTCTTTCCTTGGTATATGTGTAAAGGATATGTCATTTACAGTTGTCTTTCCTTGGTATATGTGTAAGGGAAATGTCATTTACAGTTGTCTTTCCTTGGTATATGTGTAAGGGAAATGTCATTTACAATTGTCTTTCCTTGGTATATGTGTAAAGGATATGTCATTTACAGTTGTCTTTCCTTGGTATATGTGTAAGGGAAATGTCATTTACAGTTGTCTTTCCTTGGTATATGTGTAAGGGAAATGTCATTTACAATTGTCTTTCCTTGGTATATGTGTAAGGGATATGTCATTTACAGTTGTCTTTCCTTGGTATATGTGTAAGGGATATAACAGACTAAGCTATTTTCATACTATAGAAATTGTCTTTCCGGAATATGAATAAGGGAGATAACTTCAAGAAAGGATATACAATTATGGTTTTACAGATGTAATGATTGCAGATAATTTATTACTAACATGAAACTTACTATTGATGTTCATTATGACCTTATTTTGTTATATGACAAGGCTTTGACCTATATTTCACTATTCACTGAACATTGACATGTTGAATTGTAAGTAGGGCAATTTATTCTTCTTTTCAAAATTTATTTTTTGGTGTCTAAACTCCTGTTTATTTGATATTTAGTACAATTATTAAACTTAAATTAGCATGCTAGACTTCAGACTAAAGGAGTGGCAGATCTTTGAACAAAATGTGTAAAACATATCGTAAATCATTGATTGTCAATTTGTTGTGTTATATATATCAACCTAAATAAATATCGCCAATCCTTTATATATATTGATTTGAATAGGATCATTCAAAGCTACAAACAGGTTGAAATATTGTCATCCGGTGCAGGATTTAGGATGATTGGCTAGATTGTACAGATATAACTTGAGGTAGACTTTGATGATAGTCTCAGGGTAGATTATTGAAAAAGAATGAGTGATACGATTTGTTTGTTTATAAAAAAGAAGATGTGGTATGATTGCCAATGAGACAACTCTCAACAAGAGACCAAATGACACAGAAATTAACAACTATAGGTCACTGTACGGGGTTCAACAATAAGCAAAGTCCATACCACATAGTCAGCTATAAAAGGCCTCGAAATTGTTGGTCTTAATATCATATCATTTCTAAATTTAGAAAGGTCAAATTTTATTTTCTTATCTATACTATTAAACGAGAAGACCTCATTTTTGGTGTCGCTTCTCTTCTTTCCAGAATAAATTAATCAACACGCCTCTGTGTCCTATAGGTACAGTGCATAGTCGCATTTGTCATCCATTCATATGATTATTCAGATTGAGTTATTTTAGGAGAAAAACGAGAAAAAAGGCATCCGGATATTGTCCCGTCATTGTACGAAATTTTAAGTCAGATTAGACTTCCGGTTTGCGTTTTTCTGTATACTTTGAACATACATATACTACGAATAAAGTGTATTTTCAGAATTTTATCTGCTATCATTTTCAAGTTTACTATCCACGGCGGTCACAGAGTTTATTAAATAGAGAGGGTCTGTATACTATATCAATGATCACCATAGATCGATTAGTAAACTAAGAATTGAAAGTAAATACGCTTTATTTATATAGTAATGAATGTTCATAATATACAGATAAGCGCTAAAATTATTCATGTGAACTTTTGATACTTTTTCTGAAATTCTCCAGTCATTAAATCTTTTACAAAATTCATTGATTACATAAAAAAAAAAGAAGATTCGGTATGATTGCCATGTTAAGACAACTCTCCACAAGAGACCAAAATGACACAGATATTAACAACTATAGGTCACCGTACGGCCTTCAACAAAGAGCAAAGCCCATACCGCATACTCAGCTTCAAAAGGCCCGAAATGACAATGTAAAACAATGCAAACGAGAAAACTAGCGGCCTTATTTATGTACAAAAAATGAACGAAAAATAAATATGTAACACATAAACAAACGACAACCACTGAATTACAGGCTCCTTACTTCAATAAATGTTCATAACATACTAAATGTATGTTCATATTGAAATTGATAGAAAACCAAAAATTGAGAACTTTGGAAATAAAGGTGGAGGGTAAAAAAACATTTTACTGTCCCCAATAACCTATGACTTATGATACTTTTGCTTAAATTCTCCAGTCATTCTGTATTTTACAAAATTCTTCCAACAATACTTTACATACTTTAAACTACGCTCTGAATGCCCGCGATTTCGCGGGTGTGTTCTAGTATTTTTAATTGTGCATTGAATATTTGCTTTGAATTGAGGAAAATATGAATAATAAGATTGATTGGTTGATGGTTGAATGCAATGTCCAGCTACCTTGACTTGATTATGGTTCCTGTCCTTGTATGGTAGAAGTTATAGAACTCTGGGACAACAATCTGCAGGAATACTTTCAGTGCTCTGGTCAGTGAGGATCAAGTAGATCAGATGCACCTGCTAGGACAAAATTATCTGGACAAATAAATGAGCTCAGAAGAAAACGTCAGAATTTGATCAAAATGATTTCTCTTTTACTCAATATCCATATCATAAGGTCGATTTTTTTAAACAGACCTCTTTTAAATTATTAAATTCTATCAGTTTGCATTACTTATAATAGTAATTGGTATTAAATTAGATATATGTGATTTCTCCTTGATAATATATGGTCAAACTGACCAAAGAAAGTTATAAAGATATACCAGGGACAATTTAACACATGTCTCTTGATATACATGCATATACAATGTAATCCAATAAATTGTAAGTAAAATTGAGAAAGGAAATGGGGAATGTGTCAAAGCGACAACAACCCGACTATAGAGCAGACAACAGCTGAAGGCCACGAATGGGTCTTCAATGTAGCGAGAAACTCCCGTACCCATAGGCGTCCTTCAGCTGGCCCCTTAAAAAATATGAATACTAGTACAGTGATAATGGACGTCATACTACACTCCGAATTATACACAAGAAACTAAAATCAAAAATCATATAAGACTAACAAAGGCCAGAGGCAGTAAATACTTTTGTAAAGAAAATAATTAAGTTAAAGGAAAAAGTAGATTTAAGATCCAGTCTAATTGGGTTAATTATTTGAATCCAGTTTTGTTAAAGGGCTGTGTCAATTTGCTCAGCATGAATGGAAAAATATTGTCAATATTTGGACAATAATATTGAAGTGTCAGCAGTCTGTTAAAGATAATCCATCGATTTGGTATGTTGTCACATATCCCCAGGCCATTTTAAAGATTAGCTTCCAGTCAAGTACAGCTTTTAGCTAACCACAAATGTTTACATAGTGTATTTAAGGATTTAATGTGGTGGACAAAATATATGTGACCTTGAACTCTGAGTTAAGTACAGTTAAAGGTCAACTTTATATTAGGAAAAAGGATAATAATACAAAATTCATTTTATGAGGTTTGTAAGTAAATAAAGTAAAAGTGAGTTATCTCCCCTTAGTTCACTTTCTGTTAAGAGTTATTTAATGATGTTTAATGTTCTTTCTCACAATCTTTTGTGTAGCTTATGTTTTTTCTTAGGGGGGAAGGGGCGGGGCTTATAATGTTTTATGTGAATGAAAATATTGAGGTCATTTGTTTAAAATTAAATGTAAATGAAGATTAAAATTTTGAATTTTGAAAATTTAAGTATAAAATTAAGTTGTGTCACCTTTTTTTAGTCATTTCAGGGGTTAAAAAATTGTGTTACAGCTAACTAGCCCAGGACTTATTGGCAGCAGAATTTTACTAGCCCTGTTGGAAGAACTGCTAGTCCATCAAAACTGACCAGCTAGCCCTAGTATGCCTTAAAAATCAAGAGTTTGCTGCATAATACAAAGTGGGTGTCCTTTGTTTTGAAGGAGACATTATACACTGTATTTAATATTTTTTGTTGATCTGTTATTTATTCTTTTGATGCTTAACCTAACTAAGTTTTTCCCACATTCAAAGCAGACTATTTATTGGCGTGCTTGGGGCAACTAAAGGCAATATTCACAGAGCATTGTCTGTTTTTTTCATCAGCAACAGCCAACCTTGCCAGGGGAATCATTGTATCTCAGTTCTGCCAACTTTTCAGGAAGTGAATGCATGATTTTTTGGCCAAATTGTAAAGATCAAAGAGAAAAAACAATAGATTAAAGGAAAATGCCGCCAAATAAGCATGAACATGTGTGAGTCTCGCACTAAAGACTTGACAGCCCTGCTATCCTGGACACTATTATTATTTTTTCCGCGGCTTTTCCCTGTCGTATTTTGCATTTTTGGGGGATGAATTTTCAGCCTCTTTACTCCCTTCATCTACTGTTTTTCGTTTTGAAACTGACAAATTTCCTGCGGTTCCCGTACTAAAATATTAAGAAATATTTTGTTTCATGGTTTCGTGCTCAAGAGCTGTGCAACAAGACAGGTCAATACCAATCAATACATCATACCCCCAAATTACGTTAATTGAAAATCCCGGCACGATAAGCAATGTACAATATCCCAAGCAATGGTATGAGAAATCGATATTTAAAGTACGAGAATTGCAATCAACACATGATACCAGGCCACCCAGACATGCCAGAGTTATTTGTTCTATTTTTAAAAATATGTACAACAGGACCAGTTCGTATTCTTGGAATCCTTGATGACTTAATTGATTGAAAATGGCTAACATAGAATAGTGATGAAGGGATTTTTCACTTTCTATTTTGGAAACATCGAGAATTTTTTGTTACTAGTCCCTCGGGCATATCGGATTACACATTTTAATTGCCCGAGGCGTAAATGATCTAGTCCTGGGCGTCGGGCTAGTGGATTTTTTAACCCCTGCATTTAGAATTTGGTTCAATTTATGACATTCAGAGACATGAAATGACTTGCAGTTAATTAAGATCTTCAGTGATGACCTTGCTTTTATATAACAGACAATGAACTGAAGACAGATGTATTGATAACTTTATGATGAGGGGGTTAAAAAATTAACTTACTTTCTATATTCAATTGCATAGATTTTCTTGTGAGAATATTTGTGAAATATCAACACCTCATTGCATGTATTCGAATCTACTTTGCAAAGACATTCATTTGAGCTATAAAGTGGGACGGGACCATTCAATGCTTGAAACTACAATTGTTAATTCGATATAACATGCAACGATTAGTATTTTACACAAAGGACAAAATATTGATTTACTTGACAGGGAAGAACTTTTTTATTTTCGTTACGTAATGTATTTAAAGAAAATCTGGCGAACAGACTGATTCATGTTGACATTGACAGCAACTATTGAAACCTTATACGCTGAGTAAACCTCTCACGTCTAAAAAGAACATTCAAATTAAACAAAAGATAGTTTCTTTAGTCTGAAGTTAAATCATGGTTAGCAAAAAGCTTGAAAATTAAGTAGTGGAGTATTTTTCTCACTTTCGATTTCATCGTAAATCTGAAAACTTGTATTTTATGACCCCTTTTGTGGTGTTCGGAAGTTCTTTAAAGTTACCTCCCTTTTGTAACATTATACTGTAGTGAGGGACTGGAAGGTAAGGTAACAATTTTTTTTATCTTCATAGACAATTTTTTTCTTAATTTAACTTGTCTGTGTTTAGTCTGATTAAAAATAAAAATAATTCTCTTCAAATTAAAAAAAGTTTTATTTTGGAATATTGGTAAGACGAAGGTACAAATTATTATGATTTATTTCCCTTAGAGAAAAACAGGTTTAGCAAAGTGGTGTTGAGAGGGGTCATTGAGGTCAAATATGTAAAGACTAATTTGAGGTCTAAAGCAATATTTTGAAGACAAAAAGTTTTGAACATTTTAGTTTTTGTTCCTTTCCTGTGCAGTAACAAAATTTTATATTTATAAGTTCTTTTCCTTCTCAAGGGGGTGTCATTTGGGGGTTCCGATCCCGAACCCGCTTACTGTTTTGTCAGATTCCCATATCCCGCTTACACTATGTAAGTAAGCAATTCTCATTGTTATGTCATTTCCCGGGTCCCGTTAGACCTGATTTCCCGTTTTCACGATAAAATAATTTGACTTTCACGTGTCACGCTTACAAAAAATAGGCAATCCCTCGTCACGCTTATACCCCAATGAGACCCACTCTCAAAAGTCTGCAATTTGTTTTCATCTGATCAGCATTGGATTATATTGTTCGCTGTAACAGCTCCGATTTATCATTCACAACCATTTTGACAGCTAAATAAGATACTTTATTGATTCTCTCAGTAAACGCATTGAAGATATTACATGCATTGTTTAATAAAAAGATATTTGTATTGAGGGGGAATTATGTCTTCGTTGATCAGCCTGGAGATTCCAGGAAATTACGTAACTGAAAAAAAATATGGAAAAATGAAAGAGTGATATGGAAAACCAGTTGACTTTAAATTAGTAATTTTCTTGGGTCTGGAAATTCCATGTCAGATTTACTCTTAATTATTTCAGAGATACTATTTTTAGCCTAATATCTATATAAGATCTAGAATGAAAAAAGTTGCCATTTTGGATTTCTGAAATTTTAAAATGTTTAAGGACAACAAATGAAGAATATGAAATGTTAGGCCAGAAATAACATTGAAGTTGTTTTATGTAACCTTCCTACCCACCTGAAAAGCAGCTTAAAATTTTATGACACATGAATTTGTTTGAATATTTCTGTTTTGGAAGATTTAGTCTGCTCTTGCAGTATTTTCTCGTCTTAAACTTGTAAAAAGTAAAATCACAAAAATACTGAACTTAGAGGAAAATCAATTCGGAAAGTCCATAATCACATGGCAAAATCAAATAACAAAACGCATCAAAAACGAATGGACAAGAACTGTCATATTCCTGACTTGGTACAGGCATTTTCAAATGTAGAAAATGGTGGATTAAACCTGGTTTTATAGCGCTAAACCTCTCATTTGATGACAGTAACTTATGTTGTTGGCCAAAAAAAACCAATGTTTTACTTTATATCCTACTTTACTCCTTCTAAATTGGGATTACAATTTATTTAAAGCTTTTTCACAATCTTAATCATATAAAGCTATTTCGCCACCACTTATGTTTATCATTTTCACAGTTTCCGTCAGAAAATCAATGTGCACACTACTATATGCATATATTTTCCCCCTTTTCCTACATCCATAATCAGAAGTGACCATGCGAGGGCTAAAACAGCCAGTCAAGGTTTATAAAACAACTCAATAGTACATCATGAAAATTTGAAGAATTTTTTCTCAGAATCTTCTCCATAATTGAATTAAATACCATTGCACACCTATTTTGTCTTTTTTAGATTAGATATATTTGGGTTTTAGGTTACCAAAGCATGGATTTATGCAAGACTAGTGGCAAATATATAAATTCATAATTTTCCCTGCAGAACCTCTAGTAGTCATACCATCTAACCTGAATATAATATTATACATGTACCTTGCAATCCTTATATATAAAACTCTAGTGTTTATATTATATAACCTGTTTTTCATCTGAATATGAATGCAATATTTTTCCATGTTAAACAGCCATTAACACTTGTGAGAGTTATAGTGGGCATATGCATTTGGTCTTTTAAACAAGACAATGAATTTTCAATGGTATTTTTAAGTGTAGTGTAATTATGAATTTGGGATAAAATATTTAATGAGTATAAATCATTAATGTTCAAAGACACATTTTCAATACTACATTAATAATTAAAGATTTTGCCACAAAACAATGTCTCTATGTAACATAAATTATACATGTTGCATCACAAATTACATCAGCATAACCTTTGCAATGAATTCTCAAGGGAGACAACTTATACATATGTAACTGGTTTAAATGAATATCCTACACCCATAGGTACCAGTAAATGCATCATAGCTGTCAGACATTGATGATATTTACTTATCAATAATAATAAACAGCATGATTGTCTTAGGAATGTGTGTTACATAGTCAGTCAGGCCAACATCATTTATTTTCTGGGTTGTTTTCTTCCTTCAAGATATAACATATGCATCTGATAGAATTTCTTATCATAGATCATTGCTTACTATATATTTGGAAGATTTATAAGTAAGATGAGGGGGGTGGGAATCATTAATAACAGAGTGATTTATTATTTAATTTTTTTGACAAATGCAAATTGCTTATGTGCATTATACTGCACATTTTTAATGGCAACATGCAATTTGGACATAAAAAATGGATTGAAAATTCAATCCCTACCTAAAATTGTTATGTAAGTAAACAATAAGGGAGGTAATTTAACAAATTATAAACAATTGCATGCAAGTGGGATGTATAGCTAGCTATAAAACCTGAGGTTCTTCTGAAAACGTCTGCACTAAATCCATCTTCGCTAGCCAACGAAGGGTTATGATCCACTACCCTCCCCAATCCTCCAAGGGCGGAGAGGAGGGAATTTGATCGTTACTCTTGGCTAGCGAAGATGTACAAAATCAGGAATACTGATAATTGTTTTCCATTAGTGTCTTGATATAGTCTAACATTTAATTTTTTGCAGTGTTTACGGACCTCCCCCTTGGTCAGTTATGTTAATACTTTTTTGCATCAAATAAACATTATGTATATTTGATAAACTATATAAGCAAACTAAAATGAATTTAAAAAAGAATTGACCACCAAGTTGAAGTAGAGTTTAAGTGTTTAAACAAACAAATTTTCTAGGCCAAATGTTTTATTAGATAAGATTTAGTGAAGTGTATGATATGGAATTATTGTTAAATTCCTCCAGAAATAAGATGCTTTTCAATTGTTAAATCATAACTAATAATCTGCTAATAGGCTACGACCTTTCTGATGTGAGGTCAAACGAGAAAACTCACTCATTGCTGATGATTAGGTTACATGATAAAATCATGATTAGTTTGTAGTATACAATAACTTATATATGGCCTAAGGGGCTTTTGTTGATTACCACTATACAAGATGAAAATGTTTTCATGTAAAACCACTGATTAACACATCTATATGTAAACTAAAGGTAAGAACTATATTTCTCTGTCTTGTAGAATTTTGTTTGTAAATATTTGTCAGTTTTATAAATGCCGATAATTTAAGATGGAGATGGATAACTATTTTAAGCTGTAACTTGAGGCTGCGTGTATTGTTGCAAGGTCAGTTTTTTCATAGAATAATATACCGATAATTTAAAAGGAAGGTCTTCTAGGATATAAAGAATGTGGATTAATTGTCTTCTAGGATTTAAACCGTAACTTCGTTGAGGCTGCAAGGTAAAGATACAAGATCAGTTTTTTAACAGACAGTTGTAGAATATTCAGATCATTTAAGATGAAGATGGATTTATATTATAAAGATTTAAGCAGTACTTCAAAGTTCAAACACATGTATTTATTATTATTTGCTTACCAATTAAGACTAAGTGATTTTGCATGGATAGTAATAAAATTAGGATGAAAAAGGATAATATATCTTAAGGATTTAATTAACCCTACTTCAGACTGCTTGTAATATGTTTACAAGTTAAGGCAAAGTCAGTTTTTTTTTAATGGACAGTTATATTCATAGAATGTCTTGTAGATTAAATGGATAATCTAAGACCAAGATGGATGATTTAAGCCCTACTTCAGGGGCATGTATTGTTTACAAATTAAGACGAGGTGACAGTTTATTGCAAGGACAGTCATTGAGTAAATATTTGTTTTTCAGTGTCTTCCACGGAAATTGTTTTACACTATTTGACATATATATGTATCATGTTTAGTAACAAAAAATTATATAGTAAAAAATAATTATGTTGATAGAACTGCTTTGATTATAAGTTTCTCCAAAATATTTCAGGGGGGCAGTAGCATTTCCTTGCTGGTTGGTCTTGCAGAAGTTATCTCAATCATTTTAAAAGCTTTAAGATAGAAGCAGGTTGCAGTAACATTTCTGAATATCTTCCACTTCGTTGTGAAATGGAAGCTTCAAGGCCTATAATAATGACCTATACTTAAGCTTGTTCACTAGATCTATGTCATTTAGACTCTAGTGGATTCAATTGTCTCATTTGCACCATACCCGTAGCCAGGGGGGTTTGGGGGGTTCGGACGAACCCCCTCTTGAAAACAAATAAGCACTGTTAAAGTCAACGTTTTGTTAATATTGTGACTGTTAAAGTCGAGTTTGTGAGTCCAGAGACAACTTACTGAGGTCATTAAAATGAAAGAAACCCTGATTGAGGTTGAAGCTTGCTTATTGTCTCAAGGTGGTCAAAAGTAGATCTATAAATACAAAATAAAATATTTCTGTCGCCTCTTCTTGAAAGATGACATAAATTTGCTCAGAAAATCCTAATTTTTAATCTCTAACCATCCTTCTCTAATGTTTTGAATGCCTTCATTGAATGTATACTTCTTGTGGGAAGAAAAAAGATGAGTAGAGATTTCAAGGCCACAGTGTTAATTGATATACTGCTTTTATCATCAACAACTGTTAGGATATATAATTTTATTTCTAAGGTAAACACATTTTATCTTTCATCAGAATTTTTGTTATTTAGGTATTTTATCACTTTGATATGTTAAGTCAAGGAGCTACTGTTTGGTTTATCAACTTTTGTTGATTTTGTGGTTGTTCATGTAATAATGGTAAAACTATGAAGTCTAATAATATCACTGAAAAAACATTTTATTCTCCTGTTACATTTTAGCCACAACACAGTTCATCATAGATTTAATGTAAATATATACTTTAAGATAAAAAGTTTAACACGTCAATTATAGACAGCAACCTAAGAATAAGTTAAAACCACAAAAGATGACTACTTGGATGAAATTTTGGATTATAAGTAGTTGTTGCTATTTAGAATGTTTTGAATCTCGAATAAATGAACCCAGTTTGTTTCTCCAAAAAACCAAACTGGATGATTTTTTTAAAAATTTTCATCTTTATATAGAAATGTTGACCTTTTAGCCATTTACCTAATTATACCACTTTATCCCCTGATTTTGAACTTTTACACGGTTTTGAGTTGACTAATTTTATACACTGTTAGTTTTAACTTTAATTAGTAGATTCTCTCCAACCTCCAGCTAACTGCTAATACACTAACTGCATCCCATTACTCAATTCTTTTTACAAATTTATGCTTAATATTGTTTGTGTAGGGTAAATTTTAGAAAGCATTGAATATAAGGAATCAATAAAGTTTAAAAGCCGGTTAAATTTCTAAAATCTGGGTAGAGGGGAGATAACTCATCATAATTGTTTTTTATTCATGGAGATTTTCATCAAAACATTTAAAATTTTATCTTGAAAACAATATTATTGCAAGAATTGATGGATGGGAAATAAAATTGAGTCACTGTAACCTAGTCAGATGATTATCAAGATATATACAGAAGTTAGAGTAAGATATATCATGATTTTACAGAATTTTATCTACGAATTTGCCAGGTGCCACTATATTTTTGTTAGCACTGTCGACTTATATATCATACTTAATTTCTGACTTAAAGTTGATATTGTAAAAAGTTTGGCATAGCTGCTGAAAAAAAAATTGACAGTAAGAATGTTGATCATTTCATTGTATGGAGAGATTTATTAAAATCGTTTCACATGAAGGATTTACAAACAAAAAATTCTGTAAGTTTTATTTATTTTATTTTTAAGATCTTATGATTTTTGCTTGTTGATAATTGACTACATTAATCAGCTAAGAATGATAATTGCAGATGCTTACAGCTGACATCAAATTTGTTTTTCGTTGATTGTTTTGTACATAAATCAAACTGTTGGTTTTCTCATTTGAATTGTTTTGCTGTTGCATTTTCTCCTGTCTGGGCCTTAATTTAAGATTACTGTAAATTCATTTATTTTCGTGGGTATCAATTTTCGTGGATTGCTGAAATTTTGCATATTCGTGGATATTTAATTTCGTGGTTTTGCCAATCTCTGTATACAAAACCTATTTAATAAGTGTATTCGTTGAACATTTGAATTCGTGGTTCACCTGTACCCACGAAAACCACGAAAATTGGTATCCACCGAATAATAATGAATCCACAGTATTGCATGTTATGCAGTATGTGGTTTTGCTCATTGTAAGAGGCCTCTTGACCTTATATTTTCTACCTTTTAAATCCTTTGTAACTGCAAGCTAAGATAGCTAGATGTCTCATTGAAAGTCATTCCAGTCATCTTATTTGTAATATGTAAGCTGTTTTTATCAAATTTATATATATAACAAAACTAATTTAGTATATTATAGTATTTATCCACAATTTAAAATTTACAAAGCAAGAGCACCCTCAGAGCCACACATTTTTTTTAAACTTAAAAAAACAAAAGCAGCTTTATAAATTTTTAACAGATTTTGAAAATCTTTTGCATTAATTATCACCTTCTAGATTTTTGTTGTGAAAATCAGAAATTTTTGTTTCTCCTGCAAAGAATTTGAGATAACTTATAATGAATGGTTGAGCAGTTGATTAAGACATTTTAGAATTTGTACTATTTCCATTAATTGTGACCTCCCTCCCCTCTTTTGTTTTCCATCTGCTCCCCTTAAGTTCTTTTTTTACCTTGGTCTGCATAGAATCATCCAAGCAATAAATCAACAGACCAAATTCATAGTGGATAAGGATGAACCAAAATTCTTTTATTTCTGCAATAATATATCTTGATTTTATTTTATTTTTGAATTATGATACATCATGCAGTTGTAAAGAGGAGTTGAGTCATAGCTGCTTACTATCTTAAAGATCTTTATATCATTTGAAATCTTTGTTGCTAACAATATCCCCTTGTTAATCTATTTTTCCTCTCATTAATTTGAAAACTGAGTATGGAAATAGTTTGCAAAGCAAATCTGAGGCTTATTGAATTTTGTGTTCAGATATTTATTGCCTTGATGCAACCCCCCCCCCCCTTTTTTTTTTTTTTTATTAAAAAGAGAACTAGTTTGCAAAGTACATGTCAGACTTGATTTGAAATTAAAATCCTCCTTGTATATTTCAAAATTTCAATGGAGAACAATTTTGTTCAGATCATGCTAGTAAGTTTAAGCTTATATATAGCAGGGGCGGATCCAGCTATTTTTAAAAGGGGGAGGGGTTCAAACTGTATGTCCCCATTCCAATACATTGATTGTCCAAAAAAAAGGGAAGGGAGATGTTTCAACCCCCAGAATCCACCTCTGGATCCGTCACTGTATTGTCTTTATCAAGCTCAGTAATTAAACTCTGAATGCACATCTTTATAGAACCGGTGTAAGATACCCCCAACATTGAATACAAGTAATTGGAGTGAAAAAGACATCTGTGCATATAGACAAAACTATTGGGAAGTTATGGTTTAATAATCTCAAATTATGGCAAATTATTCAGAATTTCTATAATCAACAGGTGTAGACATCTTTGTTTACTAATTAACTCCTAGATATAAATGTTGGCAGTTGTATGTAAATAAAAGATCTAAAAATAAGCTGACTGCTTTATTAACCTGTCTTTATCATACCCTCTTATCTGTTTCTATAAATAAGTTGTACATTTCTTAATTATGTGAAGTTTACACCAACATCAATCAGCCAGTGTACATTTCATGTTGCCAGCATTTTTCTCTAATATTCAGGGTTAAGGGTTGAATGACTGATGGGTTACATATTCATACTCACAATGAATTAACTGTGATGTAATAAAAAATGATATGTTTGGTAACGTCTTCAATGATACAGCAACCCACAGACTCAAATAACTTAAATGATATCTAGAGGTTGACTTTCAGTTTAAAAATAATAAATAAATGACTTTTCAAAATATCCCAACAGTCACCCGGTGGATCAAGCCATTTAAAAAAGGGGGGGGGGGGGTATCCAACTATATGCTCCCAATCAAATGCATTGATCGGCCAAAAAAAGGGGGTTGGAAAAAACCCCGGACCCCCCTTGGATCCGCCACTGCTCAATGACATTCAGAGGTTCAACAAATTCCACTGATATGATACAAAATGTATGACTTTCATTGTGTCAAAAATCTAAGAATAGACGGGGATCCCCATCCCCCTCATAACTGAATAGATCAGACAGCAATCGTCTACAGATTTTTTATGCCCCACCTACGATAGTAGAGGGGCATTATGTTTTCTGGTCTGTGCCTCTGTTCGTCCGTACGTCCGTCTGTGCGTCCGTCCTTTCGCTTCAGGTTAAAGTTTTTGATCGAGGTAGTTTTTGATGAAGCTGAAGTCCAATCAACCTGAAACTTTTAAAATACACATGTTCCCTATGATATGATCTTTCTAATTTTAATGCCAAATTATAGTTTTTACCCCAATTTCATGGTCCACTGAACATAGAAAATGATAGTGCAAAGTTCAGGTTAAAGTTTTTGGTCAAGGTAGTTTTGTTATGAAGTTAAAGTTACATCAACTTGAAACTTAGAACACATGTTCCCTATGATATGATCTTTCCAATTTTAATTCCAAATTAAAGTTTTGACCCCAATTTCACGGTCCACTGAACATAGAAAATGATAGTGGGAGTGGGGCATCCGTGTTACTATGGACACATTCTTGTTAAAATGCCTATTTTAATGGATGACAAAAAATATCATAACTTGTGACTGTCTAAGAATGCTGAAGAAGGAAGCAACAAGAATTAATTTGCAGCATTAATTACTAGTATATATATTGCCTATTTTCTTATTGAAGAAGGGCACACTGGTTCTCCGGGTACTATATTAGACTGCCTCCATCAATCTGAACCATGCAGCATAAAACATTTTAATGGGTGTTGTTTATGTGTTACATATTTGTTTTTCGTTCATTTTTTTTTTTTTACATAAATAAGGCTGTTAGTTTTCTCGATTGAATTGTTTTACATTGTCTTATCAGGGCCTGTTATAGCTGACTATGCGGTATGGGCTTTGCTCATTGTTGAAGGCCGTACAGTGACCTATAGTTGATAATGTCTGTGTCATTTTGGTCTTTTGTGGATTATTAGTTGTCTCATTGGCAGTCATACCACATCTTCTTTTTTATAGTATCTAATATTCACTGCTGATATAGTTATATTATGAATGACTATACAAATCATAATTAAAAGGAGCATCAAGATTATAAAAAATTATGAATAAAAGGAAATTTAAGATAATGATCTGAAACAGCAACCTAACAATCTTTGATCCACCCAAGAAATATAATATGATAGACAGACACCCAACAATGAGCTGTTACTATGATCCACCCATTAGACACTTTAACATGATAATTAAGAAACAGCAGACCAACAATCTTAAAACCACCCAAGTTATACGATAATAGACAGACACCCAACAATGAATTGTTACTATGATCCACCCATTAGACACTTTAACATGATAAGAAACAGCAGACCAACAATCTTCAAACCACCTAAGTTATATGATAATAGACAGACACCCAACAATGAGCTGTTACTATGATCCACCCATTAGACACTTTAAAAGAGGGACGAAAGATACCAAAGGGACAGTCAAACTCATAAATCTAAAACAAACTGACAACGCCATGGCTAAAAATGAAAAAGACAAACAGAAAAACAATAGTACACATGACACAACATAGAAAACTAAAGAATAAACAACATGAACAACATGATAAGTAACAGCAGACCAACAATCTTAAAACCACCCAAGTTATATGATAATTTATAATTTAAGACAGACACCCAACAATGAGCTGTTGCACTATGATCCACCTAAGACACTTGAACAGTTTTACATTTTGAACTAACTGATAGTTTCCTGCACCCATCCTATACAAACCAGTTATGTACTTAATAGTATACAAATTAAAGAATTTTAAGTAGGTATCATAATAAATAACACTCATTCATGTATGATAGTAAGTATAGTCTACATATCTATATAAGGATTTATATTTTTTAAGTAAATTTTTTATTCTAATTAAATCTATCCTAATTTAGTATTTCGTAAAAAAAAGAAGTAAATGCCTGCTTGATAAGATGAGATCTTTTGTTATTATTGCTTGTTGTTCATGGTCTTTACAAATTTTTGTTTTGAGTGTGAGCTGCACATTCTATTAATAGCTATCGGAACAGGAGACGTAATTAACGATACTTACACCAAGATGTAAATGTTAAATGAAATTAGGTACCCTGCATTTCTCATGCATTTCAATAACATATGGTCAAATTGCTGAAAGACCCCTGCTATAAATTAATGAAATTTTGAATTGACAATTTTATCTTGGTGTAAATTAGATACACACAATCTGGGTTAATGCCCTCAAGGGTGTATCTCGTACAAAGATTGCATTCTTCTGCTTCTGAAAGCAAAGTGCATTGTATGGCAAGGCAATCTGATGCAAAAGATAGAAAAAAAAACAATTGTTTTTAATGGCAATCTTAAACACAAATCTTAATGTATCATCCAAAGTTATAGTCAGTAATAAGGTGTGGTGGAAGTAAAAAAGAACTATTAATTTTCTCGAGCTGAATTAGTTTTGTGAGAAATCTTATCGTTATTTTTATGAACATCTTTGTTAAACCCAACATAGTGGTTTAAATATTACGCAGTTTATAAAATTATTGATGTAAAATTTTTCATAATTATTTCCATTTTTGAAAATCTTAGGGGAACAGTTGTCTTGAACCAAATATATGAGGCGTACAAGAAGGGAAAAACATTTTGATAGATCTGGAGTTGATTTCTAATTTTTTCATATCAACCTTAAAAGTTGACTGGGGGATAGAAATACTGTCACTTAGATATCTCATGTGAGGTCCACCAATATAACAAGCTGATGGGCATCTGTTTGGTTGGGACCTTTATCAGACCGAATGTTCTAAGTGGTTCACTTATTGTATCACTAGCCTGGGCATCTGTTTGGTTGGGACCTTTATCAGACCAAATGTTCTAAGTGGTTCACTTATTGTATCACTAGCCTGGGCATCTGTTTGGTTGGGACCTCTATCAGACTGAATTTGTTCTAAGTGGTTCACTTATTGTATCACTAGTCTGGGCATCTGTTTGGTTGGGACCTTTATCAGACTGAATGTTCTAAGTGGTTCACTTATTGTATCACTAGTCTGGGCATCTGTTTGGTTGGGACCCCTATCAGACTGAATGTTCTAAGTGGTTCACTTATTGTATCACTAGTCTGGGCATCTGATTGGTTGGGACCTCTATCAGACTGAATGTTCTAAGTGGTTCACTTATTGTATCACTAGCCTGGGCATCTGTTTGGTTGGGACCTTTATCAGACCGAATGTTCTAAGTGGTTCACTTATTGTATCACTAGCCTGGGCATCTGTTTTGTTGGGACCTTTATCAGACCGAATGTTCTAAGTGGTTCACTTATTGTATCACTAGCCTGGGCATCTGTTTGGTTGGGACCTTTATCAGACCGAATGTTCTAAGTGGTTCACTTATTGTATCACTAGCCTGGGCATCTGTTTGGTTGGGACCTCTATCAGACTGAATGTTCTAAGTGGTTCACTTATTGTATCACTAGCCTGGGCATCTGTTTGGTTGGGACCTCTATCAGACTGAATGTTCTAAGTGGTTCACTTATTGTATCACTAGCCTGGGCATCTGTTTGGTTGGGACCTCTATCAGACTGAATGTTCTAAGTGGTTCACTTATTGTATCACTAGCCTGGGCATCTGTTTGGTTGGGACCTTTATCGGACCGAATGTACCGGTAGTTGACCAATCATATCACTAGTCTGCCAACTCTCAGGTTGTTAGTTCAAACCTTGCGGGTTCTGTGTTCAACTCCAATCTTAGTTGACTTGTTAAGGATTGTAAGTTTTCCTACTGAAGGTCATGGCACTTAGGTAACTTCCTCAAGTCTTGTCTAAATGTCTTAGGACCTGACTTAGGATGTCTTACTCTGTTAGTTATTTCTGTTTTGTTGGGTTGCTGTCTCAGTGATTTTATTTCATATTTATCTGCTGCCTAAATCAGTACAATAAAATTGAGAATGGAAATGGGGAATGTGCCAAAGAGACAACAACCCGACCATAGAAAAAAACAACAGCAGAAGGTCACCAACAGGTCTTCAATGAAGCGAGAAATTCCCGCACCCGGAGGCGTCCTTCAACTGGCCCCTATACAAATATATACTAGTTCAGTGATAATGAACGCCATACTAATTTCCAAATTGTACACTAGAAACTAAAATTATAATAATACAAGACTAACAAAGGCCAGAGGCTCCTGACTTGGGACAGGCGCAAAAATACGGCGGGGTTAAACATGTTTGTGAGATCTCAACCCTCCCCCTATACCTCTAGCCAATGAAGAAAAGTAAACGCATAACAATACGCACATTAAAATTCAGTTCAAGAGAAGTCCGAGTCTGATGTCAGAAGATGTAACAAATAAGAATCCTTACAAATAGTCATTTTTGGTTTTGATTGTAGTAGCTGACCTATTTCATTATAACCCAGTTCATCTTTAAATGCCTGTCCAGTTATTATTCCTTCAATCAAGATGAATGCAAAATTGTAGAGCCTTTTTAATTCTTATTTACTTTTACTGTAAGTTTTTCTAGTATTGTTATGAGATATTTGTCACTGGTTATTTAAACTAACAGTACAACAAATTTTAGTTTTCCATGGAATTTTTGTGCATATTTTATTAACAGCTGCAAAACATCCTTGTTAGAAGTTTTTTTTCTGAGTATACCAAATTGAAATGTATGATATACATATGTAGAATGGTTGCCTTCAGCTATATATATCTTTTTTTTTTTTAAAGTGATGAGAATCTTACAATTCTTTTGATCTGAGAAAATCATGACTTTTCTTGATAAATTAGTTCTCAAAACTTCAAGATTAAAAAAAAAAATTTACATACGTAATTTATTTAATATGTAAAACATATATACCAGATAAATTTATACTTTTGAAACAGATTTTACTATGTAAATATTTACAAAAAATTAATGATATTTAATAGTATGTAAATATAAAAGTATTATATATCGCATAAACTTTAAAGAGCTGATTTCTTCATCATTACTTCATTAATATCACTTCATCATGGAAATGTGTTCACACTTTACAAGGGTCAATAAATTTTAAAAATGAAATCGTTCAAAGTTTACACTCTGCTAGAAACAAGAAATGTATCGGTGATTCATGTTTGAGTTTTGTAAAATCTGTGCAATTTTTAAAGACGAGATAAAAATTTAGAGATAAAAATTTAGAGCCCATTAGATGTTAACGATTCCATGATTATAGATTTCAAAACTTGATTAAACGTCTATTTCAGAAAGGTAAGACTTAGATGTGAAATTAACATCTGCAATTTACATACTTAAATTGGCGATTATATTTAATGAAGGGTATCGGAATCGAAGCTGATTACAGGTACTTATAATCCTTACGATTAAAGGAGATACAATATATCAGAAATCCATTTTGTGTTTTAAATCGTTAGAAATAAAGATGGCTTAGAAAGTTCAGATTTTTATCATAGCTTCATAAAGAATTTAATTTGTGAATTGAATACTTTTTATTGCCGATCAGCGTTATCAGTGGAATTGATGTATAAAAAAGTGTTGAATTCATCAGTTCTTTTCGGAAACGTTTTTCTTGAGTGATCCATTACCTTAAAAAAAGGATTCAGATTTGAAGTGGGAAACTGTGTGGTTGTCTTGAGCTTGATATATACTGTGACACCTGTTAAACTGAACCTCTTTGGGACTTAAGATTTTGTTTGGTTTTGGCTGATGTTTGGTTTTATCAGGTTCAAAACACATACAATTTGATATGACGGTGCTTTAGAACATGTTTGGTTTATACAGGTTTTTGGTTTATGTAGGATTTGGTTTAGCCAGGTTTTACTGTATATGTGAAATGTTTTAGAGAATGTCAGTTCTCATTAGAAGCATTTTTTCTTGAGTGATACGTTACCATAAAGGAAGAGTGTCCGATTCTTAGCGGGATACAGGTACTTGAACATGAAATGTATCGGAAATTCATCTCAGTTAGGAATTGATTTTAGTGAATCGTATTTGGAAGAATCAACATTGGACACAATTATTTATAGCTTTTAGATTGGGATGAGCTTTTAGTATAAGATGATATATCCAATGTTTATATAGTGACTTTACATTGGATACTGATACCCATTGAGGATTAAATTTGAGGAAAATTTATGAGATACAAAATCCAACTCGGAAATCAATCAATGAAATTGTACTTAATTATATAATATTTCATATAACTAATTGAAGTGATTTTCCAGATTATGTAAGAATCATATTCCAAGAGGTATACCTAAATGTTAAGTCTTTTAAGCTACAGTCTATTTATGCTCTGTTTTTACTCATACCTGGATTTAAAATTTTAAGATTTCCTATTTAAATGTTAAATTCTTTTCATGGAACTGTATCAGATAATTATTTGAGCTTAATAGAAATCAGAGGTTAGACCAGTATTTTTGAGAGATTTATCTAAATGCCATTATCAAAAAGAACAGATATTAGATATAGAAAAAGAAGAGGTTTCACTGGTTACATTTTTGTTGGAGTCTTAAAAGAAAATTGTCATCTGTTTTCATTTCCTGTCTTAAAAGTTATCAGATTCAGTCAGGATTGAATACAGGTACATGTACCACAGATCATATCGTGATGTATCTTTTCTGGGGAAGTTCATCCAGTATGGAATTAATAGTGAGGATGAATGTCCGTGCTTAATAATTCATTTCCTTGGTTATTAGTGTGTCTGAAAGTTCAATAATGTATGTACATACTTAATTTAGATTGTAATTACATTATATATAAAAGATATAGGGGACTTGGTGGCCGAGTGGTCTAAGTAGTTACTTCTGTAATCACTAGCCAGTCAACACTGGGGTTGTGAGTTTGACACCCGCATGTGCTGGTGCACTCGACTCCAATCTTAATTGACTAGGATTGTCAGTTTTCCTATCGAAGGTCAGTGGTTTTCTCCGGACACTGAGGCTTCCTCCACCAGTAAAAACTGACCGCCACGAAATAGCCTAAATGCAGAGCTTAAAAGTGGCTTTAAAACACCAAAAATCCAAATCAAATATAACAAGAGTTTGAGAGGTAAGCTAGAGCAAGATAAAATAAGAAAGATTTGGGTGTATACCATATTGACTAAAAAGACACAAAGTCAGCAGATATACATGTCTTGAATATTTAGGGCAGGGTAGATCAATTGTTGTTTTTTTGGTTTTTTTTTTACATTTTCTGAATTTGACTGTCTGGCCTGCCTGATTATTAATGAAATACTTTTGCCCTTTTCCAGTGATACACCAAACACTCATTATTCTAGTTCAGCCACTGTTAGTTGGAAGTTGTAATAAGTGGTCCCACCAAGAAAAGTTTTTGGAAACATACATACAAATTCATTTCTGTTTGTTTATATAATTCAGTACTATATTCAATGTTAGATGCAGATATATTTGAAGGTTGTCTCCTTTGAAATAATAGTTGTGTCTGAAATACAATTTAACCTTTTAGATTAAGTTAAGGATAAGCAGGAAATTTATCTACAAAACTTGTATATTACGGAATAGATTACTATATTTATTACCAATTATGTTTCTATTTACACAGTTAATTGTATGATTATAGGATGTGTATTCAATTTTATCCTTTAGAATTGAAATTCTGACGTAATACGATCATTATTTTAAACTGTACATTATAGACTTGAAGAAGTTTTATGCATTATATTTTGTTACTCAATCCGGCAATCAGAAATGTAATTTCAAACATGTATGTCTATCTGAAAGATGCGTAATATCTATGATCTGTGAGATAACATGAAATTTATTGATATTTATAACAAATTAACAGTAATAACCTCTTTATAGAAACATGCATTCTTTAGAAAATGTAAAGAAACAAAAACATTAATATGAAATGTACTGAAAGATATTTCTGGTGAAATTGATTCGCATGCAATCAAATATGAATTAACCTGGAGCTATATACATGAAGGTTAAAAATTAACATGCTTTGTTGTTTGAAAAACAGTTTATCATCAATTTATAGAAGGAGGCATTTAAGGTCTTAATTTGTAAATTAAGGTTTTTTTTTCTTAAAATATAAGAACAGAAGACAGTGGATAATTGCTGCGACTAGTGTCTAACTTTAATTTAAATGGTGGAATAATAATCCTACTCTTTTATTTGACAAGGATTGTCAGTTTTCCTGCAGAAATTGGTGATTCTCTCCAGACAGTCCAGTTTCTGCCAACAATAGGGCTGAAAATGGCTGAAAACCTCAATCATTTAATCCATTAATATTTTATGTTTAGGATATATAATATTCCTTGATATATATATATATTGCAATTTAAAAGGGAGAATAACTGTGATTTGATACTTGCATAAAAGAGGGACGAAAGATACCAGAGGGACAGTCAAACTCATAAGGGAGATAACTCATTATTAAGTATTTTTGTTCAGTTTCATTAGAATAAAAGATGATATCCCCCACTTGCTTGCCTTCACCTTATCTTTTCTTTTATATGTCCAGCAATTATATTTTCATCCATTTTTTGTCATGTCCTAAATAAAATGACTTCTGTGCTTGATGCTTTATGTAACATGTAACCACTTATTAGTTCAACTTTGTATCTTCTTGATGAGACCGGGACCTTGGTGGCCAAGTGGTCTAAGTAGTTACTACTGTAATCATAAGCCAGTCAACACTGAGGTTGTGAGTTCGAATCCTGCTCGTGCAGGTGCACTCGACTTCAATCTTAATTGACTAGGATTGTCAGTTTTCCTATCGAAGGTCTTTGGTTTTCTCCAGGCACTCCGGCTTCCTCCACCAATGAAACTGGCCGCCACCAAATAGCCTAAATGCGTTGCTTAAAAGTGGCGTTAAAACACCAAAAATCAAAAAAATCAAAAATCTTGTTGAGACCAGATTTGATACTTAATTTGGTGAATAAGTTTCTTTGAATTAAAATCATTGATCACTTCATTTCTGGACTAACCAAATTTGTGTTCTTTATTTTACAGATTTATGTTCAATAAATGCTGCTAACCAGGAGGTAAAATCATTTCGTTCTTTATTTTTCAGCTATCCAGTCACTGGATTGTCTTAATGATCAAATTGTGGAATACATTTTCCGACCAAGAAATGGCGAAATCTCCTTTGACACAGACTTGTCACCAAAACATCAGGACACACTGAAGTCGTCTATGGTTTTGATTAGACGACTTCTGCACGACGCTCAGAGTAAATTCCGTAAGATGGTGGAGGATAATAAGAAATTAGCTGCGAGAATCGACGGATCAATAAACGCTGCCAACCAGGAAGTGAATTCATTACGAGCCGAATTGCTGGACACGAATAAAAAGTTAACAGAAATTAGTGAAATAACTGAATCAACACCTCAACAGGATTGTGGGACAAAGTGTGATGACGAACGTGAGTATTTTACAAAATAAAGAATAATGGGCAGAAAGATATAAAGGGCTTCAAGTGTTACCCTTGACCTTGTGTCCTTCCAACTTTCTATCTTTTGCCCTTAATTCTGTCTTTCTATCATTTTGTCCATCCATCCCTCCCATTTTCACTTGTTTGAAGCTGAAATTTATAAAGCAGGGGCATTCATGTCCTCAGGCACATGTTTGTTTTATTTGTTCTGTTTGGTTAAATTTTTTTTTTTTTTTCTAGCAAATAAAATTTGTAAAACTTTTTCATAGAGTTTGACTGTTTTGTTTGTTTATCAATTCATACATAATTATGCAACGATAAAAGATAAATAGAGATTTCTGGATAGTTGGATAAGGAGAACAAAAACAAGTTTGTTCAGTTTATAATTTCATCCTCTATACCTCATCTGATTTAACATCTACAAGGTTAAAAGGTCATATCTTATTTCAAAGGAAAAGATTATGAAATAAACACAGGATAACTAATAATAATACTTTTATTATCATTCAAAAGGCATCTGTTTTGGGGTATTTTTGAACTTTTTAATTGAAGATTTAATAAGTAAAGCCACATATTTTTATAATCTTATTAAGCATCTGTGTTCAGAAAAAATTACCATCATGATAACCTATTTCAGGAAACTGATGGATTATTGTATGGTATTTTTAACTTAAAAAAAAAAGAATCAAACATTTTATAAATGTTATAAAGTGCAAAATTTTTCTGGTCTTTTACAATATTGTGCCAGCTGTTACTTTTAATATAGATAATGATTCGAAAAACAGTCTCTGGTGAAATTAAAAAAATTTGAATTGAAAAATTGATTCTGTAAATTCAGAAACTATTGCGAAAAATGCTTCAGGTTTATTTATACCTGTAATTATCCAAACTGCATTTTGAAATTTTTTATATGAATCAAATAGGATTTCTCTAAATATATGCAAAAGTTAAAATTCAGAGCCACATCTTAGTCTAAAATGACAAAATAACAATAATAAATGCACACAATAATTTCTGAATTTACAGCACTGTAAATAGAAGAGAAATCCTTAAGGAACAAAATAAGCGAAAAATAAACACATCCTGAGACACTTCAAAAGTATCACTACCTAGACCAATTGGTAACCCAGGTCCCAGTGACTAGTTGATGAAAAATATTTATCAATTTAAGGGCTGCACTGAGTAGCTGAGTTTGGTTTGGTACAAAGACATGGATGTTGAGTCATAAATAAATACACTATGACCAAGCATTACCAAATAAATACACTATGACCAATCATTACCATTCTCTTTCCAGAAAAGAAAAAAGTAAAATACTAAAAATACCAAACTTTAAGGAAAATTCAACAGAAAGTCCTTTATCAAATGGCAAAATCAAAAGCTCAAGCACATCAAACCAATTGTAAACATTACTGTCATGTTTCTGACTTGGTACAGGCATTTCCTCATGTTGAAAATGGTGGATTAAACCTGGTTTCATAGCTAGAAGTATTTATAATAAGACAATGTTTGGTATTCATATAATTACATGTATTCTCTGTTTTACAGATATAAATCCCAAACAAAGAGTCGATGAAGATAATGAAATGAAACAATTAAAAGAAGAGAACTCTCGGCTGAAAGCTCAGAATGACATTTTATCTTCACAAGAAAATGGCAAAGATATAAACTGTGATATAAGTAAATATGGTGAACTGAAACTAGAACTAATTCAGACTAAACAGGAGCTTAATAGAGCAAAGGAGGCATTACAGGGTAAGTTGTAACAAGGAACCAGTTCTGAAATATTGGTAGCCTGTATGCTAATAATAACACATAAAAAGGATAACAGGAATTGCCAAAACAAACATACAAACAAAGCAAAGCGCTGGCTAAAGCAGACTTCTGGCCTTGAAGGCATAAAACTTTGCTCAGTGCTCGGAGCACAAAAATCATGCTCGAAACATGAAATCCAGCAATTTGATTGGTTGATTTTCGAGTGAGTACAAAAATCATGCTCGAAAGTTTTATGACCGTGAGTCCAGGAGTTTGATTTTCCCACATCGTTGAAGACCCATGGTTGGTCTTTAGCTGCTTTCTGCTCTATGGTTGAGTAGTTGTCTCTTTGACACTTTTACTGACTCAATTCTCTATTGTAAAGAAAAACGCATGACTTGGTACATGCAGGCACAAAATGTGATTACAGGTTCTTTTTTCATGCTCATTAAATTCACCCTTTTCTCATTTCATAGAAGTAAAACACATTATAAAATCTTGATCTGTCCAGCTACCAACACTATGTCTAATGAATCAAACATGGGTGCGGTAGTTTCTTGCTGCATTTAAGACCTATTAATGACCTTCTGCTGTTGTCTGTTCTATGGTCAGGTTGTTGTGTCTTTGACACATTCCCCATTTCCATTCTCAATTTTATGGAAATAAAAGACACCACATAATTTTGAAAAAAGGATTTAAATGTGCTTTCTACTACAGAAAGTTATAAGATACTCGCAGCTGTTCGAAGTGTCTGTTTTTATCTAAGTTTTGATAACCAAATTCCTCATGACAAATAGTTTCTTGTAAATCATGCATTCCCTTTTGAAAGCCAGAGTTAAAAATATGATGAAAAAAAATATAATAATATTTTGTGCAGGTATGTATTATTGCAAATGAAATAACTCTCTGCAAGCGACTAAATGACACAGAAATTAACAACTATACGTCATGGTACAGATTCAACAATCAGCAAAGCCCATACAGCAATGAAGCTATAAAAGGCCATGCAATGAAAAATGTAAAGTTTTGTTCTCTTATAAGCATACAGTAATAAATAACCTCCTTATAAAATTTAAATGATGTTAACGATACTATTTAGGTATTTAAAATACACAAACATTTCATTGGGTTAATTTTCCACCTCGTAGTTAGGTCCAGGGGAAATAACTCTAATTGTCCTGTATGAACAGAGTAGGTTTGAGGTTGCAGTCTTGTAATTGACTGCTCCATAGGCTTACATGCAAAACAGCTGATCTTTGAAAATAAAAAAAATAATGTGAAATTGTGATTTAATAGAAAAAAAGTGGGTCATGCAATGAAGAATAAAAAGTAACGTAAACCTGAAGTCAACATTTTTTTTCTACTTTCTGTTTGCTGTTTTTACTAGGCCGCACCACTTCCAGTAACCTTTCCTGGATTGATATCCCCAAAAAGATGCAATTTTTTTTTTAAAATCTATATATATATTTCAATTCAGCATAAACCTATAATCAAACAAAAAAAATTGAGTCCAGAAAATTATTTGGAAAAAAATGGACTATTTTGTTTTCCTCATTGTTTTGACATGCACCGGAAACTGGAGTTGTAATACAAGACTGGTACCTTTAGTTATACATGCACCTACACACCAGATTACCAATTTTAAAGATATACTAGTGTTTATGCACCATAAAGCTCCCAGAACAGTAGGCCATACCAACCCCTTTTTGAAAAACAATAAAGCACTATTGAAATCAATATTCTGTTTGAACTATGACTACTATGGTTGAGAGTTTGTTTGTCTCAGGTCAATGTATCCTTATTTGAAACTTTGAAGATGTGCAACAAATTCAAAATACATTTAAGCAGGCCATTCTTTAAAAGACTGCAGTATCATAAAATTGAGAATGGAAATGGGGAATGTGCCAAAGAGACAACAACCCGACCATAGAAAAAAACAACAGCAGAAGGTCACCAACAGGTCTTCAATGTAGCGAGAAATTCCCGCACCCGGAGGCGTCCTTCAACTGGCCATATGACTTTTTCTATAGTTGTCAATTATTGTTGAAATCATAATCAAGTGCACAGAACAACTCCATCACCTGAGTGTTTTAAATCATGATATATTTTTATATTACAGCAATGAAATCTGACAGAAAGAGATTAAAGGCAGAAAAGTTAGAGCTTCTGAACCAGATGAAACAGTTGTACACCACACTGGAGGATAAAGAGACAGAGTTACGGGACTTTATCAGAAATTATCAACAGAAAATGGCAGAAAATGACGAAACCATAAAACAGGTAGACATCTTTGAAGAAAAAAAATTGACATGAGACATATTCATACAAAAAAAACTTTTTCTGCAGAAGAAAGATTTGATTTTTCAACTGACTTTTTTTAACAATTTGAAGGAACTTTGTGGTTTGTTTGATTTTATGATACTAACATTTTCTGTTACTCATACATAGATATAGGAAGATGTGGTATGAGTGCCAATGAGACAACTATCCACCATTTAAGTTTGAATGAAGTGAATGTATGCAATTACAGGCAATCAAACAGCCTTGAACAATGAGAAAAAAATCATAACTGTGTATTGCCTAATATAAGGTCAAGACATGAAAATATATAAAACAACTCAAGTGAAAACACTAACAGTCTTAATTTATAATTTACTAATGCAAATATGACAGACATGAAACCACGACAACCACTTAACTACAGACTTCTGACTTTGGACAGGCACTTAAAGAATATTGTGGGCTTAAGCATGTTTGTGAGTGATCTTCCCTAAGTGTTCTTTTATATTTCTCTTTTGATAGTTTTCATCATGAGCTTACCATTTAATAGTTATTTCCAGCACATATTTCCTGCTCATTTAAATCAGTATAAAACCTTCTCATCACGAACAAATTTTGTTTATGGATATAGGAAGATGTGGTATGAGTGCCAATGAGACAACTCTCCATCCAAGTAAAAATTATAAAGTAAACCATTATAGGTCAAGGTACAATCTTCAACATAGAGCCTAGGCTTTGTATATATATGACTATTGTATTTTTTCTGTTCATAAAATTTGTTTTTCTCAATAGTACACCCTGCATATTTTGAACAAAAGATTTTCAAATTGATTTTGTTTTCCTGACAACCATTTCTTTATAGTACTGCATGATAATATAAATCTTGATCATCATACATTACAGCCAATTACATTAAGTGTGTAAGCAAAGGTAACATCCTTGGTTAACTTGCTTGCTAGCTGAACCATAAAGTCATTATTATGTAGATATACTACCCTCCTTTACTAGTCTACTCTTAAAGGAGGATAACCTAATAATGACTTCATGGTTCAGCTAGCAAGCAAGCTAACCAAAGATATTACATTTGCCTACACACTCAATGCAATCGGCTGTAAATGATGTTATACATTGTATTTTTCAGTTGGCCCGTGAAAGAGAGGACACTGAACAGGAGAAATGGGAGATAATCAAACAAGCACGGGATGCTCAGGAAAGGGCTGTAATCCTACGCACACAACTTGAATCCAAAGAGCAACACATTAAAAAGTTAGAAATGGAACTTTCTGTGGTAAGAACAAAATGCCACAGAAGAATGCTGTCTATTTTTAAGGGCGTAGCAGATGTCGTCAAATTTGTTTATAAAAGACTGTCTAAACATTTTTTAAAGTGTTTAAAATTATTAAAAATTAATAAATAAGAAAATTTAATATTTCAAAATCGTAAATTTTGATGGAAAGAATGTTCCTTTGGCAAAATTTAAAAAAAATTGATAGCTGAAAATAAAGTGAATCCATAATAAGTTATTAATGGGAGATAATCAATACCATAAATCTATCAGTTTCAACATCAATTTGAAATTCCTTTTTTTTTAAAACTTTGATAAAAATATAAATGGTATTTTGTAGATGAAAGAACAAGCAGTGAAGACTGGGTATACTTTACATGTGCCGTCCACGCCACCCACCATACGCTGTACCACACCCAACAGTGAAGATCTGCCACCATACGAAACACCACCATTGTCAGCTAACCTCACACATAACGACTCAAGTTTTGATGGTATTATTTATGTTCTGTTAATTATAAGTCAGCTTAGTTTTTTTCCTATTACGAACTTTTGACTTCAGACTATATTATTTTTCTTCTAAGGAAGGCCAGTGTCTCTTTAACTAACTTAAGAGAATCTGAAGAAGGCCAGTGGTCCAAACTTAAGATTTTGAAGAATACCAGTGATCCAAATTTGAGAATCTAAAGAAGGCCAATGACCCAAACTTCTAAAAAAATATTCTTTACACATTATCAATGTCAAGTATGTAGTTTTATAATGTCTAGTATGTAGTCTATGTAGCGGGAGTTTCTCGCTGCATTGAAGACCCATTGGTGGCCTTTGGCTGTCGTCTGCTTTATGGTTGGGTTATTGTCTCTTTGACACATTCCCCGTTTTCATTCTCATTTTTATTTCGATATATCTGCACAATCGTTTTATTTGTAAAGTTTTTTATTTCTTTTCTAGCGCAATTTGGTACGCCAAAAGAATTGAGAGATCGTAGTAACTCCCTGACGCCATTGATTGACAGTCAAAATAAAAGTAGTATATCATTACCAATCAGTGAAACATCGTCTGAAACCAAGAAGAAAAAGAGGATCAGTCTGGGATCCTTATCTAAAGTGTTCACACGAGGCAGGGTCCGGAGGTCAATAGCAATACCTGTGGGAACTGAGTTAGAAGGTAAATAAATATCTAGTTGAACTACTGTATCACAGCCAGTCTGAACACTGAGGTTGTGAGTTTCGAATCCCACAAGAAGCAGGTAAGCTTGACTCCAATCTTTATTGACTAGGATTAATATCTTTCTTACCAAAGGTCAGCAGTTGTTTACAGGTACTCTGACTTCATCAACCAATAGAAAACTGACTACCACAAAATAGCACAATGAATCTGAAAATGTCTGATTTAAAGAGTCTCTTTTATTTTAATTTTGATTTTGAAAAACACCGAAAGGGATTGAATTTATGAATTTTACACATTGAACTGTTTGAACCCGCTAATTTTAATTTTTATTTCAAAATTATGAAAAACAACATTGACAATAGAATAATTAATGAAGTTTTTTTTTTGGCAATTATACATTAAAAACGACTACAAGATAAGGATTCAAGTTCATAATTACATTTAATGTCTAAATATTTTAAATACTGTCAGATGTTTTCATTTTAACAACACATAATCCTGGTGATTTTTCTAAAAAACCTATGTTCGTTTTTTCGCCACCAACAAGTAAAAGTCCATTTTTGCCTGCATCAATACACAGAGCAAATGACAAATATTGTGCAAAGTGATGAAATTCCAGTGGCAATGGAAACTTCGAAAATTTCAAAATCCCATCTCTTTTCTTCTCATCGATGAATTCTTTAAACATGCTTATAAGATATTCGTGAGTCAAATATTCACCCTCCTCGGTGTAAACACACATCTTATGGTATTTAGAATTCAAGACTATGACATGACCCGTTGAAGTTGTTGTTATGTCTATAGGACAAAAGTCTTCATTGGAAATATTTGCTTTGTCTATAAACTTAAAATGACCATCTGTTTTAATAATTACCACTCTCCCTGCACTATCTTGTTGACAATCTACAACCCAGATGTCCCCGTTGGTAGTTGAAGTTATTTTACATGGATATGAAAATAATCTTTTGTTTTCTTTTTCAAATTCTAATGTCTGCTTTTCTTCTCCTGATCTTGACAGAATAACAACCTTACTTACTTCATCCTTAATAAGACCTACTATGATTTCGTTGTCCTTTGTAATATGGATGCTGATTGGATGGTAAGGTGTCATGTCACGAAATATTTTAAAACTTTTTTTCTTTGCAAGTGTTTTAATTTGGGTACTGTCCTTCAAAAGAACAAAAAGAATGCCTCCTTGGTCCACTGAAATATCTTGAACTTTAACCTTGATTTCTTTGATGATCTTAGCAGTACTACCATGTTCAGCTATGTATATCTTTCTGAGTGTGTTTTGATTATTATATATCCAAGCCATGGTATTGTCCTTCCTACAAATAGATATCCCAGCAATACTTCCCTGCAAATCCAGCACAAACCTTTCTCTTGTTTCGAAATCCATGTCCACATATTGTCTTGTAATTTCAGATTCCCCAATAGAGTCAAAATCTATCATTTCAATATCCAAATAAGACATAAAATGAAAAAGCTTTCCTACATTAGTACTATAAGTTGGAAGAATCTCCTTATTCATTTCTAGTAAAATGTTAAAAACTTCCTCAGGTTGGAAAGATTTCAGTGTCTTGTCAATTTTTTCAGTTCTTTGCAATAAATTTTGCCTGAGCTCCTGTAACGAAGCTTTCTCTTTTGAAATTTTGGTGTCTGCTTCTTTTTTCACATATTGTAGATTTTCTATCAAAGCATTAGTTTTTTTCTCCAAAAATATTTTCAGAACAGAAAATTGACAAAATATTTTTATGACCTCAATATTGTAACTTTCATTTGCACAAGCAAGGAATTTTTCAAATGTTTCTGAATCTCTTTCGATGACCTGGAATTCTTTTTCTGTTTTTTCTCTGATACTTTTTATTTCAGCCAGTTTTTGATCGAAAGCTTCTTCTATCTCCTTGAATTTGTGATTTGAATGGGACTCCGGTAAACAAGCCGCACAAATCATTTTATTGCAATCACAACAGTAAAAAATGCACTTCTGTTTTATGTGTTTCTCACATGGTTTGTTCTTTAGCTCCGCCCTCTTAAATATCTCAGAATCTTCTTCTCTGCAAGTCTTAATGTTCAAAACATGATGACTATCGGAAATTTTTAACTTTGAATGAATCTTGATTTTGCAGCCATCACAGAATAGTATATCACACTCATAGCATTTCCACTCAATATTTGTCTCTACTTCACAAAGTTGGCATGTTGAAGGCTTCTGAGCCATAACTACATGTAAATAGTAAAACGTCACTATATCCTTTTGAACATGTAATAATGATACTTCTCTGTCAATATAAATTATGAAAGGAAGCTATTGTTATTTATAGATAAAATCAGCTGATGATCGATCCCATGATACAATTCTGTTATCTTAAAAATGAACTTTCATTCTGAAATTTCAATTTAATTGAAAATAAACAGATAGATTGTTGCATAATATATCCAATACACACTGATAAGATAAATTTATCATTTAGATTTTATAACACTGTGTTTGTTAATGACAAAAATTGATGTTTGCTTTATGTCCCTTGCAAGTATGTATACAGGTATGCCCTGCCATAACATTCTCTTACTTAAGTTTGTCTCAACCAAATGTTATGAAACTCATTCACAATGCTTATCACCATAGCACTTAATCATGTTCAAATTTGAATAGCTTTACTTTTACCATTCTTGAGTTTTGTCCCTTTTTTTGCCAAAGATGCCAAAGTTATAAACAATGCCATGGCAAAAATCAAATGAGGATCAAAAGACAAACAAAAGAATACAAAACAAATTTAAGACTGGGAAACTCTAACACAACCAAATACAAAGTAGATCATAGGTTCTCTGGAAGGATAAGTTGAGCATGCTCCACATGTGTCCTCATCAGGTAAATGTTTTCCTGAGAACTGTAGCTGAGAAAAAAGGACAAACAAATGAGGTCCAGTTCAATGCAGGGTTTATGCTCATATCATGTTAACAAAATTTTCTTGTTCTGAATATGCACAAGAATCTTGGTGAACAAATGGTGTAAGTACCGTAGTAGAATCTATTGTAAAACTATAAAAAAAGATGTGGTATGATTAGTTTCAACTAGCCAGTCAACACTAAGGTTGTGAGTTGGAATCCTGCATGTGGAAGGTGCACTGATCCCAATCTTAATTGAGAAGGACTCTTAGTTTTCCTACCAAAGGTTGGTGATTTTTTCAGTGCACTCTGGATTCCTTCACCAGTAAAACTGACCACCATAAAATAGCACAATAGTGCTGAAAGGGGCATTAAACACCAATCAATCTATCAATAAGCATTGTTATACATGTACAGATATTTGTTTTGTTGAAATCAAAATCAATTGGTGAAATAAAGGAATGTATTGGTCCTTTAAGTGGGAATAAGAAAATTTTCAAATCATGACAATTTCAAAACACAAGTTCATAATTGAATGGTTTAATGTCTTATGATTATAAAAAAATACATGCATTTTGAATTCAGTCTTTAGAAGTTTCAATTTTCACCAAGCATAAATCTGTTGATATTTTAGCAAATTTAGTATTAATGTTTTCACTTCCAACTAGTAGTAGACCATTACTGTCTGAGTCAATACACAGCGCAAATGACAAATATTTTGTCATGTCACTAAAGTCTTCTGGAAATTTGGGTATATTGCTTGCAATCATTTCACTGTTGTCCATGTCTATATTTTTTTTAAAACTGCTTAGATATTCATGAGCCAGATAATCACCGTCCTCTGTGAAAACGCAGAGTCTATGGTACTTAGAATTTAGGACAATTACATGACCCGTTGAAGTTGAGGTGATGTCTGCAGGACAAAAATCTTCTTTGGGATTATTTGCATCTGTAATGAACTTTAGACAGCCATCTTTTTTTATGATCACAATTCTTCCTTTACTACCTGGTGGACAATCAAGAACCCAAATGTGCCCTTTGCTATTGGTAGCTATTTTGCATGGAAATGAAAATAGCATTTCATCTTTTGAGGTAATTTCAAATTCCCGCTTTTTTTCGCCTGACCTTAATAGGACAACGACTTTACATTCTTTATCCTTGATGAGACCTACTATTATTTCGTTGTCCTTTGTAATATGGATGCTGATTGGATAGTAAGGTGACATGTCCAGAAAAGTTTTCATACCATTTTTCTTCGGTAGTGTCTTGATTTCTGTGCTATCCTTCTCAAGGATAAAAAGAGTTCCTCCTGCATCAATTGAAATATCTTGAACTTGAACCTGGATTCCTTTCACAAATTTCATACCATTTTTAGCAAACTTTATTTTTCTTAGTGTGTTCTGATCATCGTAAATCCATGCCATGGTATGGTCATTCTTACAAAAAGAAACACCAGCAAGTTTTCCTTGGATATCCAGAACATACTTTTCTACAATATTAAATTTTGTGCTGACTTGTTGTCTTGTAGTTTCAATTTGAGAGATAAAGTCTAAATCTGGAATTGTAGTTTGATGCAACAGGGAATTGAAATTCAAGCGTTTTCCAACATTTATGTTATAAGTTGGGAGATTAACATTTTCAATTTCATGTAGAATACTAAATACCTTTTCAGGTTCCAAAGATATGAGTGTTTTGTCAATTTTTTCAGTCCTGAGCGATAATATTTGTTTATGTTCCTGTAACAAAGCCTTCTCTTTTGAAATTTGTT
The DNA here is from genome assembly GCF_963676685.1 of Mytilus edulis. Classification (NCBI taxonomy): domain Eukaryota; kingdom Metazoa; phylum Mollusca; class Bivalvia; order Mytilida; family Mytilidae; genus Mytilus; species Mytilus edulis. The sequence goes on along the minus strand of NC_092356.1, from coordinate 11,001,952 downwards.
CACCTGCTTCTTTTTTTGCATCTTGTAGAGAATTTATCAAAGCAGTACTTTTTTGATCTAGGAACTTGTGCAATAGAGAATATTTATACAATATTCTAAATGCCTCATTATTATAACTTTCATCAACACATGAAAGGAATTTTTCAAATGTTTCTGTATCTCTTTCAATGACCTGGAATTGTTTATTGGTCTTTTCTTTTACACTTTTTATTTCTGCCAGTTTTTGGTCAAAAGCTTCTTCAATCTCCTGGAATTTATGATTTGAATGGGATTCTGGTAAACAAGCGGCACATATCATTTTATTACATTTACAGCAGTAAAAAATGCACTTCCGGTATTTATGGTTTTTGCACGGTTTGTTTTTAAGCTTCGCCTTTTTAAATATCTCTTCTTCTTCTTCTGTGTAAGTCTTAATGTTCAAAACATGATGACTGTCGCAAATTTTTAACTTGGAATGAATCTTGATTTTGCAGCCATCACAGAATAAAATATCACATTCATAACACTTCCATTCTATATTAGTATCTATTTCACAAAGCTGACACACAGACAGAGATTGCGCCATTGCAGTGTTTGTCAAAGTAGATGTAACACCACAATCTTTATATCACGGCCATGTTAAATAGAGTTAGTTTTGTTCAATCCAAATCAATAACTGAACTAAGCTTAATTTGCACTTAATTTACAAATATCAGCTCATTCAGTCACATGCAGGACAGGTTCAAAGTGTCTTTTTGTTTATTTGTATTATCAGATTAAATAGAAAGTTTAACTTTCAAAAACTTTACAATTGGACTTTGTCATAAGTAAACAATTATTTTGTATGTTAAATAATTATTTTATAATACATTTAGTATAAAGTAAATAATTTGACAATTTTTATCAATGAAAATAAATTACTGAACATTGACATTTCCAGAAAAATAATTGTATTTCTAGATATGTTATTATACCCCTGCTGTAGCCAAGGTGGCATTTAGATTTACCCTTGTATGTCTATATGTCAGTTCATCCGAATCTGTCTATATGTCTGCACATCTCTATGTCTTCCCTAAATTGGTTGCTATTCTCTAACTTTAGTTTCCAATGGCCAAATGTAATGAAACTCATACACAATTCTTATAAACACAAAACAGATCATGTTTGAATTTAGGTGCTGTCACTTTTACTGTTCCTGAGTTATGTCACTTTATAAATGGGAAAATTGATGAATTTTATTTTCATTCTTTAACTTAGAGTTTGCCTAAACCAATTGTTATGAAAGCTGTACACAATGCTTATTATCATAAAACACATATCAAGTACAAATTTAGGAGGGTCATTTTTACAGTTCTCAAGTTAAGTCCCAATATGTGCAAATGGGGGCATTATCTGTTAACTCCATCTATTTTTTTTTATATATCAATTGGTATCACTAAAGAGAACATAATTAAAATCATATTCCTGAATATTTTAGAAAGGAAAGGATATGGTGTGGTTTTAGCATTCTGAAACCAAAAATAAATGATCATCAGAAGATTGAATACATTTAATGATATGAATACATTTTTAAAAATTATCATGTAACTATTTACATTTCAGATTCTCCTTCACCTTCAAGAATTACCTTGTTAAATCCAGGAAATTACCAAGATAAGCTCAAGTTAGTGGAACAGTCACGTGGTTGTCACATGTCTACTTGGAAAGCCAATCAGGTGTTAGCTTGGTTAGAGATTGTCATCAATATGCCCATGTATGGAAAAACATGTTCAGAAAATGTTAAAAGTGGCAAGGTAATTGTTAAAAAAAGAGGGAGGAAAGATATTGGAGGGACAGTCAAACTCATAGATTGGAAATAAACTGACAACGCCATGGCTAAAAAAAAAAAGACAAAACTGACAAAAAATAGAACAGAAGACAAAACATAGAAAACAAAAGACTAAGCAACACAAAACCCACCAAAAACTGGGGGTGATGACTCAGGTGCTCCTGAAGGGGTAAAAAACTGGGGGTGATGACTCAGGTGCTCCAAAGGGGAAGGAGATCCTGCTCCACATGTTAACCTGCATACAAAAGTGATTATATTTATATAAAGATAAGAAGCTGTGCTACAACTGCCAATTATGGACAATTATTCACCAGAGTTCAAATGATGGGGGAAATAAACTATTATAGGCCACCGTAGCTATGAAACCCTTGACATGAAAATGAGAATCATTTTATATCTAAAAAACTTATTAGTTTGATTTACAATGAAACATAAAAACAAGGCATGAACATAGAACACTGAATAACAGATGACTAGGGACAGGCAAAATAACGTGATGGGGTTGTAAACATGATTAAAAATATTTTGGAGTATTAAATTTATGTTTTAGAACATGTCAAAGGATTTAACTAGATTTGATTGCAATGATATTGATAAGTGCTTAATGGTAATAAGGTCTTGGACCTTTGATAGCAATAAAATCCTTGAAAATTGATATCCCAAGAGTAAAAATTAATACATAGCATAACATATGTACTGCCGTTTGATATTGAACAAAAGTATGATACATTTTAAATGGACAGAACTTAAGTTTTCTTTCATTTTAATTTAAAATTTGTAAATTTGGCTAGGTGTTACTTGGTTTAAATGATTTGGAGCTTGGCTCAGTCTTGTCTATTACTAATCCTATGCATTGTAACTTTGCCTAGGTGTTACTTGGTTTAAGTGATTCAGAGCTTGGCTCAGCCTTGTGTATCACCAATCCTATGCATCGGAAGAAGATAAGATTGGCTGTTGAGGAACAGAGAAATCCAGGAGAGGCGTAAGTATATACCTAGTACTTTTGCCAATAAATGACAAAAAAGGGAGGGGAGGCTTTATTAAGACATGAAACATGGAAATAATGGTACAGTTTTATAATTAATTTATATGCCTCAGAATCCATCAGAAATTGTGATTTTATTTCTATTCTTCATCTCATCATTTGCTGTTAATCTAGAAAACACAGTTAAAAAGCACACACCTAACACCAAGCTCAAGCTGGTCCCACAGCTCCAATTTACCGTTTTAGAATCTAATGCATTCTGGGTAATATTTCCATAAGCATACACCAAAACGTTGTGATTGGTTTGAAACGTGATAAACAAAAGAAATTTTTTAGTTTGCGTCAACCAAATGTTATGAAATGCATATCAACTTTAACCTTTCTATGAGTTGTGTCTCATTATAAATGAAAAAAATGCTGAATTTTTTGTTTCCCTTCTCTAACTTTAGTTTGCCTCAAATGTTATGAGTCTTATACACAATGCTTATTAATACAAAATACAGACCCAGTTTGAATTTTGGTGGTGTCACTTTTACTGTTTCTGAGTAATGTCTGTTTACAAATAGAAAAATTGTTGAATTGTATGTTTCTATTCTCTGACTAAAGTTAGCCATTAGCTGTGTCCCACAGACACATTCCCCATTTATTTAAATCATCTAACTGTATAAAAGCATTTATCAAGGTGAGAAAAAATCTTTTTTTCTTTACTCCAAGTAGTAAATGTGAAAATTGTATTTCAGAAAATATCCCAAAAGTAGTAGGTTGGACCACACGTGGATTGCTCATCGATGGATACCAGATCTAGGACTGTCTCAGTATAAATGTGAATTTGAAAACAATCTTGTCGATGGACGTATATTGAACATTTTATCGAAAAAAGAAATGGAAAAACATTTAAATATTCATCGGAAGTTTCACCATGCTAGTGTATTACATGCCGTTGAGTTGCTGCGCAGGTTGAATTTTGATAAAGAGGTAAGAAATGAATTAAATCAGGTACACAGCCAAATTTTGCTCACATGAAATAATATTTAATGGTGTACGTCCAAGTTGAAAAAAATAAGCCCAAAATTAAAACTTTTGTTAACCCCTCATACTTTGTAGTACAAGTATCATATATTCCATTGAAAATCTTATGTGAATTTCACGTGAAAGCTCAAAATTTGCCTGTGTATGTTGTTAATTTTGCATAAGAAGAAAAATATTTAACGTTTTGATTTATAAGTTAAGATATACTGTTGAACTGCCATTTATGTATTGCTTATTTGTATATGCCGATCTTAAGAGAATACACATATTTATTTATTATCCAAAAAATGTGAAAATATTGGTACTGCACAATGTAGTATCACATTTTTATGGCACTTGCATTTTCAACTTGGATTGAAATTGTTTTTATTCCTTATACTGTAAATTTTCGAAATTAATAGAATGAAATTCAAAACAGTGTAGCTGTGGCCATTGATTGACACATTAAAATCATCCATTGACTGGGACAATTTACTTGAACGTTTGTCTGTAAGGACCACTGTTCACGACGTACCTACGATAGACATTTAATTTGTGGGGTCACCAAAGGTTTCTTAACGCCTTTAATTATAAAATAATTCGAAAAATTAATCAGGAATAACCTTTGTGTTTTGATTTATATAATTGATATAAATCAAAATATCGTGTTATTTCTGATTAATTTTTCGAATTACTTTATTTAGGTGTTGAGAACCTTTGGTGACCCCATAGTTTAAGTGTCTTTAAAAAGTACATAGTGAGCATTGGTCGTTACATACAAACGTTCACCTAAATTGTCCCAGTCAATGGATGATTTTAATGTGTCAATCAATGGCCACAGCTACACTGTTTTGAATTTCATTCTAATTTATAATAAATTATTATTGTGACTCCTTAATCTTATTAAGTGATTGCAAATAAATTATATAAGAATGTAAACTGCTGAAATTATGAAGGCAAGTTTTTATTACGGCAAACCTGATGCTCTAGCTTTAATTTGTATTAATTTAATAAAAACTTTGCAATAATTTCTGATTTTACCATATTGGAAAATCACATTCATGATAAATGCTACTTCAGAATCATATACCAACATCCTGGTCTTTTCAGGAGTCACATGGTCAGTAATGGTTCATATTCATTAAAGTCATATGAAACGAGTGACTGGTGAAAAATAATGTTTATCCAATTCTTGAACCAATGCATGTATATATCATAAACTTAGTCTTCTTTGCACTATTTTATCATTTTTACCCAAAAATACCGTTTTATTGTCATTTTTTTGCCCCAGCTACAATAGTAGAGGGGCATTATGTGTTCTGGTCTGTGCCTCCGTTCGTACATTTGTTCGTCCTTTGGTACGTCCGTCCGTGCATCCGTTCGCTTCAGGTTAGTTTTTGGTTAAGGTAGTTTTTTAAGACGTTTAAGTCCAATCAACTTGAAACTTAGTACACATGTTTCCCATGATATGATCTTCATAATTTTAATGCCAAATTATAGTTTTGACCCCAATTTCATGGTCCACTGAACATAGTAAATGATAGTGCAAAGTTCAGGTTAAAGTTTTTGGTCAAGGTAGTTTTTGATGAAGTTAAAGTTACATCAACTTGAAACTTAGTACACATGTTCCCTAATTTTCATTCCAAATTAAAGTTTTGACCCTAATTTCACGGTCCACTGAACATAGAAAATGTTAGTGCGAGTGGGCATCCGTGTACTATGGACACATTCTTGGTTTTTCACTCTGTCTATTATGAAGTGAAAATATGGCAGCTCATAAATATTCGTGTTTTGAAGCCGTAGTTTACCGATTGTCACCTTAAAGTAAACATTCAACAAAGAAGCACGGATATTGAGCATGTGTATAACATGAACAATCAGATAATAGTTTATTTCAGTTACAGATCCATGCGTATTGCCATCACCAGATTTTTACGAGTAGGGTCACGCTAAGGTCACTGGAAGCAACCAATTAAAAAAAAGTAAACTTTTTCTCAATTTGGACAAATTGAAGAATTTTCTTCAGAAAAGAGTATCTTTACATAAGTTTAATAATGACAACTATCCATTTTGTTATAAAAAACATATGCATATTTTTTTTTTAATTTGAGGTTTCATATGACTTAAAATATTTCAGGTGCTAATTGAGCGAAGATCAAAGAGTGAAGAGGGTGACACTGATCCTTTGGTCTGGACAAATGAACGAGTCATTAAATGGGTACAATCAATAGATCTTGAGGTATGACCTGTATGACCTATGTAAATTATCTAAAAGTTATTTTTCCAAAAGACAAAGGTTTATAAGTATTTGAATTCATGGTTTCAAATTTTCATTTACAAAAAAAGAACTTCCTCTAACTTTAGTTTGGCCCCAACCACATGTTACAAAACTTCTTCACAATGCTTATTACGACGACATTCACATAAAATTTGGGTAGCAAAATATTTACCTCACCTGAGTAATATCCCTTTATAACGTTATATGCAAACCAGGGCATCATCTGATTCCTATGGAAATATTCTCCGTATATTTCATCTCAAATTTTCACCAATTACAAAAAGAGTATTGATGTGTCATTTTTGATTGGTTATTTATGTGAGGCAAGAACCAGTAAAAGATTGACCTTTTATATAGATATGAATTGTAAATATGTGGGTGATTATATTTGATTGAAAAGTGTAGAGATTAAAATTTGAACGCAAAAGGTTAAAAAAAAAAAAGGCAAATAAATTACAAAGTTGAAGAGCATTTAGTACCAAAAGTTCCAAAGGAATTTTCTAATTTTCTATGTACAGCTAATGTAATCTATTACTGTGGTAGAAAATCTCAATAGGCATATAGAATTGAATGTTTAAGAAGGCAAGCATTTAGGTAATATGCTAAGGGAGACATTTTTTTTTTTTTTAGTGTAAACAGTCTATTAGTTCAAATAATCTGACTTATTTTAGTTCCCTGTATGCTATGAGTTATTTAATTATTGTAACTCTATTTCTGTTTTTTACTTCTCTGTTCACCTGTTTTATAGGAGTATGCAGAAAATTTAAAGGATAGTGGTGTACATGGTGCTATTTTAGTTCTAGAGCCTCAGTTTAATGCTGACACCTTGGCAACAGCTCTAGGCATTCCTCCGTCAAAGTCGTACATCAGACGACATCTCAAAACCGAGTTAGAAAGTCTAGTCAAACCAGCAAGGTAAATATGTGTTTCCCTGGCAACATTGATATGATCTTTGTCAATGAAATGTTTGTAAGTGTTCACATCTTCTTCTTAAGCAAAAGAGCATTTGTGATCCTGGCATGTTGTTCTCTGTTTCCTGCAATTAACATGCATCATATCACTGACTGAGAAGCATGCATCTTCGCTAGCCAAGGGTAACAATCTGAACTTCTCTTTTTCACCCATGGCAGATTAAGACAGAATGTATGTATATAGTGAACATAGTGCCATCTAGCCACAGAGATAAGCCTACCCACTCAAGAGTACATCATAATTGACCAATGACAGCACATGTACTCTTTAGTTTGAAGGGGTGAAAATGATTCTCTGTCCAGTGTTTTGTAAAATTTGGTAAATCAAAATCTTCATATTGACCTTGACATTAAAACATTGCATGAGGAACATATCCAAGAATTACAATAAATTGATTAAGAACTTTAAAAGTGTCACTAAATATCGTCATATGTTTTTGGGATAAAAACTTGTTTGCTCAATCTGCAAAATGCAATTTTCACAGTATACATTTTCTTCAATTACAAGATATCATCTTGAAGGTATTTTTTGATTTGATACTGCAATGACCATTGGAAATCATAATCATTTGGATCCCACATTCTGACTGAATCTGTTGAGGGTTAAGAGTAGCAGGTTTCGATAGTCACCCATGTGTATCGAAGATAAGAAGCATGTTTCATCAAACACTATACAAAAAACTCAGTTGAATGATTTTGGATTTAATTTATGCAGGCATTTCACAAATTGGAAAATAAACATTCATTTTGCATTTTAAATTTTACTTAAGAACACAATCTTTAGTTTTTTAAATGCACACATCTTGTCGAAGTAAAGGATGTTAAAAAAGAAATGTATTTTTTTTGACAGTGAAAATTGGAAATGCATGCAGCAATTCAAAGTCCCTTTGTCATGGTAATCTTTCATAGAACCACATAGGTTGTTGCTAATTAGTATACATATGAAACTTGCAAAAATGCAAAAGTAAAACACAAATAAAAAAAACAATGACTCTTTTCTTAAACATCTTTGTTATAAAAATTAATTGTAAGTTAATTTGAAATGATTACGAATTGTTAGCTTTCTACTGATCCTGAAAGCAAATTTTAAAAGACACAAATCTGTTCTTAGACAATCATCTGAAAATCTACTTAAAAAATGATTTAGATTTAGATTTCCGTCATTTAATAAACATTGTACCAAATCACATGGCGATTTGATTTCAACATTTATGTGTGTCCACCTTTGTACACTAATCTGTGTCCACACCTTTCATTGTTTTATTGAATGTTTGTCCACGAGAGTGCCACTAACACAACACTAACCGTTTTCTTTTTCAGAGATAATCTCACTTTAAACAATAGCTTCTCCACATTGGGCCGAAACTCAACTCTGGGTCGGTCATTTCGTGGTCCAAATTTGGACACAAGTGGAAGCAAAACTCGTATTAGCTTCAGGGTAAGTTTTTATACATACAGACTGTATGGGCTTTGCTCATTGTTGAAGGCCGTGCCTATAGTTGTTAATTTCTGTGTCATTTTGGTCTCTTGTGGAGAGTTGTTTCATTGGCAATCATACCACATCTTCTTTTTTATATGTACACTATTTATAGGAACAGATAGGATATGTCCTAGAAGAAAATGACACCAAAAATATCTTTGAATTGCTTGGAAGTAAAATAAGTTTTAGAAAACATATTGTATTGGGTTTACATCCATGTCTCAAAATCAGTGCATATAAAGCAAAATACACACAAAAGCATAAGAATTAGAACAGGGCTTTGATTACTGTTTTTCAGTAAGGAATCGGTACTTTTTTTTTGCTGACCCCAAGTGATCCAAAACATTTATTTTAAGAAGTCAATATGGATTGTTCAAGTGTTTATATTACAAGGAATTCAATCAATATGTAACAACATGTTTGAATATTTATACCCCCGCTTTAAAAAAGGGGGGGTATACTGTTTTACCTCTGTCTGTCCGTCCGTCCGTCAGTCTGTCCATCAGTCCATCAGTTCGTCAGTCCGTCCGTCAGTCAGTCCGTCCCATGAAACTTTCGTCACATTTTTCTCAGGAACTACACATCCACCCTTTCTGTAATTTGGTATCAACATTTATATATGTCAGCCATACCGTGTGATGCGTTTTCAGATTCATCACTTGACAACTTCCTGTTTACCGAACACTTGTCTGATTTTACACATGATAGCCAAGTTGAAAATTTTCGTCACATTTTTCTCAGGAACTACAATACAAGGATTTCTGAAATTTGGTTTCAGGATTTATATAAGTCAGCTATACCGTGTGATGCGTTTTCAGATTCATCACTCGACAACTTCCTGTTTACCGAACACTTGTATGATTTTACACATGATAGCCAAGTTGAAAATTTTCGTCACATTTTTCTCAGGAACTACAATACAAGGATTTCTGAAATTTGGTTTCAGGATTTATATATGTCAGCTATACCGTGTGATGCGTTTTCAGATTCATCACTCGACAACTTCCTGTTTACCGAACACTTGTATGATTTTACACATGATAACCAAGTTAAAAATTTTCGTCACATTTTTCTCAGGAACTACAATACAAGGATTTCTGAAATTTGGTTTCAGGATTTTTATAAGTCAGCTATACCGTGTGATGCGTTTTCAGATTCATCACTCGACAACTTCCTGTTTACCAAACACTTGCATATTTTTACACTATTAATATTATCCACTTGCGGCGGGGGTATCATCAGTGAGCAGTAGCTCGCAGTTTCACTTGTTTGTTGAAACTTGTCCTTTTGATTACATTGTTGTGTGATTGTACTTTTTAAGTTGTTGCCATGGTAACATGCAGTTCATATTGCTCTAGGAATCAATTGCCATTTAAGCACCTGATTTCAAATATTACAAATTTTTTTGGAAAATATAAGTAAACTCTTCATAGATACCAGGTTTAAAGATTTGCAAACCAGAAGCATGTTTTGTCTACAAAATACTCATCAGTGACGCTTTAATCAATAAAGTATGAAGTTGAAGAGCATTGAAGTTAAGAAATTCTGAAAGGTTTTGTCAAATGAAAATTTTTAGTTTTTAAAAAGACATTATTGCTATTTGTGAATTAACAAACTTTAGTCAAGATTTTGGGACATTTGAAATGATGACTGCATATGACAATCAGTTTTGTTGCATCAGATAGGCGACGTTCAAATTTTATGAGAATTTTGGATGTGTTATTATGGCAGGAAAATAATGATAAAGTGCAATTAAATAAGTTGCCTAGAAAGAGGACAATATGAATATGATGGTCTTTTAACAGATTATGAAATTTTATATAATATTTTGAAAATTACTTTACTTTAAAAAAGATTGATTTAATAAATTTGATCAGATAACAAAATATCAAGATTATAAAACCTAAGGTATCGAAATATTTATATTATCTATTATTAGACAGTTATAATGTATATTTATATTTATATATTTCTGTTTTTTCAGGGCTCTCTTGGGCGGGCCTTTGGCAGGAAAGTCAAAGAAGACCTCAACAAGCTCACAATAGATGTAGAAACACCGAAACGCAAAATCTCCGCCCCATCAGACTTTAAACATAATACATTACAGTCAGTGTTCGAACAGGAAATCACACCCAAAACAAATTCATCATAGCATTAGCCTAGTCTGTGTTTTATGTTTTCAATTGTTTTAATTCACATGTTTTGTTAATATGACATTATTGTCCCTGAAGACTTCTGATTATTCATTGTTGATGATTGTTGTGTTTAACGATCCTGACTGGCTCTACAGCCTTCGCAGGGTCGGTCAAAATTATTAAACACCTTCAAAAATGGAAAATTTTAATTGAAAAAGGTTTTATTTTAAAAGATTTATTTTTATGTTCTTAAATTATTCTTTTTTTTTTATAAAGTATAAAAATACAAGTCCAGCTATGGCAATTTTTTAGTTGTATATGTAATTCATTTTTGCCACTTTGTTTTACGTAATGCCTCGTTCACATGTACATTTAATTCGAATTGAATGCGAATCGAATTGGCTAATCGCGTTCACACACTCTTCTGTTTCAATTCGAATTGATTCGAATTGGCTAATTCGAATTAACCAATTCGCATTAGATTTACCTTTTGTTAATACAAATTAAAAGTTAACGTCGTAAGGACAGTAAAGCGAATTTGACACGCATTGTAATTCGAATTACAATTGACGTTAGGACGTAAAACGTTTCGAATGCGAATTAAACTAATTCGAATTAGTTAATGTGAATCGAATTCGAATTACGTGTGAACTGAGCATAAAAGTAAGGCAGGTAACAATATCATAATGTTGACTATAACGGAGTTATCTCCCTCAAGACTTGTTCATCCTTTCTTGGATTATCCTTGTGCAGTCTCAGGGGCAAACTGCTATTGTTTACACTACATGTGAATATTGTACTATAACATAATCACACAATATTTCATTTTTTAGGCCACACCATATGAATTTGATTTTAGTTGAATACTCAAAATGAAACAAATTATTATCATGTAAAAATTTCCTTATCAGTAAGTGATTTTTTTGTATAGTTGAAAGATATTTGCTCCCTTACAGTGCTAATAAAAGATGGAAATGTTTTGTTTATTAAGCCTTTATAAAGGCTGCTCTTTCAGAAAAAGGAGAAACTCTTTTGAATTAAACAAAAATTTAGATAATTTTAAACGAACTTTAAAGGACGTTAATATATTACACCTTTTAATGATAATTTGTATTCTTTTAGGAGTTCAAGTCTTAAGAAACTGTCTGTCATAGAAAATAACTTTGATAATCATTTTTGAATAATAAAAATATTACTGATTTCTTTATTTTCTAAGATAAATGTAATCTGACACCATAGAACAATTAAGTAATTTGGTGTGGCCTAAAATATTTCATTGTATTTCATGACATTATTCACAAGGAACAGTAGATGTAATGTAGATATTAAATACAAGCATAATTCATTACTTTTTATAATTTACATATCATTTATACATACACACAAGCATAATACCAAAGACTTGAAAGGTTTTTCAGTATTGACATGTAATCAAAATTATCTCCCTTATAATTATAAAATGTAGGGAGAATCAAATTATCTCCCTTATATTATTAAAATGTTGGAAGAAAATAAATTATCTCCCTTATATTGTTAAAATGTTGGGAGAAAATGTCATTTTATTGTAACAATCTTAGACTATTTGAACTATTTGTATTTGCAATGTCAGTTGAATAATTATCCTGTATTTTAAACGTACAAATAATATTTTATGAAATCTTGTTTTAGATATTTATCATTAGAAAAAACTATGATGCAATTACATTGTATAAACACATTAAAAGTTGAATTTGTACATTTAGAAATTTGTGTTTTTCCTGACCTCAGAAAAACATTAACAACAAAAACATTCATGTAAATTCAATAGTAATATTTTATGGACGTTTTTATGACAAATTTTTATATTACAGTTTAACATATTTAACTTAAATGTTTAGTCTTTCACAATTTTAGTAGATGATTTTTAAACGACGTCTTTCATTAGAATTAATTATAAACATTAAGTACATGCATACTTTAGAATTTTATGTAAATGACTATTTATTTTAAAATCCCATGACAATCAGACATTTTATATACTTGCTAACATGACTCGATGCAATCAGTTTTATTTATTTTTTTAAAAGTCAAATTAAATATAGTAACCAAAAAAATGACATGTGTTCCCTTTAATTTACTCAGTAGGTCTATGAGTAGGAATATTCAACTCTCTAAATAGAATTTAAAGCTCATAAATATGTATAAAATATACGCATTTTGAATTGGTAAAAAAACAAGATTTGTTTATTTACATATGACAAATGTATGTAACCTTATTTATCATAATACATAAATGTATATGTATATATATGTGTGTATAATGTGCAATATTAATGTGATAAAAATGTGTGTTGTGAACTAAAAGATTAATCGTGTACATAGTTAAAGAATCATTTACCAATAGTTTAATAAAACAGTTTTGGCAAAAAAAACTGTAAAAGAGTCATTTTGGATTCTCTTCAAGTATTTCATGCTGAAGTATCAACTATCAATGACAAAATTCTGAAAAGTAATGTGATTAATATTACAGTTTTCTAATCCTTCCCATTTTTTACCTTTTTTTTAAATTGAGCATTAAAGAGTAATTTCAAAAACAATATCTGGATTAGCTCCCTTTGTACAAAGAGAATTCAGTGCATCACAAACTACAATTTTGTGTTCTAAAGATAGATATCCCTCACTTTTCTAAAGACACTTTTATGTTGATTATTTGAAACAAAATATTTGTAAATGACATAAAAATGAGAGGAATTGTTTTTTATTTATAGGTATACAGGGTTGTTAAAATCATGACTTAATAAGGCCATATGCATATTTGTCATTTTAGGATTTTTTCTTGAACCAAGCATTGTAAATTTTATTAAGTTGATGTTACATTTATCATCCTATTAAAGAAAATCACATTTTTCTGATTGTTCCTGCAACCTGAGTTATAATAATATGATTTACAAGATAAAGAAGCGAACTTTTACTGAAAATACGATTCCAACACAGTGAGAAAATTTCTATGACATTGTACAGAACAAATGAGTTATTATACAGATTTCTAAGCCTCGGTATACCAATATGATGGTGTCTGATTTTAAATATTGGAATACTGAATACTTGTATTCAATTTAGGCAGCTACTTCTTTTGAAATTCTCTTGGGTTCTCATGATTTATCATGCCTTTACCATGACGTGTACAACAAACAACTGAAATTTTAATTTTAGAATGAAATTTGAAAAATTTAATTTCAGAATTTCAGATATATTTAGAATGAAATTTCAGAATTTTAAATTATCAGACTGACATCAGAGATAAAATCAAGTAAAGATTTAGAGGGTTTATAAAATCTTTTGTAATTTATTATTATCCTATAACCTGAAACTGGGGACCCCTTATGGAGCTACATATTATGCAGACTTTTCACAAGTTCTTCTCTAATATTCCTTGTTGGGGTCCCCTTTTTCAGAGAACTGGATCTGCAACTGCCCATAGATCTTTAGATTCTGAAACTTTATAACAATTGTTAAAATAATGATTATTGCAGGATATTTCAAAATATTATTCTGTTAAAGTTTCAGGTGATGAAAGTTTTTTTTTAAGTAGATATTTTTATTGTTTTATTTAATTTACAAGTTTATTTAATGAGAAATGTTTGTGTATGTTAGATAGAGAATGTGTGATGAAGTTAATTGTACATTTCAAGTTTTATGTATATTTTGAAGCTTTTAGCTTAAAGCCTAAAATTAAAATCAAAAGTATTTCAAATGTCTTTGTTCTTATGTCTATGTTACTGCTGGGGGAAGTTTCCTCCTCAAGGGTACTAATAGGGTACTACAAGCCCATTGTTGACATGAGTTATTATTGATATGGTCAAAATTTATTATGATAAACAGTTTACAAAACTGTGCATTTTTCAATAGAATTTTTACTTCAAGGAAGATAACTGAAGCTGTCTTGGGCAAAACTTTTCGGAAACTTTGTACTTTTTCACCTTCTTTTTTGAAGACAAAACACAAAAAAAATTGCTTATAGTATCTGAGATATGGACTTGACCACCAAATCTTAAACTTTTTCACTGATCCATGAAATGAGGTCCAGGTCAAGTGAAAACTGTCTGACGGGTATGAGGACCTTGCAAGGTATGCACATACCAATTAAAGTTATCCTATCACTTATAATAAATGAGAATTTAACATTACAAAAAATCTACACTTTTTTTAATCAAGTAGTCACTGAACCATGAAAATGAGGTCAAGGACATTGGACTTGTGACTGATGGAAACTTTGTATCATGAGGCATCTATATACAAAGTATGAAGTATCCTGGTTGTCTACCTTCTAAACTATAAAGCTTTTTAGAAGTTAGTTTACAGGGCAGCTGCAGCCAAATCACTTTGCACTGATGACCCATTGAGGCATTGGGCTGTATTCTGCTTTTTGGTTTCGATGATTCTTTGTTGACGCATTTCCTGTTTACTGAAGGGTCTGTATTCATACCATATCATATGCTCTCATCCAGAGTATGGTTTAATTTGCCACTAAACATTAAACAGCCATCCATATATCAACCAATATCCGATTCCCCCAGAAAAGACTTGGAAGCAGCCCAATCAACAACATACAATACATGGCTGAGAACATGGGTTGGTACAGGAACCAACAAAAAAACTTATTCTATGCACAATCTCCTAATTCACCTATCTAGCAATTAGACTGTTGGTTTTCCAGTTTGAATGGTTTTACACTAGTAATTTTGGGCCCTTTATAGCTTGTTATTCGGTGTGAGCCAAGGCTCTGCGTTGAAGGCTGTACATTGACCTATAATGGTTTACTTTTTTTAAAATTGTTATTTGGATGGAGAGTTGTCTCATTGGCACTCACACCACATCTTCCTATATCTATGTTGTAAAAAGTAAAACAATAAAAATCTGCAGTCCATTAACCAACAGGATGACCACTTGATGACTTGTACAACAAATATAAAAGATGACGGTTTCAAAATGTGCTCATTAATACAGAAATCTAGCAAGTGCAACATGTGGAGCAGGATCTGCTAACCCTTCCAGAGCATCTGAGATTACCCAGTTTTTATTATGGTTTGTGTTGATTAGTGTTTAGTTTTCTATGTTGTGTCTTGTATACTGTTGTTTGTCCATAGGTCTTTTTCTTTTTGTGCCATGGCTTTATCAGTTTATTTTTTACTATATTGGTGAAAGTAGAATTACCGGACAACAGAGTACCTAAATTTAAGATATAGTAATTTACATAACACTCGTCTGGATTTTAATCTGATTTGGGCCTAAGCAATATAGCTCAGGTAATTTTTCTGTGCACCCTCAAAGCAATATTAAAACACTGAATAAATAAACACAAGCTGCTTTTTAAAGATTATTTTTAATCATTTAATACATTTCAAGTTAACTTGTATAACATCTAATTGATTTTAAAATGTTTACAAGCTCATGAATAACAACAGAATCAGTATAAAGGGAGTTAACTCAGAAACATCTCACTAGATGGGAGATAACTCTTGTATTCTTATAAAGAACACAATTTATTACACTATGAACTACAAGTAATAATTATATTTCATTGGATTTCATATTTTTTTTCAAAACCTATTTGTAGATTAGTTTATTTGGTAAAAAACATTTTTTCATGAGATGGCTAATGCACAATAAATATGGACAGAAGCTAAATATTATATTTCATTGGATTTCAAATTTGTTAAAAACTATTTGTATATCATTTTTTTGTAAAAATATTCATTGGACGGCTAGTGAAGAATAAATATGGACATAATTATATTTCATTGGATTTCAAAATTTGTTAATAGATATAGGAATATGTAGTATGAGTGCCAATGAGACAACTCTCCATCCAAGTCACAATAAAACTATTTGTAAATCATTTTTTTGTAAAAATATTCATTTATAGGACGGCTGGTGTAGAAAAAGAATGGACGGAAATGAATAATGTCACAGTTTCAAAAAATCAACTTATGACATGGCAACTTCAAAAAAAGGTATTTGAGCATGAGCAGGCGGTTGCTATGTGTAACTTAAATAATAAAAATAGTATTTTGATAAAAATGATAAAATGTTGATGATTCCAATATTTTCATCATTTTCTAATAATGTACAAATTGATAAATGGAATGCATCGAAGTTAAATATCAATAAAACATGTCAAATGTTAGATGTATTTCTTGTTTTAACAAAGGTTAAGAAAACTTGAAACTTTGATCATGATAAATATTTCAAGAATTACAATTTTGATGCTTTATGATAAGTTGATTTAACATACCCAAGAATATGACGTAATACATGTATTTCCAAGTGTCTAAACACAATACCGCTGAAGTGTCTAAACACAATACTGATATACATGTACAATGTATTCATTATGATTTGTTTGAAACCAATTTTCGTAAATTTCACAAATAAAGGTGAAAACCTAATTTAAAAGTTTAAAAGGCAATTCCAAATTCAAGAAAGGCCAAAGTCATTTTAGAGCAGTTGTTTCTTTGTTCAGCTGGCTACCCAAATTGTGTTTCTGTCTTGGAAATATATTCCAACATTAGCAATTTGGTGTTTTGAGGCTTATTTAAGAAAGTAAATAGGGCTTCAACTCAGTAAAATATGGATAATCAAAAGAAAAAGAAAACAAGTAGTAAGGGAGTTATCTACCCTTAAAATGAGTGTAAAACACAGCACACATTAAATACACAGCAATAAAGAAAATTGTAAAAAAACAATATTTATAAATAAAATATGATACAAATAAATTAATAAACAAATATATTGGACAGAATCGAGACAGTAGACCATAAATATTGGTCAGTATACATGAGGGTCAGGGAGGGGTTTACAGAATAGAAAATAAAGGGTAAAAATTGCAGAATTAAAATACAAATAATATAAAGAATAGAGAATAATGGACGCTGATATATTTATAAGATTGAATAATGGAAAAAATGAATAAAAAATAGAGGAAAAAACCCAGTCTAAAACGATAATGAATACAGAAATGAAATTAATACACCCTTCCAGACCCCTCATATATGCCACTTTATAGCACTTTTTAACAGTCAATACATAAGTATACAGATAAATTGTAATAAATAAATAAATAATTTAATTAAAACGTCATGTAATACTTGTTACTTTAAGTAATAATAAATTCTCCAGATATATAATAAATATCAACAATTTAAAAGCCTGAGAAAACCAAGGCATTATTTTTTAAACCTATTTCAACATTTGTTCGTCAAAATCAATATCCAATTTAAAGAGATTAAATTAAAAAAATGTAACAGTAAAATTTTGTCACGATCTAACTTTTAAAATACAAATTGTGTTTGTAAGCAATTTAAACATGTCACGATTTTGATTTTATCTGTAAAATTAAGAAAATAAACAAAAAATATAGAAATATTTAGACAAGAAATTTTTAAAAAGACTGCTTTTTTTATCGATAAACTCAACGAAAAATCGAAAGACGAATATATCGATATTTACAGTTATTCTATCAATTTCTATATCTTATCTCCTGAAGAAGATATTTTTCAGTAATAATTGATTTTACTGTAATTTTAAGATATGTACAGTAAAATCTGAATAATAACTGACAAAATAAACATCTTCTGTTCATTTGATGCTATATGTGTTGAATTTTCACTACATTGTTTCTTATTCAAATTAGAAATTTTATTCAATATTTAATTCAGTAAAGTTTAAGGTACAACGTTCTAAATAGCATAATTTGCTTGAGTAAAGATTTTCTTGTTTCATTTGGCAATTTAAAAGATACCTAACGGCCATTAAGAAAATAATGAAATATTTGAAAGACAGATTAATATGTGAAGCAAAATAAGAAAAATTAAATACTAAAACACTCCTTCTGAAGATTTTTTATATCTAAATACTTAGGTCTAGTATATAAGTACTTGTTGTACCAAGGTGTCTACGTAATGAATTTTTATGTCAATGAGGGTGAAATTCTGGAATGTTTTGAAAAAATATCATTTAAGTATAGATTGGTATTAAAAACAATTTAAAATTCAAATTGTTATCTGTATATATTATGGACTATTAATTCAGAAAAAAAGAAATGAATAAGAAATGATCAGAAATGTAACTTAAATCAATAAAAAGGCAATAAAAGTCTGTCATGCATAACAAAATAAATATAGTATTAATGGACGGTTTGTTTGACGTAATTCCTATATAATGAACAACCCATTTAAAACGATAAAATCTTTATAAAAGACATTTATGATTTAAATTAAATATATCATACATTTTAAGTTGGCAAATGTCATCATATAAAGTTAGTTACAATAATGAACTCTGAAGAACAAAGCATTAAGTTAAGGGAGTTCGCTTCTCAGTTTCAAAGTAATTAACTTTTCAAAACACTAGTTTATATAGATAGAGGATTCATAAAGGAATCCAAAGAGCAAAAAAAATATATAGGTCACCGTACTTGTTTTCGAGATATAAGCAATTGAAATTTTGGCGGGAACATATTCTCTCTTGACTTTTCATAGCTTTATCATTGACAAGTTGAAGTTCTCAAAAACTGTTAAAAAGTAATTAAAATTTTATAAGACTTTTACAGATGGCTTATCATTATACGTGTAAAAGATTTAATAAAAGAAAAATGGGGGTCACCAGGCAAATTTTTTCAAGGCATTCAAATGGATAAAACCAGAGGATTCCGAAAATCTGACAAAAAATCTAAAACATGACAAGCCAGCTTCCTTAATTAAAAACAAAGTAGAAGAGCATACAAGGTATAAAAATTAAACTTCCTAATGATATATTGAAAAACCATAATTCATGATCTAAAATATGTAAATTTTCATAAACTTGACGTTTTTTTCTTCTGTCTTCAACAATTGCAGATGAAAAGTCCTGATACTTTACCAGTTTTTGGCTATTTTTCTAACCCCAAAAATTCAATTGTTATTTATTAGTCCAAATTATGATTTTTATAAGAAGCATGCACAATTATGGCACCACAATGGTAACCACGGTAACATGATTGTTCTTATGCATCAGAACTTGTTGATTTTGTAATTGTCAGACATTTTTACATTTATGTCATCAAATACTAATATAATTTGTTGAATTTGAACATTGAATTTTCATGAACCTTCTCATTGAAATATGCTATTGACTGGTTAGTAGACAAAAATATACAGTGCCAAAAAATACCATTGAAATTAATTATAAAACTGCATTTTGAGTTGAGATAGACAGAAAAAATACAAACAGTATATTGTTCCCAATGGAAAGGGAAGAGAGGCATACACTTATTTTGGTCTAGGCTTACAGTGTTCAAGTAATTTGACAGCTGATACATGTATATATAATAACAAACAATTACATTGATCAAGAGCAATGTCAAATATTACTTAATACTTCATAGTCTACACACTGCACAAAATATATACTATTATTTTTTAAACAATGTTGGTATATAGTTGTTGATGGAAAGAAAACTGGAAAATGTTCAAATGGTCAGTAATAAGGTACTTCCAGTATTTCACTGCAACCTCTCCCCCCCTTTCATAAATGTTTTTCTGTACAAAAAAAAATAAATTTTGAAATAATTTTTTTCAGTTCTACCGTATTCAACACAATGAAAAAATCAATTAATTTTGGTTTATTTTTTCTAAAAATTGATTTTAAAATACCTCTTCAAACATTTTTAGTTTTCCTTAACAACATGCAATTATAAATGTCAATTCCAAATTAAATCTTTATCAAAAACCTTTAATTAGAACCAAATGAAAATTTGCAAGTTTACTTTTCATCGACAAAAACAAACAACAGAATTAAAAAATTTCCAATAATTATAAATAAATAACAAAAATAAATACAATATCACAGATACAGCTATCCCATGATTCTAAGTGAGAATTATGGGATGTAAAATGGAGGGAATACTTATTACAAAGATGTTGACATGTGAACAATTCAAGAGTTAGCTCCCTTTGAAAATGGACGGCATACAACTGACATATTTACACAAAATGGTAAAATAAAAGTTTTGTTGAAAAACGATGACATCAGAAATTGAGAATATGTATTCTAAAAAAAATGCTGATTTCAGATCGTGTTTTAACTGTGTACAAAAAAATGTACATTTACAATAAAATGACATTCAAATGTGCAGTGGACACTCTCTGAAACAAATGACAAACGCTCTGTTACAAAGAAATGCCCTTTTTGTGTTAAATTCACAATCAACAACTTCTAAACTTTATTGTGCACAAACCATATCACTCAACTATGTGCGGTATCTTTGTACAACGTCATAAGGGGAAGAAAAAAAACATAAATGCATTTTACATTTCAAATTTTAGCTGGCCACAAAATAGTCACCCATAAAATTCCTGAATATCATGTAAAAATAACTCTGATGAAAATGTCCTTTAACAATATTTTGTTCTAAATTGTGAACCATGATTCTCATTAGTTAAAGAACACCGGAAGTTTTCTTTCTGTTTAACAAAAACAAACAAATATAAATTATCCTTAACAACACATAAAATTAACCATAATTAACAGGTCTCTTATATTCTCTAATAAATTGGTCCAAATTTAACAATCATGATCACATGACATCAACAATTGATCACATGACATCTTTAACAACTTGTCCTCCATTTTGGACTAGGTATTTGTCCCTTTTTATATGTTCATCACAAGTTCCGTTAACATTTGTGAATAATTTTGTTCCACACTTAGCGAAGGCAGTGTCACAGATTTATCGCCTTCACGTAATGTCACTAATTGTAAGGAGGCTGTTCCTCCGTAGCCATTTTTATTGTCCAATGACAAATGCGGTAAATACTTGTCAGCGATGGTGTCGACCAAATAAGGATCTTCTCCAGAAACAATAGCCTTAGAGTTAGTAATGTGAACTTTGGTGGGAATTGTTACTTTCTTCTGTCTGCTACAAAAATAAAGAAAAATACACAAATTATTATTTTCAAACAAATCTGGAGAATATAAAAAATATAAAGCAAATAATGCCACTTGGTGGTTATCTTAATCATACCTGCCAACTGTCACTATTTGAGGGGATTTCCCCCATGGAGGCTCCAAAATTGAAATTTGGAAAGAGCAATTTTGTCCTCAATTTTAAATAAAACAATTATTTTACAATGATTTTAGGCTTATAAAAGTATGAAGAAGCCAAAAAACAACATTAAAATGTATTAGAAGGCCCACTTGAATTTTTGTTTGGACTATGTCAGGCATCTTACACACAAAACCCCCATAGGTATTTTGAAAGGTTGGCAGGTATGCTTAATAATAAGAACTTGCATTCTCATATCTGATAAACAGAATAAAAAAAAAGGCTTATTCTGAATTCACAATAACTGAACTAGGATTTTGTTCATATGCACATAACAATTTCTGAGTTTACAGTAAACACACCATCAAAATCATGTGTTCTTAGGTTGCCCTATTACACCACTGTCCCTTGCTAAGATGAGTTTTGGGCAACAGCAAACATGTTTAACCCAATCACATTCTGTCTGTGCCTGTCCCAAGTCAGTATTGGGTGTAGATTGTTGTTGTACATGTTGTGTATACATAAATCAGGCTTTATTTTTGAATGCTTTTACATCTTGTCTTTGCTTTCATCCACCATTTTCTACTTAAGAAAATTCCTGAACGTACATGATCAAGTCCAGAATATGACACTTGTTATCAATTTTAATTTTTGATGTTGCCTTTTGATTACCATGATTACAGACTTTCCATTTTGAATTTTCCTCAGAATTTTGGTATTTTTGTTATTTTACTTTTTGCATGATCGATTTTGGTCATTCTTGAAGATTGTAAAGTAACCTGAAGTTGCTAACATCTACTTCATTTGATCTTTGGTGAAAATACGTCTCATTAGATGTTTTTATTTAATAAAACGTAAACACTTAAAACAAAAAAATTGTTACATACTTCCCCCTTCTAATTGACCCTTGATCTTTATGACCTTCTGGTTTAACCCTATCAAACAGTTTCTTCATCCACAAGTCGGTATCTCCTGTTATTATAAGCTTTCTCTCTTGAGCAGGTCGAGATGGTTTCTTCATCTTGTCTTCTGGGGGTGTTATAGGTCGAACATCTGAAAAATAACCAAAGATAATGAAAACTAGTTGTCAACTTGAGGGTTAAAAGAATGTCTCCCTGCAAAATCCTTATCTGTTTTCATAAAGCGTAGCCTCATCTAAACTTGTGCGTGACCCTGATTGCTGTGGCACGTACTTCTATGAAAATAAGTGTTGAACTAGGATGTTTGTTACCTGACTAAATGGATATATTGAAAACATAAACTGAAACAACTGTTATACTTTAATTGTATTCTCAGTTGTGAATTGAATAAAATCAACATAAATACTTAAAAGAAATAGAGCTGCAATGCAACATGTGACATTGAAAAAAAATAACTTTTTTTTATGCTAAATGTAATGCTTTCCAAAATTTCTGTTTGATCATGTGTTATTACTTGTTCTATATGTCCATTTGTTCAAAAGAGATGGCTGCTGTGGTCATTTGATCAGTCAAAATATTTTTGGTGATTCCTAACAAAACCTTTCTGGTGTATATTTTCTAGATAATTTTTTGTAAATTTGATAAAAGAAAAGGTTGACCGACTTTATAATCCCCACTTTCTGTGTCAATCAATAATATATTACTTAAGAGTCTTACTTCTACCTTTAGCAAAAATAGACTCATTATATTAATTGGACAATAAATCATTTACTTATATAAAGCCTCATTGAACTTCTAGGAAGATGATTAATTAATTCAGATCCTCAGATGACTTATATAAATTAACTATTGATTAGGGCTAAAAATCAAGGAATACCATTAATATGGCATTATTCATTAAGTCCAAGAGAAATAGAGAATATGAATAAAAGCAAATATACTAGACATAATTGTAAATGAAACACAAAGATACGAGAACAGCATAAGTTATTTAGGGGTCAATGTATGACCTTCAACAATGGACAAGCGCCTATGTCAAACTGTAAATCGTCCCTAGTAAACATGTGACAGGTGTTTCACTTCTTTATTAAGATCTCAACTCTCACCCTTTTTTCACATTTAGCAGGTAAATTTGAAAATGACCTCAAACTAAAGACACAAAATACAAATCTCAGAAGATATTTAGAGGTCAATATATGACCTCTAACCAGCAAGCAAAAGATACAAATTACAAAATATATTAAGGTTACACTGACCACTTTCCCGACTTTAGACATGTACATATGTGATTTTTTAAAACTAGATTTTTGAGATTTCAAATCCTCACCCTTTGTTTAATCTCATTTAGTAGGGAATACTTGAAAAAGACCAAGTCTGAGATACAAATTTAACATATACTTGATGTACCAAACATGTATAATACATATAATTGATGTTTATTCAAGCTCCTATTGGAAATGAAAGGGAGTTCCCCTCAAATATTTCAGGAGTATTAGACCCACTTAAATTCAAAAGTGTCTTTTAATTATAAACCATTTAAATTAGAAGACAATTTTTTATCACTCACTCAGATCAAATGTATAAACTTGTCAAGTTTATTTTATTATAAATCATTCTTTTATTCAAAAGTGCATGTTCATGATATTAGCCTAATTTTAAAAAGATGAATTACAAAAGTTGTTATACAAAATTGAACCCTAAAATGGAACATTAAAACCATTATTTATTAGATCTTTGGTCATAATAGTTCATTTATAGCATGTAAACTTCCGAAACATTATATTGTTTCTAAAACAGGATCGCTTAATTTATAAATATATAATTTTTCCAATGTGTGTGTGTAAAATTTGCATTTTTTTTTAGAAGTACTGCTGCTTCGATCACCTTATAAATTATACTGAATATATTCAAATAAAGTCACATTTAACAGAATGTCACATGGTCACATTCTTTTTGTATCTGTCTTAAGTCAGGACCCTCAGTAGAACAGGGGTTGTTGTGTATGCCTGTCATATTTAATGTGTTTTGAAAAAAAAATTTGTTATAAATATGGCCCTTAGTTTTCTGCTTTAAATTGTTTTTCATTTTATAGCAATACAGAAAGAGTTTTTCACAGTTGAGGCTGTACAGTTGCCTATCATTGCCAACGACGGTACAAACCTCATTTTAACTCTCATTTGCAATCATACCATTATATATAATTCAGGCCATAAAAAAGAAAATAGCTCCAGTCATGCTTCAGTCCAATCAATCCTTATATAATCAAACAAATTTTTCCCACAAAAGGGGGAGTGGGGCAGCCCCCTAAGCCCTGCCCCCCCCCCCCCCCCCCACACACACACACACATACACTGGATCTGCCTATGTCCATCTCACTATAACCAAATCAAACATTAATCATTTATTTCAATGATCGGTAATCAAGCTACATATATTGAAATGTTCAATTTGTGTAAACAATGAAAACGATTTTTAATTCATTAATATCAATTCAATAATAAATTGATGTTTGGTTCAATATTTAAATTCAATTTAAATGACGCAACAAAAGTTGGTACGTTTCCAATCAAAATATTGGTATCAATAAATATCTTTTATAATTTAATTTTAAAAATCCTTTATATAACTGAAACTGATGTTTAACACACATGTATTTACAAATGTTTTATATAAATTCCTTTGAGATTTTAATATAATTTAAATACGATATATGTAAACTCCAGACTTAAGATACATTGTGTCAAGGGCGTCCATATAAAATGGGAGGCAGGACCTTTTTCGGGTCATCAGGATTTGGTGTTTTTAAGCTCAGGATTTTGGGATTGACCTTTTGGGGATCTAGGATTTCCTTTTTTAAATATCAGGATGTTGGGATTTATTTTTTTTTAAATTTGGGACCTTGGAATTTAATGTTTGTAAGCCCAGGATTACAGGATCAGGACCCCTCCATCCCCCCCCCAAATGATTATGAGACAACTCTCCATCAGAGCAGACTCAGTTAGCAACTGTAGGTTAGCATTACAACCTTCAGCAATGAACAAAACCAATATACTTATAATTAGCATGATATTAAAGGCCCTGAAATAACAAATGTAAAACAATTCAAAAGAGAAAACTTAGGTGTTCTCATGCAAGCGTTAAACAATATATAAAAAGACAAAAGTATTCGTTGGCATACAGACAGACAAGGTGATTGCAAAGAAGCAAGAAGCCACATCTTCTAGAGTGGTGATGTTAAGGTGGTACCTAACACTACAGGGAGATAACTCTGTAAAATCAACTGTACGTTTTAATTACGTTGTGTTGTTAAGGAAATATTAAGCTTCTCAATGATCAAAATAAGTGTTTGTCAAACTGCTATATAACCAGTGTAATTTTTCTGATAAAACGATTGGTTCAAATTTTTAATTTTTTTTATATTTTTGTCAAAGGGTCGCGTCAAAGTAAGTACTTTGTCAAAATTTCAAGAAAATTAAACGAGCCAAATTAATTTTAGTTGAAGTGTTGGGTACCACCTTTAAAACAGGTAAGTCACTCTCATCCAAAGAAAAAAAGACAAAATAAATCTTTCAAGAGAAAAAAAGAAACAAAAACATTAATAACATGGCCCAAACTAAAAAGACACACCTGAATATAACAAAACCAGACAGCTCTGTTAAAAGCAAAAACAGACAGCAAGGACTTTATTTGGTATGGCCTACAATAAGGCCTCTTTTTACTCAAATTCAATTTACAATTTTCAAATATGATCATAAATTCAAAGCAAACCTTTTCAATTAGAAGAAGCAAACATTTAACTTTTCAATTAGAAGAAGCAAACATTTAACTTTTCAAATAAATAAAAGTCTTAATTTGCATGTTTCTTAAAAACGATTGACATTTTATAGAATTTTGAAAGCTATTGGGAGTTTTGATCTATTCAATTTTAACATCCAGGTAGACAACAAATTTTCAAAACATTTGAATTCAACCATACAACATGTACAATATAAATCAAAAAGTCATCTATACAAAAGATAGTATTGATATTTTCTATATATTTGAGGCAGATTATAAATTATTGAAAAGTGAAATTGACGCTCAGTTGAATTCCTTGTAAATTATACCTTTTAGTATAATATACATATATATAATCAATATTTACATTGTATGGAAGGGTTTGATAGAAATTTTATCCTCGAAGAGATGAAGCACTTTAATATTTAGACGCCATTATAATCTTAAGCCTCTTTAAAACCAACTTGATTTTTTTTTAAATTTTTGTTGTTGATTAATAAAAAGCACACTATGAGGGTAGATGTGATATTGTATTTTTTTATTGAAATAATTAAACTGAAATATTATTTTTAATATGTATTATGCGAAGATGTTCAGGATAAGTTTTATCTTAATATGTATTATCAGGTTTTTTTTCTTTCTGTTCTTTTTGCTTTGGAGGTAGCTGAACTATAGGGTATTCTTGTGTAAAGTTTAACAAAAGTTTTTAAAATGTGAAAAGGCATGAAAAACAGACAGTTGTAGCATACTGGATGTGACATGGTTGAAAATGCACTCTTGAAAAATAAGTTGAAGGTATAGAATTCAAACCCCTAGTTAAGACCCGGTTGTAAAGAACATACACGAAAGAATTAAATATTTTAAACAAAAAAAGTCAAAATAGTTTTAGCACCCTGCATATATAGCTGTATCTTTGTCAATAGGTGAAATATTTTGGTAGCAATTATATCAAATGAAAGCTTTATGACTTGGAATCACTGCAGAACCCTTCTAGGTGAAATATTTTGGTAGCCATTATATCCAATGAAAGCTTTATGACTCGGAATCACTGCAGAACCCTTGTAGGTGGAATATTTTGGTAGCCATTATATCAAATGAAAGCTTTATGACTCGGAATCACTACAGAACCCTTGTAGGTGAAATATTTTGGTAGCCTTTATATCAAATGAAAGCTTTATGACTCGGAATCACTGCTGAACCCTTGTAGGTGAAATATTTTGGTAGCCATTATATCAAATGAAAGCTTTAGGACTCAGAATCACTGCAGAACCCTTGTAGGTGAAATATTTTGGTTGCCATTATATCAAATGAAAGCTTTATGACTCGGAATCACTGCAGAACCCTTGTAGGTGAAATATTTTGGTTGCCATTATATCAAATGAAAGCTTTATGACTCGGAATCACTGCAGAACCCTTGTAGGTGAAATATTTTGGTAGCCATTATATCAAATGAAAGCTTTAGGACATGGAATCACTTCACAACCTGAACCCTTATGTTAAAAATTTTTAATAATAAAGAAGTATATAAAATTCAATAGGAGGGCACATTTGCCCTGTCGTTCAAAACAGAAGTACCTGTTTTTATGCAACCAAACTTCAGGGAACCAGCAATTGCTCTAATATGCAATCATGTTGAATTTTTCAGGGCAAGTCAGGTTAAGGAATAGTTTTAACATGAAATAACTGCCACTATATTTTAACAAGTGACAAAGAAGCCAGTAATGCTTTAAATTGCAGAATTTAACTTAGAAACCAAAGGGGCTATGAATTAGTGCTTTTATTCCTGAAAAGCAGCACAATTTGTTTTTATTTGCCCAAATAGTATAGGCTACAATGCACAGCTAGATATGAAAAAAAGTCTTTTTGGCTTTTTACAATAAAATATTTGTAATTATTACATCTTCTAAAAATATTAGAGAATAATTAATTTAATGGGCAAAAAGTATAAAGAATAGAGAAAAATGGAAATGAAAAATTAAGTAAAAAGAATAATGACATGCTTAAATATAAAAAAGAATGTGTCCATAGTTCAATGGATGCCCCACTTAAATTATCATTTTCTATGTTCAGTTGACAGAGTTAAAATCTTTAACCTGAAGCGGGACAGACAGACTAAAAGACCGACGAACAAACATTTGCATAGACCGAAAAACATAATGCCCCTAGGTTGAGCATAAATATAGAGAATAATGAGCAAGGTATAAAGAATAAAGTAAAATTGCCTAAAAATTTAAGAATACAGATGTCAAAAACCCACCATCAAGATCCTCGTACATGTATATAGAAATTAGAGACTATCTCAATAAATGTCTGATCTTTTTCCTGTTTTGATTGTTAGCATATATAATTATACATGTACTTTTATTCAGAAACATTCTAAAATCGTCAAAGAAAACAGGAAAAAAAGTCCTGCTTTGATGCTTGTATTGAATGAATGGCTTTGGTAACTAGGTAACCAATCATTAACCACCTCAAAGAAAATATCACAAATTGAGGAAAAATTGATTACATAGAAAAAGAGAGACAAACACAATATTTATCTATTAATGCATTAATGCAATTTGTTATACAAGATAACTTGGAGAGTCCCGACTTTTCACGGTGAATTTCACCTGAGATAAATTTATAAAAGGAAAGGCAAAAAGACAAATATTGTTTGCAATAGTTACGTGCATACACAGCTATGATAACAGGCATTATATATATTCGTGTTTATGGCTTTGGAATAATAAATGACAATAACTAAATATTGATTTGTCAAATGACAAAATAAGTACAATTTAAATTTAAATGAAGCATTACTTCCAATTGACTATTTTCATATTACCGACTTTTGATTCAAGAATGAATAATTTCTGACACTGGTAACCTCCACTCTGGTAAGACATTCTGGTACGCGGTCAAGTAAGAGCAACTGAAGAAAGTAAAACCAAGCTAACAATCGGTACAATTAGGAGGGAAATCAACTTTAAATTTTCACAGAACTGATTGTGCAAAAAAAGAGAAGCATCATGAAAGGATTTGGAGTTTAAAATTTGCTAATATACAGACATATCAATCTCTCTGGGTATCCAAAATATTTAACCACAAAAAAGTGGCATAACTATGTGAAAATGTCTCAGCTTTGAAAGGAGCTATCATACATATCTAAGTTTATGAGCAGAGGAATTGCTCATCTGTGGCAATTCCTCTTATTATTTATTCCAGAGTCATCAGTCACGAATACATTTGTATGTCAATTCTCTAAGACTCTTTATATAAAAGAGATACAAAAGATAACACTGTGAAAGGGACATTCAAACTCATAAGTTGAAAAATAAACACCACCATTAAAAAAGTAAAGACAAACAGACAAACAACAGTTCACAAAACACAACATAGAAAGATAAAGACTGAGAAACACAAACCCCAAAGAAAACCGGGGTTGATCTCTGGTACTCCTAAAGGAAAACTCTTATTGAATCACAAGAGTTGACACAAATATTTGCACATGTTTAAAACACAATGAAACAAAATGTCCAGCTACAAGAGTTGGCTTAATATTTTTTTTTGTAATTCAAGAAATGTAAGTGGCTTAAGGTGGTACCCAACACTTTCACTAAAATTAATTTGGCTTGTTTAATTTTCATAAAATTTTTACAAAGTATTTACTTTGACTCTTTGACAAAAATATAAAAATTTCAAAAAATTTGAACCAAACATTTTATCAGAAAAATTACACTGGTTATATAGCAGTTTGATAAACACTAATTTTGATCATTGAGAAGCGTAATATTCCGTTAAAAACACAACGTCATTAAAACGTTGAGGTGAATTTACAGAGTTATCTCCCTGTAGTGTTAGGTACCACCTTAAAGAAATATTTTTTTTCAATTAGGGCTGACAATTTTGTCTGAAGGTCCACTTGTTTTGTTGTCCATTTTTAAATTCCATATTGTGGCAATCCTGTAATAGGTTAAAAATAGTGACTTAGCACTAACTAGCTATTACATTGTTTTCTTTGGAATTTGACCTGTATATATATAGAAATCTCTCTAACTATTAATTTCGATCAAGAATATAAATTAAAAATAAAAGCCTTTTAAAGTAGAAGTCGTTAATCTTTTCTAGAAATTGAGATTAACTTTATTCGTACATATATAATACATGTATACAATTATGAACATTTTTTAAACTTTAAATTTAGAAGTTCTTTTTTACTGGCATTCTGAGGATTAGAGAAATTGCATGAGATTGGTGAAAATAGATGGGATGTCCAAAGAAAATCTACAGGTTCAAACCAAATGTTTGCACTCTCAGTTGGCACATATTAGAGTGCAGAAATGACACATCATTTGGTGCTAATTCATGATTTTTTTTTGGCACTTTTCTCTCACTGATACTACTTTTTTTACCCCCTTAGTATCCCACACAAAAAAAAAAGTGTGTAATCTTCTTATAATTTTAATGTGTGTCTTAATTTAGACGGCTAAAAGTTAAGTTGCAATGTTCCTGGTTATATATAAGTGCAGTGCAATCACCAGCTGTTTGGTAATTAAAAACAGATGTAATATATATATATATAATTAACAGGAATGGCCTCTAAAATATTGTCACAGAAATGATTCACCAGCATCAACTATTAAAGGTTGCAAGCTTCAAAACATTATTTCCAAGTTCATAGTACCACCTTCCCCCTCTTTCATGTCTTTACAAGCACTCATCATATTTTGCCTTCATTGGCAAATAAACTAATAAAACATCAACCAGAGGTGCCATTATTTTCCTCGAGATCTCTCTCTTACATTGTTTTTTTGTCATTTTTTTTTAAAAGTTTTTCAAATATGAAACTGATTCTTTCTTCGCATGATTAAATTAAATCTAATTTAGGAGGGCTTATATTAATATTTGTTAAAGTGTTGTTCAATCAGATTAAATTTACAAACTATAATCTGTTATGCAATACATGTATGATTATCTACATGAAATAAACCAACTAGTGGTACATGTACATCTTGGAATTTTAAATACATGTAGGATTAAATTTAAGACATTCCTGAATTTTATTTTTTAAGAAAGAAACAATAATGTGTGCCCCACTCACACTATCATTTTCTATGTTCAATGGACTGTGCAATTTGGGTCAAAACTCTAATTTGGCATCAAAATTAGAAAGATCATACCATAAGAAACATGTGTACTAAGTTTTAAGTTGATTGGATTCAACTTCATCAAAAATTACCTTGACCAAAAATTTTAACCTGAACTTGGCTGAAGCAGGACAGACGGACAAACGAACTGAGGAACGGACCCACAGACCAGAAAACATAATGCCCCTCTACACTCGTAGGTGGGGCATAAAAACAAGTTCAACTTTAACAAGTGTGCCATTTAAAGTACTGTTATTCATGAACCTGATTTGAGTCTAAAACAACAAATATAAACTTAATTCTTGTGATGCCAATTATCATTTTGCTTTTAAGACATACAATGTGTGTTAATGTAGGTACTTCAAACAGTTTTACATAAAAAGTTCAAAGTTCAAATCTACAGATATAGTAAACATACAAAATTTAAAAAAAATATACACAGAAATCATGCAACAAATCAATGACAGAAAATGGCCCAATATTTCAACATAAATAGGTCTTTGTTAAAATTTCTTGATTTATAAGTCTTGATTTAGACAGATTTAAATACATGTATTTAAACTTATGTGAATTATACATTCTTTTATAGAAAACATATCAAGAAATGATAAAATAAATCATTAAAGAATCACGGTAACAGCACATGTATATGTTGAATCGCCCTACAAGAGTTATGAATTTTATTTCTAAGTACATATCAGGAATTAAGTTTACCAGATTAGCTTTAAATGTAGATTATTTTGACAACGGTAGACAAACATTCGTAGTTTATCCAAGGTTTAAATACCAGTACAAAAAGCACAAACCAGAAACTCCTTCCTCATTCTTCATAGAACATATAATATAGATAAATTTAAACCTTCAGTAATCTATGGCTTCTTTATGC
Organism: Mytilus edulis; assembly: GCF_963676685.1. Classification (NCBI taxonomy): domain Eukaryota; kingdom Metazoa; phylum Mollusca; class Bivalvia; order Mytilida; family Mytilidae; genus Mytilus; species Mytilus edulis. The sequence goes on along the minus strand of NC_092356.1, from coordinate 10,969,514 downwards.
ATTCGGGTCAAGATAGATTTGTCTTGGCATGTTTCTGTACATAAAGACCTCACTATATCTATAAGTAATGTTGATCTTAAATTTAGAATCAGTGCCAATATGTTGCTGAAAGAGATCAGTATAACCAGAATGCCTCAGGCTATTTGTAATACTGTTGGTTCATTCAATTTCTTGGGTACCAATTTCATAGTAGAAAAATTGCATATTGGTGGATATATTTCATTGCCTGGTTTTGGCAAGGGCCACATACATTCCTTTAGAAAATTTGTAATTAGTTGAGCATTAAATTCATGGTTCCCCTGTACCAACCAAAATCCACAAAAATTAGAATACAACAAATACTATAATCATGCTAATGAATCCATAGTTATACATTCATAATTCAATTTTAATTAAGTTGCAAATTTTTATACTTTGAAGACTCAGGTTGCATATTTTGGCTTTAATATTGATTTACTTATAGGGTCTTTGCATTGGAACTAAACACATTTATTCAAAAACCAGTTGTTGACATGACACGGGTTATGTTCTTCTCATATATTTTATGATAGTATGATACTTAAACCCTAACGGGAGGGATTGTGCCTGATATTCATATGATGAAGACATAATCTTTCAATCAGTTTAATTGAGGTCTGGAGCTGGCATGTCAGTTAACTGCTAGTATGTCTGTTGTTATTTATGTATTATTGTCATTTTATATATTTTATTTTGTAACATCTTCTGACATCGGACTCGACTTCTCTTGAACTGAATTTTAATGTGCGTATTGTTATGCGTTTACTTTTCGACATTGGCTAGAGGTACATGTATAGGGGGAGGGTTGAGATCTCATAAACATGTTTAACCCGGCCGCAATTTTGCGCCTGTCCCAAGTCAGGAGCCTCTGGCCTTTGTTAGTCTTGTATGATTTTTAATAGTTTCTTGTGTATAATTCGGAGTTTAATATGACGTCCATTATCACTATACTAGTATACATATTTTTAAGGGGCCAGCTGAAAGACACCTACAGGTGCGGGAGTTTCTCGCTACGTTGAAGACCCATTGGTGGCCTTTGGCTGTTGTCTGCTCTATGGTCAGGTTGTTGTCGCTCTGACACATTCCCCATTTCTTTTCTCAATTTTAGGTTAACAAACACAGCAAATTTGATCTCATCATCCATTTAGTGCAATTTAAAATGCAAGTATAATCTCTTGCACAGACTACCAGAGGTCAATGGTTTGCAAAAAAATATTATTCAACTAAAGGAAATCATGAATATGACAGCAATGTTTTCCAGTAGTTCTACAGAGTTCTAGAAATGTTTTTGTTGCCTGGTGGTCCTTGAAGAAAATATGCAGGTACTGATCACTATCATTTCTATTGCATTAATTACCAAAAAATCCCTAGGACCACTACTTGTCCAGAACTCTGGTTCTGTTGGTAATTTAGTCAATATATTGGTTTAATCAGTTCTTATTCTAGACATTTGAGAGTTCCTGATCTAGTTATTTTTCCTCAAACTTTTAACTTGTAAAAAGTTAAGAATGTTTTTACTGTTACCTTGAAAGTCTTCCCCTGTTTCCTTAGTTCCTAATGGTGGTAATGAAGGAAACAGGTTACCAGGTGATACATTGCTAGGACAATTTGGTTGTTTCCAAAATGATTGTGGTAAAGCCCGCAACCGCATAGGAACTGAGTCTACAAAAAAACAACACAAAGAATAATAATTAAAAGTGTTACATACATGATTTACTGTACAAATATGTACATGTACAAGTGTATATACATGTATATATGACTGTCACCCGAGAGTTACCCATATATATATATACATCATACATGTACATATTTGGTGGTGTTACATCAGATTAGAATTCCGCTCAAACCAGTGCTCAGGGGCCATCTTAAACTTGCAGTTGAGTGAAAGTTACTTTTGAGATGAAAAAGGGCAATAAAAGCCCTATTCCCTTGCTTTATGTGAGTGATTTTAAAGGTGTTTTTTTGCTGTGCATGTACTGTTTTTGTGTCGTGGATGGATACCCCACATATCCTTTGTTTTTCTATTATATTATATGTCTCTACATGCTGTCAGTCTGTCTCTACATTAAATTGGTTTAAATTGTTTCATTTTTTTTACAATATGATTTTATCATATTCCTTTTTGTACTTTCTCATTATCATGATTATAACTACATTTGAAAAACCTTATATTTAGATTTTAATAAACAAATTTCAATTACAAAAATGTAGTATTTCTAAAAAGTTTTCATGACAAAATCCAATAATTTCAGTTGAACTTACAAAAAAATGTAAAACAATAATAACGTCTTATTGATCAACAAAGAAATTTATTTACAAACAAAGACGTTACGGACATTCTGGTCTTATTATCATATGAAAGATCGTTGAGTTTGTTTATTGAACCATTTTACAAAGAAAGTATAGAGCAAAAGTAATACTGATAAAATCGACCATGACTAACACTAACAAGGGTAGTATATACATGTAATTGAATTCAAACAATGTAAATTTTGTATGTTTAACAGTGGGGTTAAACAAAGTACTAGATTATGACGGAAAGTCCATAAAGAGAATAAATTTTTATTTGGTTTTCTACTTATAATTAAAAGTTTATATTTCAAGTATAAATATATACCGAGTACAGTACACAAATATAAAAGTTCAAATTGTGGTTTGGTATCCACATGACTGACCTTTTCTTCTTTATAAAACAAGAGTGCACACACTGAAATGTCTCGCCTTCTTTACTAATCATTGATAATATGTTGATAGTCCTAAGTATAAAGCTTTATTACAACTGTCACATAAACTTAACATTAACCAAGATAGCTTAACAAAGACCAATGAACCATGAAAATGAGGTCAAGGTCAGATGAACCATGCCAGGCAGACATGTACAGCTAACAAAGCTTCCATACAACAAATATAGTTGACCTACTACTTAGTTTAAGAAAAATAGACCAAAACACAAAAACTTAACACTGTGCAATGAACCGTGCAATTGAGGTCATGGTCAAATAAAACCTGCGGGACTGACATATAAATCATAATATATTCCCATACACCAAATATAGTTGACCTTTGGCATATAATATTAGATAAAAAGACCAAAACTTAAAAACTTAACTTTCATCACTGAACCATGAAAATGAGGTCAAGGTCAGATGACATCTGCCCGCTAGACATGTACACCTTACAATCATTCCATACAACAAATATAGTAAACCTATTGCATAAAGTATGAGAAAAACAGACCAAAACACAAAAACTTAACTATAACCACTGAACCATGAAAATGAGGTCAAGGTCAGATGACACCTGCCAGTTGGACATGTACACCTTCCAGTCCTTCCATACACCAAATATACTAGCCCTATTGCTTATAGTATCTGAGATATGGACTTGACCACCAAAACTTAACCTTGTTCACTGATCCATGAAATGAGGTCGAGGTCAAGTGAAAACTGTCTGACGGGCATGAGGACCTTGCAAGGTACGCACATACCAAATATATTTATCCTATTACTTATAATAAGAGAGAATTCAACATTACAAAAATTCTGAACTTTTTTTTCAAGTGGTCACTGAACCATGAAAATGAGGTCAAGGACATTGGACATGTGACCGACGGAAACTTCGTAACATGAGGCATCTATATACAAAGTATGAAGCATCCAGGTCTTTCACCTTCTTAAATATAAACCTTTTAAGAAGTTAGCTAACGCCGCCGCCGTAGCCGCCGTAGCCGCCGCCGGATCACTATCCCTATGTCGAGCTTTCTGCAACAAAAGTTGCAGGCTCGACAATTAATGATCGCAATTGGGATCGATATCCAGCCCTATTTGACAAAAATATTTAATTACATGATGTTGTATACGTATCAAATGATTCAAATCCTCTTAACAATATCGCTACATGTACATGTACATTGTACATTTTGTACTACAGTACATATTTCATTATATTTTTCTTAAACAATTTAGAAAACTTATTATGATCATCGTAAATTTGAAAAAGACTTTAAAATGAATTTTTCTTGTTTTTAAATATCAAGTTTAACAAAAGAATTGCCTGTTTAATTGATTTACATGTACATATACACACATGCCTTTATTCTTGCTAAAAATATCTGGTAGTAAATATGTACATGTACATAAATTGTACATTTTTATTCAGAATGATATTAAAGATTGAGAAAAAAACTTAATTTAACCAACATTTATGTCATGTATGTATGTCATGTATACATGTAGATATGTATATTTATCAATTGCAAACAATCATATATATATACTGGAACACTTCAATAAAATAGGAATTTATTACAGCTTTAGTAAAATTGAAGACTTAAACATAATGCATTGTACAAATGTTGTAAAATACTCTCTATTTCAGTTTATATCAGATTTATTGAGGGTGGCTATAATATTAATGTCTATCAACAAGAGTACTCCTCTAGGGTACATTATTGTATACAATGAACTTGAAGCGAAAGAGCCTCTGAAAATCAATTACATATTCAGAAAGAGTGGCTTTATCAGGTTAGGAACATTATCCCTCAGATGTGAGGTAACCCCTTATTGTAATGAATCCACCTTTTAAGAGGGGTATATACATTTGTAATTAAAGTGATAAAAAATATTGTTTTTGTAAAATCACTGTTTAGTACAAATGTCAGCATGGTCAGAGCACATAAATGTACATGTATATATTTATATTATTTAGAGAAAGTTTCCATATATACATTCATATACATGATATATGTATATGGTAAAAACATGTACATGTCAAGAATTTTGTAATAATATATTCCTGGACTTGAGCAAATTCTATTCTTTATTATCTTGATTATTAATAATATTTGAACCTGATATATATTTGAATATTAAAGGTACAAAAAAAACTCACAATGTACCATTTATATTCTCCTTTACAAACCCCTCTCCCCTCAAGAAATGAAATGAAGACTAAAACAGAAATTGCAAGGTCCCAGTTCAGACTTTAACTTGTGGATAGCACTAGCGCTAAGACATGTACATGTTTATGCTTTCACATGTCGGTCATGACTAGAATTGCGAGTTTTATTAATTTAAAGTTCAAAAGTGCTGTTCTCATGGGTTTTCACTTTCATAATTGTAAAGTTTTACCTTAATTGAGATGAATATCTGATTTGTGATTAAAGGACTTGCAAATGATGGTAAATTGAAATCCTATGAAGTAAAACCAATTTGAATTTTCCCTATGGATTGAAAATCTGAAGCTAACATCATAATGACCCTGAGCTGTGGAGAAATTATTGAATTTTGCTTATATTTGTTTATCAATAATTGAAACAATGGTCAATGTCTTTCATAAGTACAATGAAGTACCTGGCTCAGCTGGTAAATTACCTGGCGTTAATTTCTCACATAGATTTCAGGAGTATTGATTTGTTACAGCAGAACATAAACAAGTTTACAACTGATTCAATAGACTTTGGAATTGACCCCATATTTCTCATTGTTGTTATGATGTAAAATCAATTTTAGTGTCTTAATATACATGTATAAAAGGTGGAGTTAATTAATTAGAATTAAATCTGTCAGCAGAAGTGTTAACTGATGTTCTATATATTATCCTGACTATAGGCTTAGGATGAGTAATTTAGCATCTGTTTCAAGTTCACAATATTAATGCAATCCAGATTTGTTTAAGCTTACATTTTGTATGTACTCTAAAGGTACAAATGTATCTTAACTATTATCACCAGGGGTAGATCTAGAGGTGGCCTTCTCCACCCCCCCACACACCTTATTTTGTGGAAAAAAAAATGTTTTTGAATCTCTGATGCATGACTGGAGCAGGCTCCCTCTTAGACAGTCTGTTGGTTCCCATATACATTTGTACATGTATGAAAATTTGTTGACCCACCACAGCCCACTCATCATGATCAGTGGCAGATCCAGAACTTTTCCTAAGGGGGGGGGGGGGGGGGGGGGGGGGCGCTGACTGACTTAAGGGGGGGTGGGGGCCTCCAGTCATGCTTCAATGATTCCCTATATAATCAACCAAATTTTTCCCAAAAATGGATCCGCCTATGATGATAAAACATGAACATGTGACAGTCCTAAGACAGGGCCATAAAAAATAATAGGTTTATTTGCCCTAACCCTACCTACACAGAAAAAAGCTGTCCACTCAAATTCTTTTATTGTCCTGATTTGAAGAAGTTTTTTTTAATCAGATAGGCATATACACTGTACTTCAATTTCTTTTTTTGAAAAAAAGAAAGAAAATGCATACATGTACAATGTACCTACCTGCCCACTGTCTCAAACTTTGGGTAGCTACATATACATGTATATAGGGCAAACCAAAATATTTTTAACTGTTGCCTATAGTCTTTAAATACAAATGTACATGTAGGTAAATATACATACATGTACATGTACATATGACATATATATATCGGTGAAAAATGTACCTTTTCCCTATGTATATAAAAATTATATACATTTAACTACATTTGTACTGTGTAACTGTGATTTTAACATGAGGTGGGGCAGACAGATGGACGAACAGAAGCACAAACCGATAAATGTAATGGGGCAAACAGTAACTATTTTAAATACGTTCTGCAATGTATTATTGCATCAATATATCATCTCCTATTCCACCTGTTATATTTTTAGAACTCCTTTTACAAATGTTTTACATGTACCATGTGTACAGATGAAGTACTTGGAAGCACTTTGGTGTGCACTTAGAAAAACACTTTTTTTTGTAACAATTTAAATGAGACTAAATAACTTCCAACAAACATCAAAAACACAAAAAATAATTTCTTAATTAAAGGTTTAAATAAATTACAACTTATAATGTTCCATATAGTGATTATTGAACTGGTTACACGTTACATTTTTGTTTTCTGCAGCATACTGTACATGTACAATGTACATGTAGGTGCCCTTTTGTTAATTTTCATACACTCTAGGTGCCCTTTTTATAAATTTTTACTTGCTCTAGATGCCCTTTTTGTGTGATAGGGGAAACACTATAATTCCTATCTACTAAAAATGTATCATACATGTAGGCAATGATATTAATTGTTTGCATTAAGTTAGTGGAGAATAAACCCTTTTTCCCTTGGAGAAGAATCCCAATTTGAAAAAATAATGACTAAAAATTATTCCCAAAAAGACAACTTTTTCCCAAACAGTGCAGTCTCAGTAGTAATTGTGCATAAATACAAACTGAAAAACACTCATTATACATTTTGCATGCCTAAAATGACTATATGTGCAGATTTGATGGTCTATTTATGTATCATTACTGACAAAAAGGGGTCTTATTTCAAAGCAGGGTTTGACTCTTGAAAGGGAGTCTGTAAATTGAAGTTTCAGTCAAATTCATGGGTTATTCTAAATTTCCCAATTTGATGAAAATTACGCATATTTTCCCAATAAAAATGGGTAGAGGTAGTTTTGAAAAAAGCCAAGAATATCACTGTACTAGGTAGGACAAAAAATTTACTATAACATGATCAGATCCCTTAAATAATGTGATAAAAAATGTGTCTATTTTATATTGTAAAATCAAATATTACTAGTACGATAATGAAACAATGAACAAGTGAACAAGTACATTACATGTATGTACATCAACATTGTACCAATTTATTACCTCTTCTAGGTTTCACTTTTGGCGGTGTAGGCGCCCGTTTCTTTAATCCAGTTTTAAAGTCACCAAAATAAACACTTGTCTTTTTCTTTTTAGTTTTTTTTATTTCATGCGCATGAAATTTAAATCCAGGAGGTCGTTCATATGTAGGGCCACTGGCAGTACTACTGCCACTGGGTGATGCCACATTTTCATAGTCATGATCATGCTCACATGCCTCACGATTCTGATTTAAAGATGTATCATTAGATCGCGGACTTGGTGGCAAACTGTCACTTTCTTCATCACTAGTGGTGACAATAGGTCCTGCCGCCACTCGTTTTGAACCCTGTGATTGATTTAATCGTGGTGTTACTATAGGAATAAGTTCATCCTCATATTTAATCAGTGATGTTGACCCTTTTTTACCACCATGTGTTTTGTGTACATTAGCAGGATGTAAATCCAATGACAATATATTTACATTTGACATGCTTCGAACACAGAAAGCACAGACTTTAATTCACTATGCACTTTCGTAGTAACCAAAACAATCACATTTTGAAAACATTTGACATCGATTTAATTTTGTTTCTACTTCCATTTGATTTTTAATAATGTAATTCCAATTAAAATTATAAAATTAACACTTTTTACACACGAAAAGTCAAAACATTCAACAAGATATAACGTGAACTGTGTGAACGACCTCCCAAAATAAATGTGCAGTTATCGGCGTGTATGGACTTGACAACTTCGCACACTTTGCGGTATATATAGTTTGCTGGAACTTTACATATACTTTATCATTTTAAAACCTATAATCGTCCATGGTTCGTTGATTACAATTTTTCTACCTGGATTCCAGATTGACGTTTAGCGCCATATTGTTAGTGTTGATGCTGTTGATAACGTAAATTGTCACCAAGTTCTCGATGTAAACACTACTTTGGTTGGTTATCAAATAAATGACGTCATTTCATTCATACATTTTCCTTCTGCAAGGTGCTCAAGAGTGATCTCCCATGTGATAATACTATCATGGCTATCATGTCAAAGATAAATATTCCTGTGGCGGATCCAGGGGGGGGGGGGGGGGGGGGTTCCGGGGGTTGGAATTCCCCCTTTTTTGTTGATCAATGCATTTGAATGGGAGCATATAGTTGGAACCCCCCTTTACTCTGGGTTGGGAACCCCCCTTTTTAAAATGGCTGGATCCGCGCCTGTATTCTATATTAGATACATAGATGCTGGGACTAATATAGGATAAATAAGGATCTACATGAGGTTTACAGCATAGAGAATAATTGCAAAAATATTTAGAATAAAGAAAAATGAAACAAAATGTAAAAGTAGGAAAAAACTGGAAAATAAATAAATCAAGCAATCATCTGGGACTATTATACGAATTTGTCATTGATTATCATTAAACTAGTCCCAGGCAATATTACAATCAGAAATGATGAAATAAAGAATTTATCTTTTGAGACGACAGAAAATCAGTTTGATAGTTAGGGGTGGGTCCCACCATTTTAAAAAGAGGGGATCCCTACCCAGCCTGACAAAAAAAAAGGGGGGGGTGTGTCAAACTATATGTTCACCAAATGGATATATAAAGTACTAAATGGTGGCCCCATTGCCGGCAATGCTATTTTCAGCAATTATTTCCTTAAAAGGCGCTTTTAATAAACTAATTATGGAAAAACTGCTGATGTCTAATTGAAGCTCGGTATCTATTTGCGATTTTACCGCACTCAAATATATATATGGTCCTATGGCCTTTCTTGGTGAATTTTGGGGTTTTTCACGATACCTGACGATTTCGCAGAAAAATTTCCCTAATTTTGAGTAACATAAAAAAAATATTTCCGGCCCTTCATACTATACATTTAAGGACAAATTTGTGCTTGCATGAAACTTCATTCATAATGCTTTCCAGAAGAAAAATATATAAAAGATATAACAACCAATCACAGAGAGCCATCTATTTTTATCTCTATGTCATGTTCCCTTCATAAAATGGCTGCGCTCATGTAATTTTATTGGTACATTGTAACCAAATGCATTGATCGGCCAAAAAAGGGAGGTTTTTCCAACCCCCGGATCCGCCAATGAAAGTACTGAAAATAATTTTCACCACAATTTACAGAATATAAGCGTTCTTCATACGAGATGTGGAAAAATTCCCTAAAATCTTAGAAAATACTGAATCAGTCAAATCACAGTCGCTTGAATTTTAGTGATATATGTATGAAAAAAAATTAAAAAACTGTTATATGTAACTTTCTAGCCAGGTGATCCTTAAATACGACAATTTTGACTATGATTCGCGCCTCACAGTAAATGATGGTGGTAAAGGGATATTTTCATGCAACGTTTTCCGCCTGTTTATTTCCCGTATTTTCGTGTTTTGACGTTTTATTTGCCGTTTTCTCGTTTTTTTGCTCTATTTGCGTGCTTCGTGTTTCCCTTTATTTTTTTTCGTGTTTCGTGTCTGTGCTCTTAATTTCTCGTGCATGCCCTGCATTTTATTAAAAAGCCAGTGTGTTATAATGAGACCTGAAATTTGTGTTACTTTATAGTAATTAATAGATATATGTTGTTACCATTCTCGGAAAAAAAAGATCTCGGAAGGTATCACTGATTTTTTTAATTCCTCAGTTGGGGTAAAACAAGGGTGTATTTTAAGCCCTAATTTAAGCACTAAATAACTTTGTGGTACCACCTCCTCATATAATGTTTATGAATTTGGTATGATATATATATGTTTGTATGTTTGTGTATAACAAATTTGTATTGTCTTGGTATCAATCCTGTAATTTTGGATTTTAAACCAATAAAAATTACGTACTTACTTACTTACCACGAAACATATTTCTAAATTGTTTTATAAATTCTTTTTTTCCAAAGCAACCATGCAAAACAGATGATAAGAGTAATTACTGTGCATTTAAATAATTAATAAATTTATAGTTTGTCTAGCGAAATATTGCGTTTTTTTTTTTATCATTTGGCAAATATTTTAAACAATGTAATATTCACATATTACATAGTGTGTTAAATTACATTGTAAGGCAATCTATGTTTAATGATATTACATACAAGTCAGCTGGTATCATTCCTGTATTGGAATTTACACCAATAAAATTATTTGAATTGATTTGATTTGATTTTACAAGTCGATTGTTTCGATACCATCTGAATATTAACAGTCAATAATATATCATTTTGAAGATTATAAGACATGCATGTTTGTCAATAAACTAGGTTCCCTGTAATTTTTATATTTTTGAAATGGGTAGATATGACATTATTATCATAATTAATGATCATGTAATTAAAACAATAAACAGGTAAACAGGTAAACGACGCAGGCGTATTTGCTTTTTACTTCCTCAAAATTCCAGTGAAAATTTGGTAAGTTTTTCCAAAGTTTTACCTTTGATTCCTCCATTTTTTAATGTTAATTTGGTAAATTTTATCAATGTAAAACTCAGAATTATTAACTAAAAACTGGATTCGAAATTTATTGCGTTTGTAAGCACGTGTATACCGTTTTTTTCGTTTTAGAGTAAGATTGATATTTGAATGTATTATACCAGAGTATACATTACCATCCTAATGCAAATCAAGTCGATCTGTATTACATCAAAATTTAATTTTAGTAGAATTTTTGGTTTAACACTGCTGTTTGTGCCATATATATGTCAGTTATATTGGTACCTAACAACGAAAATTCAGATTCTAAATATCAACATCTTCATGTCATGTGTTTGCGTGCTTTGTTAGAGATATATTTAGGTTGTCTACCTTATCATAAGACAATTAAAATCATTATACTTCACGTTAAAATGCCATATTTTGATTGGCTAATTACGCGGGTGTTAATTTACTCTTTCACATGGCTGAGAGGGTGACAATTTTTTTTAATGTCACCCATTCGTCCGGACCAATCAAAAATCGATAATTTAAGGGACAATCAATTGAAATTGCAAAAAAATATTAAAAACAATACTTTAAAAGATTCGATTATTTGACTGCCAAAAACATCTCGCTTCACTTGTCTGTTAATTTTTCTAATATCTGTAACTTTATGTAAGTGACGTCATAGAAACTACTTTTAAATAAAATTCATCTCTAAAAGACAATAATGAAAGGACATTCAGTATAATAAATTAATTAACGCATAGCTGAGAGGGTTATAGAGCAGATTGGTACCCCGAGAAAAAATTGTCAACCGCGGCGAAGCCAAAGTTGACAATGCTTTTTCGAGGGGTACCAATCTGCTCTATCACCCTCTCAGCTATGTGTTATTTATATAATAATTTCCCTTTCATTCACTTTTACAGAGAACGCAAGAAAGAAGAATAGAATGGACGACTCCGACCATCTTCTAGTAGCTGCAATAGATTTTGGTACCACATATTCTGGATATGCATTTTCGACTAGAAGTGATTTCAAGAAAGACCCGCTAAAAATCCATGCTAATCAAGCTTGGAATGCCGGTGGGAGACAGCTGCTTTCATTAAAGACTCCAACAGTTCTTTTACTTGACAAGGACAAGAAATTTGTTTCATTTGGTTATGAAGCAGAAAACCAATACTCCGACCTCATGATGGATAAAGAACATGAAGATTTCTACTACTTTCATCGATTTAAAATGAAACTCTTTAAAAATAAGGTAATTGCTATTATGGAAGTTCGTACGACCAAAAGTCTTTGAATCATATGGTTATTTCAAGCAATTTCAACAAATTGTGTATGAAAGGGAACAGCTTCCACCATTGACTAACATAAATAAAAAACAAACAGACAAATGAAAACAAATTAAAAAAAATCCAATATTACTGTGACTTGTCTGTAAGTGTTGCTCTCCTGCTTTTATTGCAGTCAGTTCATTCAAACTGTTTTTTACTGGTCAGAAATGTTTACCAACTGTTGATGAAAACCACATTCAAGTCATCGATAGGCAAGGTGATACAAATAAAGCATACTTACTATCATTTATGCATGAATTGTCAATTCCACTTCATTGCTAATATGCTAATACCTTGCTAAAATGTAACAGGAATTTACTAAATTTAGGCATTTTGTAAATGCCTGAAAACTTTAGGCATTTTCTAAAATGCCTGAAAAAATTGAATGGCATTTTCTAAAATGCCTGAAAAAATTGAATGGCATTTTCTAAAATGCCTGAAAAAATTGAATGGCATTTTACAAAATGCCTGAAATGAATTTTTAGAATGAAATGTAATTCATAGAATGACATTTATAGAATGAAACTATATAAAAAAAAAACAAAACAATTGAAAGTGTTGTACACCGGAGCAGTTTTATTTAAGATAAGTACTGAAATAACAAAGAAGAATTTAAATAATCAAGAATAAATTTTACTGGATTATTCCAAATTTACACAAGCACATAACTCGACAAATATTTATAATTTCTTAAAATGTTTGGATGACAGAATCGATCACAATATTTATCCTGAATTTTTCCGAATACATTGATTGACGCAGACATCTGGTTTTAGCACTTCGTCTACATTTGGAGAAACCTGGATTATCACTAGTTAAGCACTTCCATTACCATTTCTGATAAAGCACTTAACATTCAACAACATTGGGTTTCGCAATGATCACACACGTCACACATGCATATCTTCTTTGTTCGTAGAAGATTCGGGCACAGGACGTTTGCGCTTTTTTACCTGTAAAACGATAGGACATTTGCGCTTCAAATACTTTGGACAAATGAGGGCGAAATACCAGTCAGAAATATAACAAGAGCTTTTGTTCACTCCTTAGGCTTCCGTTTTCAAGCTAAACTGACCTGTGATGACTACACATGTTTTTATGTCTTTATAATGTTAACTTTAAGCTGTATATAAATTTTAATTAGGCCGTTAGTTTTCACCTTTGAATTGTTTTACATCGTAATTTCGGGGCCTTTTATAGCTGACTATGCGGTATTGGCTTTGCGCATTGTTGAAGGCCGTCCTGTGCCCTATAATGGTTAATTTCTGTGTTATTTTGGTCTCTTGTGAAGAGTTGTCTCATTGACAATCATACCACATCTTCTTTTTTATATTTAAAACATATATCCAGTGTGCTATGAAATATGCTATGAAACGATTTTAAAACTTTTAATCATAAAGAAAAATATGATTTTAAAATCTTTAATGTCAAACCTGGAGGTCCCAAGCCCAGATAAAAGGGGAGGATAGTCATAAAAACCAAATATTGCAAAAGCGCAACTGTCCTATATAAAAAGCGCAAATGTCCTTTTTTAAAAAGCGCAAATGTCCTATGATTTGAAGCGCAAGTGTCCATAATAAAAAGCGCAAATGTCCTATGAAAAAGCGCAAACGTCCTGCGGCGGAAGATTCAAAGTACATTATCATGGTTAGTTTAACTTGTATTTTTTGGCTAATAGCTTTTAACGGACTGAACTCAGTGAATTTAATCTGCCCATAACGGCTGATGCATCGATAACTGGAGTTTACTTGAGGCAGTGAGTATGAAGATACTCATATATTGGCATTAAAACCATAAACCGCTTTGTATCGCGAAACCCATGCTATAGATGGGCGAGCGACAGTCGTAATTCCTGTACTTTATCCAGAATAATCAACTGCAGAAAATAGTCATATGAATTATAACCAATGTGTCGATCGCTTCACTATTTTCAATCTGGACTTTCTAAAATATCGCATGGAAAGTTTGTTCTACCTAAAGAACAATTTGTCTTCCTGTTATTTTGACAAAATAATTATAAATTTACTATATGAAAGACAGAGTGAGTACATACTTAATGTAGTTTACTAAAAGAACACATCAACATACAAACCTTCTCAGCTGTTTTTGGGAAAATAAATTAATTCTACCAAATCATTAGTTATATTAGTATGTTAGCATGATTTATGAAAAATGGAAATATTACGATACAGCACAGATTCTGCTCATTGTTGAGATTGTATTATGAAATTATTCGCATCTTTTCTATTTGGTCTATCTGAATAGATGTCTCATTGGGTTCAAAATGGCTATGTTAAAATAGAAACAATCTGAAAAAAAACAGAAAGAAAAATAATAAGGACTGTCATCCAACAACGCTACATTTATGATGATTCTTAATTCAACAGGTCTTGTAGTTTCATTTGATAATATACATTAGTTCATTACTTAGTCTATGATACATTGTATATATTTAAAACATAGCATGGGAATCACACGAAGGAATGACCTTTATATAACGTATTTGATCTTATTTATAGCATTTGTCAAAAACCTCATTGATTGAGGATATAACAGGAAAGTCAGCATTAGCAATAGATGTGTTTGCTTTATCCATACAAGCTCTGAAGGACCATTTAATGGAAACATTAGACAAACGGGGAATTAAAATGACGGTTAAAGACATCAGATGGGTGCTTACTGTTCCGGCCATATGGACTGACGCAGCAAAACAATTTATGAGGAAAAGTGCCGAAAAGGTAACGATAAAAGATATAATAGGAGTGAGTCTATTTTGGGGCCCTTTATAGCTTACTGTTCGATGTGAGCTCCTTGTTGAAGACCGTACTTTGAATTGTTTACTTTTACAAATTGTTACTTAGATGGAGAGTTGTCTCATTAGCACTCACACCACATCTTCTTAGGGAGCTACCATTTGATTTTTATGGGGGGCTAGGATGAAATTTGAAAAAAAATAGGCAGGACAGGAGTTTTGGCACTTATACAACATCTTCTTATATCTGTATACGCCTAATATACCATAGAATACTCTAACATTAGACATCTGTCCAAATTCTTTGTAATGTTTGTGGACGAAATTTAGAGGGACAAAAGTTCCAACGTGAGCTTGACAAGAAACAGTTTCCTTTAGACAATGTAAGAAAATTTCGTTTAGTTAAAATAACATACATTTGAAGACAGTTGTATAAAGCATAAGAAACAAGCTGAAACAAAATAATGGTTTCAAGCCAAAACACAATAGTTGTAAAGAGATATTTACACTGTGTCACATTAATTAGCAAAAGCGTCAATAACTTAAGTGTATTGGGTGTAACATTTCTTTAGCAATGTATATATATATTTGCGGGGGATTTCCCCCATGGAGGCTCCCAAGTGGAAATTTTGTAAGAGCAATTTTGTCCACTATTTTAAAGAAAACAATTAATTTAACAATTGCTATGAGCTTGTTAAAGCACGAAGAAGCCAACAAACCACATAAGAATATTTTTGAATGCCCCCTTGAAGGTTTTGTAGGACTATAAGAACCATATTTCACATAAAACCCCCATGGGCATTTTGAAAAGTTGGCAGGTATGAATTAAACCAATTAAAAATACAAATGTACATACTTTTAGTTCGTTATTCTTAAATAAGTTTCGATTCTGTAAATTGTTGAGATCTTAAAAACTAGCATGGATGAAAACTACAATATTTACAACTGAACTTGAAATTTGTTTGGTACTATTTCACTCTAAGATGTTAGGGAACTACATGATAATTGCCCGTGTCGAAGATTAATAATAATGAATGCACAAATTAGAACTTACGTTAACTGTGGCTTAATGATTGTAATGACTAATACATCTTGAAGGCCGGAATACCAGGGAAAAAATTACTGATCGCTTTGGAACCTGAAGCTGCATCAATATACTGTCAATATCTTCCTACTGAGAAACTTAATGGTGCAGGCGAAGGATTCACGATGGCTGAAGTAGGAACGAAATATATGATCATTGACTTGGGAGGTGAATATTAACACGTAGATTACTAAATCTCTTGCCTAACAATTACAAATTACACGACAAAGGTCTCGCTTTTCTACGACTTATTTAGCAGCTATGTGTACAAATGTAAAATAAAACATGAAAATAGAATATTCATAAGTTTTGTTGTATTATTTCAAATAATTAGATTTCTAGAATTCCTGTGAATGGTAACATTCTCCTGAGTACCTCACATTTATAAGCACTCGCGATCGTGATTAAGAGAGTACACAAACCTGTAAACACCACGCTCCTGATGCAATCACATTGTCCGTCCATTGTTCCAACCAATATTTTCGCAGGAGTTACTGAGCAAAATTACCTCATATATGGGATTTACTGTTTGACAGCAATGAGTTCTAAGGTTGATGGGTGTGCTTTCTGTATCTTTCAGACAGCTAGGTTTCCTGTTTGCCTGTATACTTCAACTTACGATGTTTTAATTTGTATGCTTAGAACGACAACACGTACAACTTTTTTGTTTGTGTTTTTCTTGTGCTAATTAAGGTTTTAAAAGCACCTTTGGGATAATTTATGGCTTAGATGTTACATAATCGAACTAAGACGTTATACGGTGTAGGAAATAAATGTGTTATTCAATGTTAACTTAAATAATAAAAAGGCAGTTGTGGAAACTGTATGAACTTTCATATCTTTATTCTTACAGGAGGAACTGCTGACATAACTGTTCATGAAAAACAGAAAAATGGGAAGCTGAAGGAATTATGTCAAGCTACTGGTGATGCATGTGGTGGAACGTCCATCGATTCCGAGTTTTTTCAGTTGATGGTGAAAATCGTTGGTGCACCCTTAATGAATAGTCTATCAAAGATTGACCCCTCCGCTTATCTAGATCTTTTTAGAGAATTCGAAACTGTAAAAAGAACCATAAACCACAATAAATTAGGGAAGATGAATTTTACTGTTCCCTTCGTTGCTTTCGATACTTTATGTAAGAATGATTTTGGAGAAGATTTCCCTACCACTGTTTTGTCTTGCTCTCTGAGTGATAAAATTTCCCTCCGTGGTGACAAAATGAGAGCCGAAGTTGATGTCCTTAAAGCTTTATATTCAAAATCAATGATTGATATCATCAGTCAAGTAACCAAAGTAATTAAACAATGTAAAGGTGTCTCTATGTTACTTCTCGTAGGAGGGTTTTCCGAATCAGAAATGATTCAGCATGCCATAAGGAAGGAATTCCCTGATAAACGAATCATTATCCCTGACGATGCAGGATTGTCCGTGTTAAAAGGAGCCGTTCTCTTTGGTCAAAACCCAGATTATATTTCATCACGTGTAATGCGATATACATATGGCCTGAGACTGAAACACTCTTTCGATCACAGTATTCACGACAAATCCAAATTAAAAATAGTTAATGGTGAGGAGAGATGTACAGACTGTTTTTGCATTGTCAAAAAGTTAAACGAAGTCACTTCATTGGGAACAAAAGTCAAGGAATCAATTCACACCATACAGAAATTTCAAGAACGATTAGATCTACCTGTTTTTATGTCTAACAAAGAAGACCCTAAGTATACTGACGAACTAGGATGCAATCATATTGGAACTGTCAAAATTGAAATTCCAAATCCATCCGAAGAAGTTCGTCATTTTGATGTTGAGTTTCATTTCGGTAACACAGAATTTTCTGTTACGGTGACCGAAAATGGGACTGGGAATACAAAAACCGCAACGTTTGACTTAGTGTGAATGCATTTATAAGTGAGAAGTTTTCTTTTTTATATTTATCGTAGAACTTTTTCGTATATTTACAATATTTCAACTGGTTTTGATTGAGAAACACCCTGTATTGTTTCTTGATTTTCCTTTATTTATTGGAACATTTATGGATCAAATATATTTTTGTGTTTATCATAATTATTTGGAAATATGAAATACTGGCCTGGATTTTAAGGAGGAGTCTGGTGGGACATTTTAAGTGACAATTATTCAGTGCAGCTTAATGTGAAATTAAGCATCCTTGACGACGAAATCCTGTTTCAAATGTAACTCGGTCGAAAACCACTGACAATTTTTTTAAAACAGGTGAATCGGTTCATTTTCGCAAGCTGTGTCACGTACATGTTGTCCGGTGTGTAGCAGAATATAGTCGATCTCTTAGACAGTGGTATTAGGTGTGCCAATACATGATGTGTCACTGCATCAATACTTTTAATATTACTTGTATAAATTGTCATTTATCTTTTGTGTATTTACTTTATCTTTATGTTCTCATACAGATATTTTGTTTGCAATTATGACATTTACTTATATTCACTAATGGTATGTTCATTTAATCTCATTTATTTAGATTGGTCAAAGTGTTAGAATTCAATTTGTTCTTTTTAATAAATATATTACATATAAGGAACATTACTTTAACATTTTTGTTCATTACTAAAAATGTTTACTAAGTTTTAGCATATGTTTATGTACATCAATAATCAAAGTAGCTCTTCAGATTACAACTCAGATTTTTTCATATACCAATAATCAGCCTTTTGATTTCTATGGCCTTTTCTATCCCAAATTCATGTATTTGTTATTCTCATCGGATTTTGTTTAATGCTTAGTTCGTTTTTGTGTGTGTTACATTTTAATGTTGTGTCGTTGTTCTCCACTTGCATTTAATGCGTTTCCCTCAGTTTTAGTTTGTAACCCGGATTTATTTTTTTCTATCGATTTATGAGTTTCGAACAGCAGTATACTAATGTTGCCTTTACCTGTCCCCATAGGGTATTTATTTAGCAATATGATTGTATAACAATTTAAAGTTACAATTTACTTAAACACTGCAAAATGTGCAATGAAATGCATATTTTTCATAGTTTCAAATTAGATTATTGAAACAAAGCTTAGAAAATTGACAAGTTGTTATGAAATGTGCAAAGTTTGTATTCTGCCTACATCAGACATAGAATTAGTGGATACAAGTTAGAAATTGAATTTTTAATCTTCATGAATGACTCTAAATGGTTATCTGTATAAAATGTGTATATTCAGTTATAATGTTAAACTTCAACAAGTCGTTACTCTTTTGTGTGAAAATAAGCATGAAAAGTCATATTACCAAGTATTACCCATCCCGGGAAAACCCACGTTTTCACAACCGAGTAATACTTTTCCAACCCTGCCCTTAGATGGTTTATGGCCGCCAGTTTAAAGTAGAGATCCGATCGGGAGTCAAACGTGCCTTGCAACGAGCGGTGATCGAATTTACATGTTCAGTGTTGACATTATATATATATCACTGTAGATGGAATCCTTCATTCAGATTGGAAACTTAAGAGTGATAGTTTGTTTCTGTTGAACTGTGTAACTTTAAAGTCATATGAAACGAGTTTCATGTAAGTATAATGTTATCGAAATTATTTAACCAATGCATCAGTAAATACCAAACTAAGTCCTGTATGCATGTTTTTTTTCACATTTATAACGAATCTTTTATATATTATCGACATCTAATACCTCATTCAGGTGATATTGAATGATCGCAAGCTAATAAACTTTCAGCACAAGCTGTTTTTGAACTCACAACCCAGTGTTGACTGGCTAGTGATTTCAGTAGTTGAAATACTTATTAAAATATTATATATTATTATATTCCCCAAAAGAACTGTTGATTGTTTGGTAAATCTCGCCCTTCCACAGTTGCGATACTCACAACGCCATTCCCCATTGTTAAGACTTTTACAATGCCCTTCTCCAGTTGTTAAGGCTCTTGCAAAAAGTAGATTTTTTCGACATTGACATATACTAGAACATGACTTTTTTGGTTCGCAAGATCTAATTCCTCTTTCGGAGCATCTAAGATCAACCCCGGTTATTGGCGGTGTTCGTGTTGCACAGTCTTTAGTTTTCGTTGTTGTGTTTTGTGTACTGTATGTCTTTTTGTCTTTTTTTTATCATGGCTTTGTCAGTTTGTTTAATGACTTTGAAAACCCCTCATTAAAAAGGTTCCAACTATTTGTTATCGCTCCGGGCTAATAGTGTTCTGTATGGATGATCGCCGTCACGAGGTACATTGTAATCCGTAGGGGGTCAGTATATTTCATATGGGTATATGGGAAAAGTACCTTTTGCGATAAATAAGTTAAACGCTTCACTAAGGATTCCCTATGGTTCCAGAGAAAGTAAGTAAATTCCATAGAAGATTGGCTTTTGACCTCACACCTTATGGATTTTACTAACCCTCTATTGATCCGTAGGGGATCAGTAGCAAATTATTTAACTTATAGGTAATGTAGTAGGGAGCCCAGTGAACGATTTTGATATATTTGGGTTATCAGAATAACACATAGCTGTATTCGATATCATTTGAAAGAGAACAAGTCTCATCGTCGTTGTCTAAAGATATTGGAAAATGTATAAATTAACAAAATTTATTGAAATAGTTCACAGATTTAATAAAATTTATAGATATTATTCCACACCCTTGACCCATACATGGTACATTTGGAACATTTGCAAAGACTATTTCTTATGTATCCAAAGGTAAAACGAAACCATTTCATAGCAGACGAAAGTGAAAACATAAAATCATACCATAAAGAAATGATAAATTCACTAAAACTACCCGTTGATATGTCAATCAAAGAGGACTCAAAGTTATATAGACGAACCGGGATGCAAACCACATCGGAACCATCATAATTGAAATATTTAATATGACTTTAAAAAATCGATGACGTAAAGGGAATCTTACTGCGTTGATAAAAATGTAATTTTCAGGTTAATTTTTTCTCTTCATTTCAAATTTAGAACTCAAAAACTAAGGATTTGCTGAAACATATGCATCAAATATACCTACCAAAAAAGAAATTGAAATGGTTATTGTTCATAAGGGAAGATGAACCTTGACGGACCCAAATTATTCTTTTATTGAAAAATGAAGTTGGCTACTATGGATTTTTACAATATCATCAATTACTCCATTTACTTTATTGCAGATGTCATCATCAAAGTTTCATCAAAATATATTTTTTATACGTCCGTCAAAATTTTGACGGGACATATTATGGTATACAAATGCCGTCTGTCCGTCTGTCTGTCCGTCGTAAACATGTTGCTCTGTAACTTGAGAACGACTTATCCAAATTTCATGAAACTAAATATAGTTGTTTCTTATGATGATCAAACAATTTGTATACTTTTTGGTGAAAATAAGATTAAAACTTTTTGAGCTACCGGACTTTGTAACTAAAACAGCGATGTGTTTTTTTTCACATGTCGCGCCGTATCTCAAAAACAATTTATGAATATTGCTTAAAACTTTGCACACTTCTTAATTATATCAATCTAAAGATCTGTACTTTTTTGTGATGATTCAAAATTTCATCTTTGAGTTATTGAGTATTTTGGAAAAAAAAGGGGGAGTGTTTTTTTACATGTCGCGCCGTATCTCAAAACGATTTATGATTATTGCTTTAAACTTTACACACTTCTTTGTTACATTAATATTAAGATATGTATACTTCTTGGTTTTAATTCAAAACTTCATTTTAGAGATATTGAGTTTTTTGTAAATAAAAAGGGGGTGTCACATGTCGCGCTGTATCTCAGAAACTATTTATGATTATTGCATAAAACTTACACACAAGACAACGGGCATATAATGCGCTTATTTTGCAGCTGTTTATTCCTTTTTGTGTACCATGTCTAGATGGTAGTTTTCAAAATTTAAAAATGTCCTCAAAAGCGTTGTATACATATTTTTATTGCTACACAGTTTTGTTTTGTTTTTGCTTCTGTTGGTAATTACCTATAATAATGGCCAAGAGTTATGTAAAGACTTTTTTATGATTGTTAAAAGGTTAAACGAGGCTACCTTAATCGGGACAAAGGTAAAGCCATGCGTGTAGCTACGTTGACGTCAAAACGCCCGGGCGTACACTTGAATTTTGGTAAACAAATATTTTAACCTTTATAAATCAAAAAGAACTGGTGAAAGCATATCAGCCTTGTAAATCTTTCTACAATAGCTTGTAATAATAAAATTTACTTTAATCAAAAAGTATTCAATTCTCAACATTTGTTTTTGCTTCTGTTGGTAATTACCTATAATAATGGCCAAGAGTTATGTAAAGACTTTTTTATGATTGTTAAAAGGTTAAACGAGGCTACCTTAATCGGGACAAAGGTAAAGCCATGCGTGTAGCTACGTTGACGTCAAAACGCCCGGGCGTACACTTGAATTTTGGTAAACAAATAATTTAACCTTTATAAATCAAAAAGAACTGGTGAAAGCATATCAGCCTTGTAAATCTTTCTAAAATAGATTGTAATAATAAAATTTGCTTTAATAAAAAAGTATTCAATTCTCAACATTTGTTTCTGACTGCTGGATACTTCAGTATTGTCTTATGCAGCCTTATTGATTTAAACACATTTTTAGCATGAAACCTTTAGTTTCTTATACTTTAAGAAAACATCGAATCTAGATAACAAAACTTAATGCATTTGTTTAATAAACGATTCGATAGGAACTGCTCAATAGAATACTATTTAAAAAGAATAAAATTTGCACACTTGATTAGGGCAATGAATAACACTAGTATTCAAATGTTTACACTGAGATATCAAGAAATTGCGATCAAAAGATATTCTAAGTTATTTTGCGCTATCAACCCATCGACAAAAAACACGTAATCTCTTTTAAATCAAAAGATGAAGGCTATCCTTAAAATTTTCATCAGCAAAGGTGCCTAATTTTATTATTGAGTAATTTTTCTTTTAAATTGTCATGATTGTTGCTGTTTTAAAAAAAAAATCTAAATTGTACCTGCTTGAGTGTTTTAATGTGTAGTTTGTGTAAACTACCAACACGCATTGTTAATTTATCATTCAAACTTAGGTTTCAGGAGGATTACATTATATTACAAGAACAAGTATCATGCAATGTTGTAATAGTTCTATGCGTTTGAACATAGGATAGAACTTAAAACTGTGAAATTGGACAAAGCTTGATTTTCACGTTTAGCGAAATTACTTAATGATATTACCTTGTAAAAATACTATAAGAATTGGTTTATAGCTGAATTTTAATTTTTACCTTTAATTCAAGATCTGTCACTGATGCTCATTAATTAGATATTTGATATAAATAGAAGATGCATATGCATTATAAGATAGTTCTTAAGTTTGGAAACACAAAAAGAGGCGGAAAATATAAAGGAGACAACGTAATGGCAATTTCTGCTCCATATGTCGCACCGTCGTGTTTTCGTACAAATTGGGTACTAAATCTCATTCAGTGATCGAATAATTGACGGACAGTTTGTGTGTATATAGTTCAAGGCATAATGAAAAATTAATATTTATAAAATTCATAACTGTTTTACCCACGGATAACAGAGCTTTAACGTTATTTGGTATTCATTGTGAGAATTGTCAGTGCTTTATGACGCAATGAAAGATTGGTTTTTCCAACATGTAAATCGAAGTTACATTAAGTAGACACCACGTGCATCTGGCTTTCTTAATAAGAAGACTGGATGATTTATATGTATATGTAAAAGAAAAAGCCTATAAAAACAATCACAAAGTGAAAATGATTTTGTCTTACAATTTTATAAGCGACAGGTATTATAGTGTTTGGGAAGAAGAACTCAGAAGCATTGTTATTAATGTGATCTCCAGTATGTGAATGCGTCTCTTTATTCTTATCAAGGAAACATTGTCAAAAGTTATGTAGTGAAATTATACATACGGAAAGTATTAATATTTTAATCCTGGATTGAAATTTCCAAGCCATCAAGCAAAAAATTGTATAATATAAATGCGCACAGGTTCTTCCAAACATAATTTTTCTGACTAAAGGAAGAATTCATTCAATTATTTACAAAATAATAATACATATATATATGTATAAAAGAGGGACAAAAGATACCAGAGGGACAGTCACAGTCATAAATCGAAAATAAACTGACAACGCCTGGCTAAAAATGAAAATGATCAACAGATTAACAATAGAACACATGACACAACATAGAAAACTAAAGAATAAGCAACACGAACCCCACCAAAAACTAGGGGTAATCTCAGGTGCTCCGGAAGGGTAGGCAGATCCTGCTCCACATGTGGCACCCGTCGTGTTGCTTATGTTATAATAAATCCGGTAAATGGTTTAATTAAGTAGGTCACATTCATGAAAGGGAAAGGGATTGTAGTTACGATGTAAGGAACATATCCGATATCATTTGTGAAACGGTCATTCCATAACGGTCAACCAACTCGTGATGACGTCCGTAAAATGTACGAAGGGATGATTTCAACTTTACGATTTGGAACTCGTGGTTAAATAGCTGCCTTATGAGCAGCAACCCTCCATCAAGAAAATCATAATAGAAAATGCAAGCACGGGAATATCGTATCAATTGGGAGATATATACCCCGTATACAGGTACTGCTGGAAGGCTGTTACTTAGAAATGGAAAGTTCACAATTGGAAAGCTGAAATTATCTCTTTTGTCGTAAAGTTTTGTTTTAAACCGACCGACCCTCATTGTCAATTTCTAGATGTAAGTCAAGATATGAGGCCGACTTAACTGTATATGTTGTATCCTTTATCTCTTGTTCGATGGGATTGATGCGTTTAACATAGTTACCTAATTTTGAATTACGTAGTGAAAGAACGTCATCTATATAGCGGAAAGTAGAGTTAAAGGGTATTGCTAACTTCCTATCTTTCTTCCTAAGAAGTTCTTTTATGGAGTCAGCCTCATAATAATAAAGAAATAAGTCGGCGGCAAGAAGAGAGGCACAATTGGTTCCCATTGGAATGCCGACAGTCTGTTGAAAAACACGTCCTCCAAATGTAACAAATATGTTGGTATATATAAGGTATGCCGTTTTTGAAACCTAACATATAGCACAAAAATGTTCGTTTTGATCAATAAATGCAACATTTAAGCTTGACCTTTGCAGTCTTATAACTTTCATCATTGTAAAGGTACGTGACGCAAAAGTAATCGGAGGAAGAGATGTTCAGAAGTGGTATCACATAAGGAAAAAGATCCTTACTCTAACCTTCCAGAGCAACTGATAAACCATTGTTTTTAGTTAGATATACATTGTATTGAACAATGTTTAGGGTTTTTTTCGACCTTTGTTAATAGTTTATATATATATATATATATATTATGGTTTTGTAAGTTTCTTCTGGGTATATGATTTTTTGCAATCAAAATCAAACTTATAAAGAAACGCCGTAAAAATGTTAACAGTAGACGAAAGAAAAAAAATACCTTCACTTTAGGTAGTAACTATTAACCTCGAAAATCCATCCCAAATAAAAAGAATAAACTCGCTGTAGAAACGGATATTACAGAAGGTCGAATTCGGAAGCGAACTTTTGCATACCATAATAATGATCTAGATGATATATATATGAAAATAAAGGAATGTGAAATGAAAGCAAACAGTCAGACAAAATAAATAGAATCGAAGCAACATTGTGCCAGCAACCGCTGTTATCTGACGTCCTTGATTACCTATGAATTAATTGCTCCATATCCCAATAGTTCTGAAAATTCATGACACTTAATGTATTAAAAGAAATTAAAAGAGAAGAGCTCTCAAAACCCACTTCCTGTTTACTGAGTGGCCAATGATACATGAATTAGAATTAAAAAAAGGAACTATTTCAAAATTTAAAAACTGGTATAATTCTCTGCGTAATAATTTTTTTTAGGGCAATTGCATTCAATTTTGTTGCGCTGTTTATAAATAACACTCATGTTTACATGCATTTAATCAATATATATTTTGTAAAATTAGGAAAAAAATAAGTTATATTACTAAATATATTCAGTATATCAAATCTAAACAGTAAAAATTAAACTGTTTCTTGAAAACAATAAAATTGAAAACATTTGATCTTAAGAGCATGGCAAATTATTACAGCATGTTCAGGTCGAAACATGTTAATATCGCATAAATAAAGTCATGCTTTGAACAAGATCTACACACTGAACTTGATTTCATCTTGAGCTAGCTAAAAAGGTATGGTTGTTTGGTGATATAGGTCTTAAATTCAACTGGAAAATGGAGATGGAACTATCAAATAGTTATAATTAATGATTGGTTATAGAGTACATAGTTAAACATCGATGAATCGATCAGATCTGTCAGCATTGGTTCTGACAGTTACATAATTAATGCAACCAGGACAAACACTATTCTTTATTGAAACTTTGGTTTGGAACTTAACGATTATTACCTAGGGTAACTAATAGAACATCGAAATGTGAAATATAATATCTGTCCCTAGGGATTTTATGTTTCACATTTCGATGTTCTAACTTAAAGTAACCTGATATATTATTATGCTATTAATCCAAGCTTGAGCACATTTACTGGTCTGCTGTCTTTATGTAATATACAGCTAAAAAATAAATTATCAGTTTCGTAAAGAAAATTATAACGTACTTTAATTAATACAAAATGTCTTTTTTACCACACTATGTATTTATGTCTTCTCTGTCCTGTCTAGCTAAATATGTAATAACTATGTATTATCTTTTGTTTGTAATCAAATCATCCTCGTAAACACCTGCAAGTGTCTGTATTTATGAAGTTCTTTCCTTTGATTTGATTCTTCATTCGGTTTCAATTGACTTAATAGAAATCTATAAATAGGAAAATATAAAACAAAATAATTTTGTCTTTGTTACACAGTTAAATTTCGTACATTTTAGAATATTATGAAATGTTGCTTGTGTAGAAATACTATGTTTCTGCATATACATATCTCAACTCATGCGATATCCAATGGCTTGCAGCTGTTATGCAGACTTTATAAAACGTCATCGGTGTCTAGGCAACAACATAATTGAGCACTATGAAAAAACACTATGTACTTCACGTATTTTAAATGACAACCCATATATAGGTCACATAAACATTAGAATCAATTATGTGAATTGATCCAACCTTCAACAGTTAAAATATATAAGACGGAGGCGTACTTCTATTTTACTTCCGCAAGTTGCATTGACAATTTGGTGAGTTGTTCCTAAATTTATATTGGTGATTTCTCAATTTTTTCATTGATGTTACGGTAAGTCGTGCCCAACTTTTAATTAAGTCATTTACTGCGTAAAAACATATAAATGCATACTGTTTTTATTTTCGTTTTAGAGTTTGCTTAACATGATACATGTTGGCTTGTATTCAAAATTATATTCATATCATCTGTTGGCATTCTACATAGAACATGCTTCATCCATAATTTTCAATACACTTAGTTGTTCTTACATTCAATTGCCTGAAGTAGTGATAAATATGTTTTTGTTCTTTATATTCACATCTATATTTTTTGCGAGTGCGTATGTTTGTGGGTTTGTGAGTGTGTAATTGATGATTTAACGCGTGTGTTTGTTGGTGAAGTTGAAATCGTCCTTCGTAAATTTTACGGACGCCATTACGATGACCGTTATGGAATATCCGTTTTACATATGGTATCGGATATGTTCTCTTGTCGTAACTACAATCCCGTTCCCTTTTCATGAATGTGACCTACCGAATTAGACTATTAACTGGATTTGTAATAACATGCGCAACACGACAGGTGCTACATGTGAAGCAGGATCTGATTACCCCTCCGGAGCACATAAAATCATCCCCAGTTTTTGATGGGGTTCGTGTTGTTCTTGTTCCCCTATTTGTCACATTTTTTTCACGCTTCGTTGTCAGGCGCGGATCCAGAGGGGGGGGGGTTCCGGGGGTTGGAACCCCCCCTTTTTTTGGACGATCACTGCATTTGAATGGGGACATGTAATTGGAACCCCCCCCCCCCTTTTTAAAATGGCTGGATCCGCCCATGGTTGTCCATATTATGGAATTTGATGCGACTGTCGTGCAAGTGAGAGGTTTAAGGATATGAACCAGGTTCAATCCACCATTTTCTACATTTGATAATGCCTGTACCAAGTCGGGAATATGACAGTTGTTGCCCATTCGTTTGATGTGTTTTATCATTTAATTTTGCCATTTGATTAGGGACTTTCCGTTTTGAATTTTCTTTGGAGTTTAGTATTTTTGTGATTTTACTTTTTACTGTCATATTGACGTGTACACATTATTTTTATTCCTTTATCATGTTTATACAATCAAAAGTTTCTTTTCTTAACAATCATACGCTATTTCAGGTAGCACTGCCTACACTAGCAAAAGTGTTATCGGAAACATAATAAAATGTCATCCAATCATCTTATGGTGGCTGCAATAGATTTTGGTACCACATATTCTGGCTATGCCTTTTCAATGAGAAGTGATTTCAAGGAACAACCGCTGAATATTATTGCAAACCAGTCATGGAATGCCGGCACGAAACAGTTGATTTCACTTAAGACGCCAACAGTTCTTCTACTTGACAAGAACAAGACGTTCCTGTCTTTTGGTTATGACGCAGAAAACCAGTATACCGAACTCATGATGGACGAAGATCACGAAGACTATTATTATTTCCACCGATTCAAAATGAAACTTCATAAAAATATGGTATATTAATTTAAATTGCTTTATTTCATTTAATGCTGAAGTATGTTTGATATGTTTAAGGTACCCAACCCCTTCCCAAAATTAACAGAAAAATAACAAACAAACAAACAAACAAACAAACATAAAAACTAAACAAAAGATGAAAAATTACAATATTATTGTTTATTTATGACTTAAACAAGTATTTATAATTAACTAAATATACCTTTTAAAAAGCCTTTCAATTATATTTTGGGACTAAGTCCAAGCTCAATTACTAGTATAACGTTATTATCTCTCCATACTGAATATAAATAAATGATACCTCAATAAATGAATATTAATGTCACGTATATACACTGCATGTGAAATATGATTTTCGATCTATGAAATAAGACATTTGTTCTATTGAAAATGTTGTGTTCATGTAAACAAATTGAAAAAAACATATACAACTTGATTCTTCCTATTGCTGTCTTTTTTGTTTTTTAAATTTTGATTTTTCTGGTAAAAATCCGATGATCGCAATACGCAAGTGCAAAGGAAAACCAACGTGGCAGAAAGAGTCAATAAACGTTAACATAGCACAGTCATCGAAATAAACTATATCTTATTGTAAATATTATACACGTGCCTACCTCAATATCCATGATTGTTTGCTATTGTTTACAAAGGTGACAATCAGAAAACTTTGGCTTCAAAGCGCGACGATTAATTAGTCGTCATATTTAACATAAACACTGACCGAGTGAAATATTTTTTTGACGATTATACGATATGGATGCGTAAAAAAATGACGAATTGCGCACAGAAGACTAAGTTTGTGATATATGCATGCATTGCCTCAAAAATTGGATTTATATTATTTTTCATCGGGCACTCGTTTCATATGACTTTAAGGTTCATCTGAAGGATTTGAAAAATATGGCCTTTTTTACACAAAAAAATCTACTATGAGTACAGACAAACTGATGCATCTAGGAAAGTTTTAAGGCATGGCAGGACCTAGATATATAAAAGTTATATGAAGTCTATGTTTCAGAAAATTACTTACTTACCTGGATTTTGACCTGCATTTTTTCCAGTCTGCAGAAGATAGCAAAATAAACAAACACACGAGTTTCATTTGATACGGTCCACTCAGTTACACAGTTTAAATCACCAATTGTAAAATCCAGACTAGTTTGTAATTTTCTGAACCATAAAATGCATTTAAAATATAATTATCTAGATCCAGCCATGCCTTACAACTTTCGCATGTGCACAGGTGTATCTTGTACTCAGAGTAAAATTTGTGGTGTAAAAAGGGTCATTTTAGCCAAAAGGTTAACATCAATTCAGTGAGTACTTGCTAACTTTTGTATGTCCCACAATTCTTGTTATATATATACCCAACTTAACTTGGAACATGAATATTTACTGAAGGAACATCTGCCCTTTATATAAAATATTTGATCTTATTTATAGCCTTTGTCAACAGCCTCGGAGATTGAAGATATAACGGGAAAATCAACTTCAGCTATGGTTGTGTTTTCTCTATCCATACAAGCTCTAAAAGATGATTTACTTGAAAACAAAAGGGGACTTAAAATGACGGTAGATGACATAAGATGGGTGCTTACAGTTCCGGCCATATGGACTGATGGAGCAAAACAGTTTATGAGGAAAAGTGCTGAAAAGGTATGGAAGAGAAATCAATTGGAAATGTTGAATCAAATTGAATGCTCTTCAACTTCGTACTTTATTTGGCCTTCTTTTAAATTTGTTGATGTGTGATGAGTCCTGTTATCATTGATGAATTCACGTTTATATAGATAATTACAAGTCTACCACATGGTGCTTTGAAATTAACTGAACTTTAGCCTTATTTCTCAACACTACATCAGTTAAAAAAAAAGTTCAATGTTGGTTTTTTTCTGATATTTGTAAAATCTTACACCTTTCTAAATAACTATACACAAAATCAACCATCAGTAAATGAGCAATTAATTTCTTTCTTTAGTAAAATAGTAAAGTGAAGAACGTGAGACAATGAATATTATGAATATTACAAAGCCATTTAAATAAAGGCAACAGTAGTATACCGGTGTTCGCAATTCATTAATCGATTGAAAAAAAATAATCCGGGTTACAATCTAAAACTGAGGGAAACGCATCAAATATAAGAGGAGAACTACGACACAACAGAAACACAACAATAAAAAGTAACACACACAGAAATAAAATATAATATATCAATGGCCATTTTCCTGACTTGGTACAGGACATTTTAAGAAAATAAATAGTGGGTTGAACCAGGTTTTGTGACATGCCAAACCTCCCGCTTTTATAGCAATGTTAAATATAACATTTATATGACAATATTACATGACAGGACTACAATACAAATAAATGGGAGAATTATATAGGACAGAAAAACGCATGTCATTGAATAATAGCTAACAAAAGGTACAAGGTTTAAGATTTAATGATTTAATTCGTCAACACAAGACTAATAAGTGACGCTCAGATGAAAAAAAGTGGAAGACCACTGATGACCAAAATTTACAAAAAGTTGTGACCAATACAGCTAGGGTTTCTGCCTGGGATAAGAACATCCTTATCATTTAGAATAATTCATACTTTTGCAAACAGTAAATTTTATAAAATGACTATATAATAGATATACATGATAAAACCGAAATGGCGACAAACTCAGAATAAAAACGTATACGTTACATCAAACAACCTAATCCAGCATATAAAAATACACAGCCAAGTAAGCCAAACCAATCAACACATAATGTGACGTCACATTAAGTATGTTTTGAGGTAAAATGAATGTCTATTCATGTCTATTTATATTTTATTATATTGCTACACTTTTTAGTTAAATTGATGCAATGAAAACTCACAAGTGTAAGGAGACTTCATTATCAATTAATTAATTACTGTGTGGAAGACAATAAAACTGATTTTTATAGTTTGTTCCAGGTAAGGGGATGGTTGTTGCCTTCAAACTAGTTTAACCC
Source organism: Mytilus edulis (assembly GCF_963676685.1). Lineage (NCBI taxonomy): Eukaryota > Metazoa > Mollusca > Bivalvia > Mytilida > Mytilidae > Mytilus > Mytilus edulis. The sequence goes on along the minus strand of NC_092356.1, from coordinate 10,937,597 downwards.
CACCCCATTCTGTATGTGTATGAATCGGGTAGTTAGTTTTCTCGGTTGGATTGTTTTCCATTTGTGTAAAGTTTTAAGTTGTCAAATGCTTTACCCCGAATATTACCGAAGAAACATTAAAAGAGATGAAAACAGCAATGACATGGCAAAAAAACAACGACAAACAACAGTCTTCAAATCACAACTAAGAAAATTGAGACTTCATGTTCTTTATGCGCATAAGTAGCAGTGTAAATTAGAAAAGGGATTTGTTTAATATAATTTAATATTAAAAATATTGCTACAATAATTTAACAGTATTAGTGTGCTAACACATTTATAAAAATCAAACTGAAAGAAAGAAGATTGCATCCGTATACGGTTCCATTCTTTTAAAGAGAAAACGAAGATACAAAAGGGATATTCGAATTCAGAAGTCGAAGACAAACTGATAATTTATGTCAAGGTAAAAAATACAAAAAAGACAACTAGACAAACAGCATTATTCCTTACACAACATAGAAAATTAAACAATGAGCAAGATAAACCATCCAAAAAAAAGGGAGTGATAGTAGGCGCTCCGGATGGGTAAGTAGACATATGTGACAACCGTCGTGTTACGCCTTAAACAGCGTTGATAAATAAAATTAAGTGAACAGGCAACACGCATACGCACTTATCTATTCCTAGGTTATCACAAATAACGTAAACCCTCGGTCATGTAAATTTCTAACCCTGAAACTTGAGCTTTAAACAGATTTTCATGATTAACTTGTTAATTTCTATCTTGAAGGCAGGAATACCAGGAGAAAATTTACTGATTGCTTTGGAACCTGAAGCTGCTTCTATATACTGTCAATATCTTCCAACTGAGAAATTAAATGGTGCCGACGAAGGATTCACAATGTCCGAAGTCGGAACGAAGTATATGATCATTGACTTAGGAGGTGAATACTTACGTGTAGATCATTATATCGCTATCAAAGTACAAATTATACTGGGTACTGAACGCTTTTGTCTTGGTTTTATTCATTGTTTTATTCACAGGTTTGTTTGAAGTATATCGTTTGAAGACAAGGAGAAAAGAAATGAACAATTTAATAAAGAAATAAATCTAAAAGGATACACAATATTATAAAATTTATACAAATAAAAATAAAAAAAAAACATTTTGGTTTTTTAACAAAAAGAAGGTCTTGTTAAAACTTGTTCTACCGCAATATCTATTTGATCAATTTGCATTGTATTTTCCGTATCATTTCTAGTGATAGTTCAATAGTGTTTTTCATTCATGTTGTACCCTCCCCATTTATCCCCTAGTCTGCAAACGATATGCTAATAAACACATCAATGTTATTCTGAACCACAATGGTTGACAATATAAGTTAATTGCACTTACCTTGATGTCTCAATTCAAATTTTGTACTAGTTTTATAGACTCAGTACCCTGTAACTTTATTTTGCTGTACTGAAAAGCATTTCGAACTTAAAATATTTAATTCCAGTATCTTAGATGATCTTTAATTGTGCGTACTTATTAAGGTCAAGGACCACAACAGTGAAGACATCAGTATGATACACCTTGTCGCTATTTTTATAAATCTTTCCCGTTTGACCCGGAAAATCTGTCCCGCTTGAATTATTGACGTCATACAACAATGAATTTTCCATTGTGGCGTCAGGTATTTTGTATTATGACGTCAAAAGTTGAAGGGAACCTTTGTGTTGTCCAGTAATGTGAAATGTGAAATCACTGGTCATTTTCAGGGATTATATATAATTACTAATGATTTTAGTGATTTTACATATTCCCTGAAAAATCAGGGATACTACATAATCACTGATTATACTAATTATTTGTAACATATATATTTCATTGACAACAAACATTTGTATATATAGTTTTGGTGTACCAAATCTTCGTCGTAAGTTCCGAGATGTGTTGACTAAAAGGCACTTTTAAATTATTTTATAGTTTAATGGTTATAAAAATCAAAATGCAAAAGTAAAGTTTTATTATAGTAATGCACCAATAAGATTAAAAAGTAAAGTTGAAAAGTTGTTTCGAATAATATATAATGATACCATTCTTACAGGGGGTACCGCAGATATAACTGTTCACGAAAAACTAGAAGACGGGAAATTGGAGGAATTGTGCCAAGCAACAGGTGATGCATGTGGTGGAACGTCCATTGATAACGAGTTCTTGCAGTTAATGGTAGACATAGTAGGCGCACCCTTAATGAATAGTATGGCAAAGAACGATCCAGTAGCCTATCTTGATCTTTTCAGAGAATTTGAAACTGTAAAAAGAAAACTAAAGCCCTCAAAATCAGCGAAAATTAACTTTACAGTTCCCTTTGTCGCTTTAAATAATTTGTGCGAGAAGGAGCTGGGAAAAACTTTTCCTCAGGCTGTTTTGTCTTGTTCCCTGAAGGATAAAATTTCCTTACGTGGCGACAAACTGCGGTTCGATGTAAATGTTTTCTATGGTCTTTTTTCAAAATCAATAGAAAATATTGTGTCTCATATATCAAGGATAATCAAGCAAAGGAAGAGTGTTTCCCTTTTGCTACTAGTCGGAGGATTTTCCGAATCAGCAATCCTTCAGCATGCAATACGAGAAGAATTTCCGGACAGGAGAATCATCATTCCTGAGGATGCAGGTTTATCCGTGTTAAAAGGAGCCGTTCTCTTTGGTCACAACCCAGACTATATATCATCACGCGTAATCCGATATACATATGGATTTAAAACTGTGGAAATTTTCAATCATGAAATTCACGATGAGACAAAATTAGTTATGATAGATGGCCAAGAAAGATGTGATGACAATTTTTGGATTGTAAAAAGGTTAAACGAGCCCACCTCACAGGGAACAAAAGTAAAAGATATGATTCACACCATAGAGACGTTTCAAAGAACAGTAGATATACCTTTGTTTGTGTCTAACAAAGAAGACCCAATGTATACCGATGAACCAGGGTGCATGCATATTGGAACTTTCACAGTTGAAATACCTAATCCATCTGAGAATGTCCGTTGTTTTGATGTTGAATTTCATTTTGGTAACACTGAATTAACAGTTACCGCAACTGAACAGGATACTGGACATTCAGTAACCGTAATGTTTGACTTACTGTGAATTGGTTTATGAGTACGAAATTGTAAACTTAAGCAAAATGTATTTATAATTCAAAAAGTTAAAGATGAGGAAATGTGACTGCGGTGATAAAACCAATTTGTCTCTGCTTATGACTATGACTTCATGTTAAGGATGTGCTAAACTAGGTCGAAATGAAGTTATTGTTGATTCTGATAAATTTGATTCCAAGTCATGCAGTAGTGCAATTTGTACTTTATATCGCCAATTATTCTTCCATACACATGATGTTGTCTAATTTGGTCTTTGTAATTTCAATGCTATCAATAGCTATGTGCCTTTTTGTTAACTTTATGCTAGTGACAGAATCAAAATAGTATTTTGTTTAAAGTTTTAATACGCTCATGTATGCTATGTGTTTTTGTCTCTACGATATGCTAGACATAGGGATGGTAATGCAGCGACGGCGTAAGGGTAGAAGAACTGAATCATTAATATCTTTCAAACAGTTGTATTATAATCCGAAGTTTCTGATGTCCGTGACCTCATATTCATTGTTTAGTGACTACTAAAGCACTATAGCCTTTATAAGTGATATTACCGTTATAAAAACATATAGTATATGCACAATAGTGTATGGACAGGGTTCACTAGATTTAATTTAATGCTTTTCAAAAAAGTGATCGACGTTAAGTGTTCATAGTTAGGTCCGAACTCATATACTATAATTATTGTAAAGTGTAGATGCCAGTCGTTAAATGTTCACCTCGTCTCGCCTCGTTTTCACGGATCATTGGTAATGTCAGATTTATTCGATACAGTTATAAGACCTATATTTATAAGACTTTCAACGTGCAATGTAATCATGATCAGTACAGCAGGCGAGATAGACATTTCAACGTATTTACTTTTATGTTATTCATATTCATTTCAAATATTGTTTTTCAAATTCAATCCCTTAAAAATCTATTTGAATGTTAATATCAGAAACATCTCGTATACATTTGGTTCATTTTCTTGCAATCGCGTTATGAACAGAACGATGCAGGATTTTGGTCCTGAACGTTATGCCTTTAAGCTGGAAGAAAATATGACTTTGTCCTTCAGACTGTCGTCGATTTCCGGATAAGTATAGTTTTATTGTGAAATAGGATCCTGTTACTGTTTCAAATTTACAACTGACTAGAATTAACAATGAACAGTGAACGCGAGGTGAAAGATACTAAAGGGACATTCCACCTCACAGTTCAAAATAAACTGACAAAGCCATGGCTAAAAAAGAAAAGGACAAACAGACAAATAATAGTACATAAAACACAACATAGAAAACTATAGACTGAGCAAACACAAACCCCAACCAAAAACTGTGGTAATCTCAGGTGCATTTAGCGCTGTATTTTAATGGACATAATGGTAGTTGTTATCTTTTGCCGTCTTGATAATATTAAAATTTATCAGTCTACTATGAATTAATATTTGTCGCTAAAATAGGTATTGATATATAATTTTAGTTTTCGCTAACATGTCTCAACAATTTAGCGGTAAAATGGATTATACTTAAGTGCTAATTTAAAAATGTCCGGTTATTTTATTCGCTAAAATGTTCTCTGCCGGAATATATGTAATCACTATGAATATAAATAAAGATTGAAAACTAATTGCAAAACGGCCAGGGTGTGAAAATTTGGGCTCTTCATCTCACATGTTTTGTTGAAATTTTGGACCAAAGACTAAACATATATTTATCTTGTTTTGAAAGACTGTCAATATTATCTTGTTTTGAAAGACTGTCAATACAGGTTTAATCTTTATACATTTTGTACCTGTACCATGTCTGGATATGTATGAGGATGTGGATAGGGGTTTTTCTTACCTCCTATACATTTCTAGGAATATGATTGGCTAAAAGCGTCCGTGTGGAGACGGTGTATATTTGATATTAGGTTAGTAGGGAGGCGGGGCTTATTTTATACACGGTTAGTAGTGGAGTTACGTCCCTTTATATTCCATATTAGGAAAGAAGGGAGGCGGGGCTTATTTCATACACGGTTAGAAGAGGAGTTACGTCCCTTTATATTCCATATTAGGTAAGAAGGGAGGCGGGGCTTATTTCATACACGGTTAGTAGTGGTGTTGCGTCCCTTTAAAAAACAAAATGGTACTGAACAAAATCTTAAAGGTTTCAACAGACGAAGAAATTGATGATTAAGATTGAAATAAATTCATTAAACATATTTGAACCTAACAAGTTGTTATCGTTGGCCATTCTTGTAGGATCAATGGAAGTAGTTTCTAAATACTAACAGTTTTGAAGACTGGCTTGCACATTTTGATAGATCACAAGTCTAAATTTTACACGTTAAGATAGTCGGTAAGATAAATTCGTTAAAAAGTGGGGCTTCGCTCTCACCCCATATGGAATTAACTGACCCCATATATACCGTGACAGTATAAGGTCACTAGCACACTATGTAATTAATACTACAGAATAGAGAATAATGGGCATAGAATATAGAAAGTATAATGAATCGAGAAAAATTGCCCACACATTTTAAGAATACATAAATGAAGGATCCTCATCTATACCATTGTGTTGTCTTTTTTATGTACTTCTTTTATTTCAGTGAAAGAAAGAAAAGAAGGAAAAATTAGTATCGGTATTGGATTCACAAAGTATCATATATTGTAAAGGCAACACAAATATAGACTATTATACATTAGACCATATTTTTTATAGTGTGTTCTTATGTTGTGCTGTGACAACACTGTCCGAGTTTTCACTTTTAAACCAATTTAACCCCGCGACATTCCGTATGTGTCTATCCAAAATTAGGAGCCTGTAATTCAGTAGGTGGCGTTTGTTGTTGTATGCCATATTTGTTTTTCGTTCATTATTTTGTTTTAAATCAGGCCTTTCGTTTTCTCCTTTGAACTGTTTTACAGTTGTCATTTTGTGTCCTTTTATAGCTGACTATAGCCATAGGCTATGAGTTTTGCTCATTGTTAAAGGCTACATACGGTGACCCAATACTGTAAACTTACACAAAGTAAATGTCAACTGGAGAGTTGTCTCATTGGCAATTATACCAAATCGTATTTTATATAATTGTCAACAAAAGAAGCTATACAAGGCAATGTTTTTCCATATATACTGAAATTGGACACACTGTACCAAGGTAAAATAATGCCCAATCGATCTAATGTCTACAGAGTGTTATTTTCTTATCCAAACCTTTGATTTTAAGCAATTACGCGAAATAGTTGGGGGAATTTTTGATATTTCAAAAATCGTTTTTGCATGCAAAATTTTAATATCGATATTAGAACTAAAAGCTATAAATCTATTAAACATGGTTTGCTTAAAATTTTGAATACCTTCGCAGATATTTAAATACTTAATTCTCATCTTAAAAGTTAACTGCTGACTTTTGTCATAATTTGCCTAAAAATAAAATGATTCCTGTGTTCAGTAACACGATATTATTTTTAAAACTTTCCAAATTGGTCAGATTCTGTTAATCATATGCATTTGCTGTGCAAATGAAAGTTTTTCATTTAATAATTTGAAAGTTTTTTCTTTTTATCATATTTTATGATACATTTGAGTTCAAACTTGTGTATCGTTTCTTTTATTGAATATATATATATAGTATATAATACCTACAACATAGAACAACACATACAACACAATACATTAGCAGAAAATAGATTTATTTCAATCAAAATCTCTCAGGGGCAATAATTCAATAACAAGCAAGATATAATATCGGGCGTATGACATATACAAAATACAATGCAAATTATACAATATACATTACCGATGAAAAAAAAATGCCTTAGTGGTCTGTTTCTGAACCGAACCATTTTGAATTTGTCTTGGAAATTCGTCAAGCATCAATGTGATAGGATAATAAATATGACGACATATGAAATATGATATGAATATATGTAACATAGAAAAACACGAATAACAAAAGTAAACATAAAAAAAGATATAACACACTGTGACATGTGTCATAGTGCGACCCCTGATGAGCTTGACGATTGTTTCTATTGATTTCGTAAAGCTAGGGAAGAAACTGTCATAAATAGAAGGTTCTTGATAGTTCATAATGAAATGAATATTCGGGAATATCATCTCAACGTAGAAATATATAACGGTATCAGTGATTCTTAACGAAATATAAGGTAAAGGAATTTTTTTATATTGAGCAAGCATTATAGCAAAGTTTCTAGGGGAACGTCTGTAAGAAGGAACAAATATGCATCTTCAGATAAAGCAATGATAAAGATTTACTTTCCTCGTGTTTAAACCATCAAAGCAAGTAGCTGAATTTATGAAAAGGGACCTTCAATCTTGATACGTAAAAACAGACCAAATCAAACGTTAATTTTATAAACCAAAGGAATGATTGAAAAAAACCTGTAATTTTCAGGAATTGCACAGAAATGAGAATATGATTTTGAATTTAACCAGGTTTAATAGCTTACTAAGCCTCCCATGTTGTTTATAATTCCGTTGTATGGACAAAATTGGTTTTGCATCCGAAAAAAACATTATTCTAACTATTCTTTTCAAATTCGTATGGCGAAGATACATTGTATAAATTGATGTTGACCATCATTTTTCTTTGTCGTACATGTTTTTTGTATAGAAGTTAATGCACGGAATATAGAAATACTAATGTTAAATATAATAACTGATTGCCTACAAAAGTTAAAGGTGCACTCGACACTTCCTGTGGCCCGTTACAAAAATTACCCAGACACAATGTTACACAGACGAGATGTTCGTTATAGTATGCACACCGAGAGGAATTGTTTGGTGCAATCCCTTTAAGTCTATCTATTTGAGAATAGGAGAACGAATGTCCATTACTGCAATCTCGAATGTAACTAGCAAACGAATCTGAAAATAAAAATAAAAATTTGTCAATTGAAAAAACTGATAGATTGAGAAGTTATTCTTTACGTCTGGCGGCAAATATTACAAACATACGAATTAAAAAGTCTTTGGTTTGACCTATTCAGAGATAGAAATCTAGCTCGACCTCAATCCTAAGATAGAGGCGAGCATGCTTCAGAGAAAGATTCGTTGACTATAAAAGGAACATAATAAAAAAAAGAAGTTATTCATAGTGTTGGTTTTTTTTTTGTGTTTTTTTTTTTAGTTTTAAAATCAAATGCATTCTGGGTAATATTTTCAAAAGCATAGACCAAAATAGTCTCGATTACCCAGACGCATATTTAAATATAGCGTCTGGGGTGATTAACCGGACTGGTCAAATATTTATAGGGGGCGTAACAAATAATTAAATATAGAACATAATATAAATAGCACTTCCGTTATCCCCAATATAATTTTTTTAAACAATAGTAAACAGTGTAGTAGTAAATGTACATGTATATATGACATTCTCTTGTAGCTCACTCTATGTTGATCTATGTTGGCCAACTTGCTGATGGGGAATTTTAATACAAACGTGAAGTCAAATAAATAGAACTGCTTAAAAAAACATTTCACACGTATTCATGTTCTCAGAGTTCTTGTCTGAAACTGAATGATTTATAAACATGTAATAAAGATCTAGTCAAAATTAAGCTTTAATTGGCCGTACTTTAGATATCGGATATTTTTTTCGTTGATTAAATTAAAGTACTTTATATAAGTTTTACTCTTCTTTTTTTTTTTTGACGAAGTGCGTCAGATATATATATAAAAAAAGGAACCGTTAGTCTCTATTTTTTTTTTTTTTTTATCCATTTATCCATTATTTTGTCTCATTATTCTCAGTTCCTTTTTTTATATATATATCTGACGCACTTACCTTACAAAAAAGCACACATCAAGCTACGTCTATGTAAAGAAAAACATCTCATACAAATACTAAGATTGCATATATGTAGAAAACTTCCTTAACAAGTATAACTGGCATATCAGCGAGATCACACAATGAGCCAACTCAATTTTCATTTACAAAATTAACTGATCTTAAAACTGCAAACGACAGAATAGTCTGAATGTTTCTTAGCTGTTACACTAATAATTGCCTAATCCTTTTGGGAAGAAAATATTTAGGAACCAACCTTCACACAAAACCAATTTGCCAGTGTAGCCCGTGTCCATGGAGAAATACAGAACTTAACCAGTCAGTCATGAAACCCAATACTCTTTGAATGCATGTTTGAATCATTCACATGGAAAAGATGGAATGGGATTGATCCCATACTGCATAGTAACTTGTAAAAAAGGATAATAACTCATGATCAAAAGTGTATTCTACTTCTCCAACTCTTCTAACTTCCATCATGTATAAGCATGCAATGAAAGGACAGCTTCACAAGAACAATAACTGTGAACCTTTTATATAAAAAAATAAGGAAATTGGTATGATTGCTCACGAGGCAACAACCCAGCAGAGTTCAAATAACATGGATATACGCAAATGTGATCACTGCATGGCCTTCAATATAAAGAAAACTCCCTACCATATAGTCAACTATAAAAGGGCCCGACATGAAAATGAGATACAATTCAACCGTAAACACTAACTATTTAATTGTTCATATGATTTTTAATTTGTTAATGCAAATCTAATTTCCCTAACATATCTGACAACAATGAGTTTCTTGATATTTGTTACATTTAATCAGTATACGTCACTCTGTGGTGTTTTTTTTCTCGCTTTGTGGCGGCTGTCAAAATAATGTATACCCAACATTTTTGGTACTGTGATCTATTCATACTGATTGATGCTTCAGTAATTAAAAAAAATCTTTCAGTTTGAATCTTGTTTATGTTTATGATACAATTAAAATTCTGATTCTTCACATTTTACACATAAAATCTGTGTCCATAAATCATCATTGGTTTGTCTACAAAAGAAAGTAAATATTAAAATCATATCAATTTTAGTCACCAGCATAGCATATATATGAAAAACAAATTGTTTAAAAAAACATCATAGAAATATATTGTATAAATTATTGTCCTGGGGCAAGCTGAATCCAGCTTTAGGGTGCAAGATTATCTCGCTGCGTTAAAGACCCGACCCATTGGTGACATTGGGCTGTTTACTGCTCTTTGGTTGGGTTGCCCAGTATCTATTTGACACATTCCCTGTTTGTATTCTTTATCCAAACCATTCATGGATTTTTCTCATTGTTGAAGGCCATACAGTTGCTTATAATTTCTCACATTCAATTCATTTGAACTTTGATGGATAGTTCTCATTGGTATTCATACCGCATCTCCTTATTTGTGTAATGTTGAGCTTTTGTCAATTTTATCTTCAGTTTCATTCATTTTGACCGTTTAGTGTACTATGTAAACACTGGCATCTTCTAGATACACTTAGTCTTTGTTTTTCTTTGAATGTGTACATCATTGTGTATCTCTCCGCCCCCCTTTTTTTTACACATATCAAGATGCAAATCCCCTTTTTTACATAGAAACAACGAACTTATCTTGGATGAATGTGATATTTCGGCGTCAGAGCAGTTTTCCATCAAGTATTTATATAAAGTGAACGATACTACACATCAACCCAAAATGTATTTATAACGTATATGACTGTTCGAGTGGTCCCATAACAATTGACATTTATTGTATAATTATAAACTCGTTTTCGTTGCACAGACATGCATGAAAGAATATAACTACTCGGTGTATCAGGTTGCATTGCAATTTATGTTACAATGTGTGTTGTTATAACATCTTACCAAGGTTGGATGTGCTGGTTTTTCCTTCGCGTCCATGCCCATGTGAGCCATGCTGTATGGTGTTTTCCATGAATTGTATGTCGTCACAAAAATATATAAATAGCATTCAACAACAATCGGTACACTCGGGGTTTGCAATAATATTATCGTATTGTCATTTCTTCCGAAGTCAATAACCAACTTCTTGGTTATTCGTCTTGGACATTATCTCTAACAACAAGTTAAAAAAGCCGATACTATTCCGAATGTTATAAATTACCATTTTTATATCACTTCTCATCCAGACGCTCTACTTTGAAAAATAAAGCGGCTGGATGATCGAGACTAAGACCAAAACGTTGTAATTGGTCAAAAACGTTATAAACAATTCAAATTCATATCAATTCAAATATTCATTGTCATATAAACTCTGAACAATAAGTTTGTGACAAATAATATAAACATACACAAATAGCATAGCATTTTTTCTCTAGGTATTTTTAAATGTCTTCCCTTTTTTATCATTAAATTAAATTCTCATTTTTGTTTTGTGACTTCTCTTTTCAAAAGATATACAGTTTACGTAGTTTTCCATTTCTAAATTTGCTTTAAACTTTATATAAATACAATTTACTATTTTTTTCAAATTTTTGTTCAAATATATTAGTGTAGAAATTTAAGAATTGATGTTTAAGGTTGTTTTTTTTCAACAAAATTGAGTGTTTTTTTCTTTTTTTTCCTCAAGAATGGATACGTACATGTTTAGTTATAAACAATGGAAATTCAACCAATGACGTAACGTTTTCATTTTTTGTGTACGAACAATGATATTACCCATAGTCCTTTAGATTCTGAAAAGGCGAATTAGATTGCTCTTTTGTGTACCCTACTATGCGGTATGGGCTTTGCTTATTGTTGAAGGCCGTACGGTGACCTTTAGTTGTTAATGTCTGTGTCATTTTGGTCTCTTGTGGACAGTTGTCTCATTGGCAATCATACCTCATCTTCTTTTTTCATATTAGACCAACGTATCTGAACACTGTGATATATCAAAAGATACAAGATCTACTGAAATATTTGCCCAAGATGACAGATGAATTAGGTGTAAAATTAGCAAAATATGAAATAGTTTACATAACTGTGAAAATGAGCTTTTGAGCATTTTTAAAAATTTTGTATTCGCTGCACGATAAAGACAAAAAAAGCACAATACAAGAGTGGACTTAGGTTTATAAAGATCGCAAAACAAATAGCACGCGTACGGCCATCATGCATATTCAACTTTATTTCTCAATGTTACATTGAACGTCTTTTTGTTTACTGTGTATGTAGGTGTGTAAGATAGATATAAGGGAGCTACCATTTGATTTTTATGGGGGGGGGGGGGGGGCTAGGATGGAAAATTTTGTCCTACATTTTTTTTTAGCTGTAATCTCTGTCCTGCCTTTTTATTTTTCACTCTGTTCGGTCCTGCCTTTTTTTTTTAGTTTATCCAGACTTTTTTTTACCTAAATTGTCGTCCGGACCTTTTTTTTTGCAAGTGTCTCATCCTGCCATTTTTTTACTCAAAACTCCTGTCCTGCCTATTTTTTTCAAATTTCATCCTAGCCCCCCCATAAAAATCAAATGGTAGCTCCATAAGAAGATGTGGTGTGAGTGCTAATGAGTCAACTCTCTATCCAAGTAACAATTTATCAAAGTAAACCATTATAGGTCAAGATACGGCCTTAAAGATGGAGCCTAGGCTAACACCGAGCATCAAGCTATAAAGGACCCCAAAAATTACTAGTTTAAACCCATTCAAAAGGGAAAACCAACGGTCTAATCTATATCAAAAACGAAAAACGAGAAACACTTCTGTGCATCTGTGAGCTACTGTTCACTAATGATATCCCACCCCTAAAAATATACGGTCGGTAAACAGGAAGTTGTTAACTTATGAATCTGAAAATGCATCACATGGTATAGAACTGACTTTTAAACCCTGAAGCCAAATTTAAGAAATCCTTGTGCTGTAGTTCCTGAGGAAAATGTGACAAACATTTTGAACTTGGCTATCATGTGTAAAATGATACAAGTGTTCGGTAAACAGGAAGTTGTTGAACGATGAATCTGAAAACGATATAGCTGCCTTTTAAAAGCCTGAAACCAAATTTCAGAAATCCTTGTATTGTAGTTCCTGGATAATGTGACAAAAAAAATCAACTTGGCTATCATGTGAAAAATTATAAAGTTCGGTTAATAGGAAGTTGTTGAGTGATGAGTCTGAAATCCTTGTATTGTAGTTCCTGAGAAAGTTTCGACGGAAAATATTCATCGGACGGACGGACGGTACGACGGACGTACGGACGGATGGACGGACAGAGGTTTAACAGTATACTCCCACTTTTTTTATAAGTTTTAAAAGTTAATATCAAAACTCCATAACTTACTCTTGGGTTTATATAACTATTAAGTTATAAGTAACGGAGACGTTTGCAAAAAGGTGGATTTTATGTGAACCGTAACAGGCTCTGAATGCTCTTCAACTTTGTACTTTTTTTTTTAGCCTGTTTAACATTTTTTTACTCGAGCGTCATTAATAAATCATTTGATGACGGAATGTGCGTTTGACGTTCACAATTTTAATCCTGGTATCTCTGGGGGTTTATAGATTCTTTGACAAAAAGTTTGATTCCAATTTTCAGCAAACGTTATTTTCAGAATGCATTCATTTATGCGAGTGTCAGGATCCTTTGACCTTTATTAGTCTTTTATATTATTTTTTATTTTGGTTCATTTTCGGAGTTGCATGAGTATGAATACATTTAGCATGTACGCTGAACTATTACACATGTTGTGTAGTGGTCAGCTTAATCCCGCCTCCGAGTGTAATGATATACCCAAGAATCAGTTTTCATTAAAATCCTAGCACAAAACGAGATACGCCAAAATCCTAAATTAATGGGCTAAATTTCATAAAAAAATCATATAATACACAGCTGTGCAAAACTTCATTGGTCTCCTTCTTATACTTTTGAAATGTTTGCTTTTAAACTTGACGACGGACAGACGGACGGACAAGGTAAAATAAAAACGACTCTCGCATGGCAAGGACCAGAAAAAGATTCAAATACTTACATTTAGTTGTAATTTTCTCTATCATGCAATAACTTTCATTTTCAGAACAATTTTTAACAAAACCTTTCATATGTACTTTGCTGTCTATCAACATGTTTTTATCCTCTACGCATGATTTGTCATCCTGGTTACTCAAAGAACAGGCATAGCAAGTGAGACAACCTGCAGAAAGAAAGATACAAATTTATGGGTCCGGAATTGTTTTTTTAATTACAATATTGTATTTATCTAAAGGAATCAGTTCATTCAAGTGATGTGTAAATCAAAGTTGAATATATATCATTCAAACTTTGACATAAACACACGCAACACATATATATATATAACACATGACACGTACAAACGCAACACATACATATAAAACATGACACATACATATAAAACTTGACACATACACACATACATATAAAACATTACACATAAACACGCAACTCATACTTATAAAACATGACATATTCACACGCAACACATACTTATAAAACATGAAACATACACACGCAACACATACTTATAAAACATGACAAATACACACACAACACATACTTATAAAACATGACACATACACACGCAACACATACTCATAAAAAATGACACATACACACACAACCCATACTTATAAAACATGACACATACACTCGCAACACATACTTATAAAACATGACACATACGCACGCAACCCATACTTATAAAACATGACACATACACTCGCAACACATACTTATAAAACATGACACATACGCACGCAATCCATACATATAAAACATGACAAATACATACTAAGGAAATATATTGATTTATATATTTAGATCATTCAAAATTGACTTATATTATCTTTAAAAAAAAAAGAGAATATCTGCAATACGTTATCGAGATTTTCAGATTTACATTGTTTAGCATTAGAACTGTAAAGTATAGAAAAAAGAAGCACGAAGGGCTTAAGCGGATCCAATCTTTCTAAGACTTTTTGAAATTGAATTAATATATTTTGGCATCAAATTTCATTTTCTTTAATTCATGAAATATCTATTTTAATAAAAGATACGCGTTTCCAAACTAGTTAAGGAAAACTCAAACCGTAGATGTTGGTATAATGAAAAAGAAGTCTGAAAATAATTAGATATATCCGTGTGACAAAATCGAATTGCCTGTGTCTAGTATAAGTTGACTCTGATGCTTATTAATAAACATATACGTTACAAATTAAAAAAAAAAAAAAAGTAAAACAAATATGACAGCTAATTCTATTTGATTCAAATAAGAGATCCAAAAATGTATTTCCAGAACTAATTTTTCATAATTTTGTTTTTTTCATTTTTATAAAACATAGAAGCATATTTTTTAATGAAAACCCCCCAAGAAAATTGAAAGTTTTTAACAAGGATTTGTACAGAATATATAAAAAAAAGTATTGGTTTTAAAGATATATCAAAAGAGAAAGACAAGTGAGAAATAAATTAAAAAAAATGTTATCAGGATATCGAATTGATTGAATAATTATTTTAAAATATACATTACCTGTTGATGAAACAAATGAAAACAAAAGTAAAACTATAACTACAAATTGAAAATCAGCCATATCCAAAATATGAAACAGAATCCAAATATTCGAAATTATTCCATATTTCCAATCGCACCAATGTTACAAACCGTTAGACAGTCAATTCTAATTTATGAAATTGGTTCCCCGACTTTTAAATTACATATTTTAATTGTTAAACTGTTTATTTGGAAGTTAATATAACCTTTTAACCGACTAGATTATAGTGATATATCCTTTGAAGATATTATTTGCCTACGCATCTTCAAATGTTGATAAATATTGATAATAATTTAGACAAGTTTGTGTTTCTAACAACCAAGTTACCGCCCTTGTCAATACAGCGACGCCTTCTGACGAGAAAAGGTGTCATCTCTGTAAAACACATACATTGAATGTATTATAAATATTTAAAAGAGTGTTCAACTACACCCAAAATAAGTAAACAAATATCTACCATCTGTATCAATGTAAAATGGTGACAATGTTTTTTCTTCTTCTCTCATTTATTCTCTCTCCTGTCTCGAGTCAATTGATAACTGATTTAGGGAATTGCCATATTACATTATATATATAATTCTGATCAAGCCGACGATAAAAACATGTATTCTCAATCTAGTTCTGAGTCCAGATTTTCTATACCATTTATAGTGTTAGATTTTGAAAAAAAATTAATTTAAAAATCTAAATAGAAGATGTTCGCACTCGCGCGATTTTTTTTTCGGACAGACAAAATCCAAACCCCCTTCTCCCTTGGGGTAAAAGGGTTGCTCCTTTAACATTCTGATTTCGAACGGACGCAGGTGCACATTATACATCAAACATAAACAAACGGACGAAATCATTCAAAATTATAAGACTGGTATCGTTGATGATTTTCTTTTTCTGTGTTGTTGAAAAGGAAGGAATTCAATTGAACATATTCGACGGATGTGATGGTCATTTCTGTACTAGTTAACAAACTCATCATAGATACCAGGATTGAAATTTTATATTTACGACAGACGCGCGTTTCGTCTACAAAAAAACTCATCAGTGACGCTGGAATAAAAAAATGTTAAAAAGGCCAAATAAAGTACGAAGTTGAAGAGCATTGAGGACCAAAAATTCCTAAAAATTTTGCGAAATACAGCTAGGTAGATCTTAAATGCGTGTCATCACCCTCATGTTATAAAGTACAGATTGATTCTTCGCACTTTTACAGAAACGTTCCTACTTGAAGATAACATTTGTGGGGAAAACTTTCTTTAAAAAGAAAACATTCCAAAGTAAACTTTTAGAATCTTATTCATTTTCCTACGCAATTATGAGGTAGTCGAACACATTTGAGTAACAAGAAAATTTAAGTCATTAAATTGTTTGTTTAGGAATTTTTATAATTTTTATTTGATATAATTTATCATTAAAGTACAAATCTACTTGTTTTTCTTCACGCGATAACAAGAAGCTTACACTTTCTGATCTACCACACGTACGACTGTCGTTTTGTTGAATATATCAAGATACATCGTACATTTTCTCCTGTTTTCAATCAACATTACATTTAGGAGAGGGGTTTGTTATCCTGAAAGCCATAAATACATTTGAACTAGTCTTAACAAGAAAAACACGTTAATGAATAAAAATTCAAACTATTTGAATGAAAGAAAATGTATAAATGTGAGTACCAAAAAAAGGGTATAGAGGTTACCTTCCAGTTTTTGTCGAGCCTGCGACTTCTATCACAGAAAGCTCGACATAGGGATAGTGATCCAGTGGCGGCAGTGGTGTTAGCTAACCTCTCAAAAGCTTATCTTGGAAGGTGGAAGACCTTGATGCTTCATACTTTGTATATAGATGATTTATATAACGAAGCTTCTGTCTGTCACATGTCCATTGTCCTTGGTCTCATTTTCATGGTTCAGTGATACTTGAAAAAAAAGTTAAGATTTTTTGTAATGTCAATTTCTTTTTTATTATGTAAAAGGATAACGGTATTTAGAATGTGCGTACTTGTAAGCTCCTCATACCCGTCAGACAGTTTTCATTTGACCTCGACCTCATTTCACGAATCAGCGAACAAGGTTGAGTTTCATGGTCAATTCCATATATCAGATACTACATGTGTATAAGCCATATGTCTACTTTTTTGGTATATGAAATGATTGTAATGTGTACATTTCCTACCGGCAGGTGTCATCTGACCTTGACCTTATCTTTTATGGTTCAGTGGTCTTTTTTATATATTACATTGTATATGCAATAGGTCAACTATATTTGGTGTATCGAAATATGTTATTATGTACATGTCATTCTCGCATGTTTTATTTGACCTTGACCTCATTTTCATGGTTCATTGCTCAGAATTTAGTTTTTTGTTTTGATCTTTTTTTCTTAAATTTTGAGCAAAAAGTCAACTAGATTTGTTGTATAGAAGGATTATACGGTGTATATGTCTGTCAGGCAGGTCTGTACCATCTGACCTTGACCTCATTTTTCATGGTTCATTAGTCAAAGTTTTCATGGTTAAGTTTGTTTCTTAGATACTATAAGCAATAGGTCAACTATATTTAATGCAAAGATTCATGTTAGGTGTACATGTCTGTCTGGTATGGTTAATTTGACCTTTACCTCATTTCCATGGGTCATTGGTCAATGTTTAGTTTTCTTGGTTAAGACAGTTTCTTAGAAACTATAAGCAATAGGTCAACTATATTTGGAATATTAAATGGTTGTTAGGTGTAAATATATTTCTCGTTTGATTTATCTGACCATGACCTCATTTTCTTGGATCATGTTAAGGTTATGTGATACTTGTAGTAAAGCTTTGTATTTAGAACGATCAACATAAAATCAATGGTTGGTAAATTATAAAGGAGCGAGACATTTCAGTATAAAATTGAGAATGGAAAATGGAAATGGGGAATGTGCCAAAGAGACAACAACCCGACCATAGAAAAAAACAATAGCAGAGGGTCACCAACAGGTCTTCAATGTAGCGAGAAATTCCCGCACACGGAGGCGTCCTTCAACTGGCCCCTAAACAAATATATACTAGTTCAGTGATAATGAACGCCATACTAATTTCCAAATTGTAAACAAGAAACTAAAATTAAAATAATACAAGACTAACAAAGGCCAGAGGCTCCTAACTTGGGACAGGCGCAAAAATGCGGCGGGATTAAACATGTTTGTGAGATCTCAACCCTCCCCCTATACCTCTAGCCAATGTAGAAAAGTAAACGCATAACAATACGCACATTAAAATTCAGTTCAAGAGAAGTCCGAGTCTGATGTTAGAAGATGTAACCAAAGAAAATGAACAAAATGTGCACTTTTGTTAATAATAAATACTGTCTTGGTAACATGATTAAATCCTTTAAACTATAATAATGGATGCATTTAAAACCATCATTGTTTTCAA
The DNA here is from genome assembly GCF_963676685.1 of Mytilus edulis. Classification (NCBI taxonomy): domain Eukaryota; kingdom Metazoa; phylum Mollusca; class Bivalvia; order Mytilida; family Mytilidae; genus Mytilus; species Mytilus edulis. The sequence continues at coordinate 10,918,754 of NC_092356.1, read as the reverse complement.
TATATAAACCAATTAATTGCACAAAAGTAGAGCTGCAAACTGTCTAGTATATTAAAATAGTTTGCTATTCTCCATATTTGGGTCTAAAATATCGACATCGGACCCCCTACCCAACTATTACACTACCGTTAGTGCCAAATGATAAAAATCCAAGACAATGGACAGCACATGAGGGTCTGGATTAGCTTTTCATAATAGAGAATAATGGGCAAAACTTACAATTTTTTTTAGAAGAGTACCAAATTAAAAAAAAAGTCCATCCAGAGCCTCGCTCATGGTCCGGATAGCCAAAAGTGTAAGAAGTACAGCATGTTGCACGAGAACACAGTTACTTCTAAGAATATTTTTTTAGACGATGCATGTGACCCGAGAACACAGTTATTTCTTAGTACATTTTTTTTAGACAATGCATGTGGTCAGAGAACACAGTTATTTCTAAGAATATTTTTTTTAGAAATTAGACAATGCATGTGACCCGAGAACACAGTTATTTCTTAGTACATTTTTGTAGACAATGCATGTGGCCCGAGACCACAGTTATTTCTTAGTACATTTTTGTAGAATATGCATGTGGCCCGAGACCACAGTTATTTCTTAGTACATTTTTTAGACTATGCATGTGGCCTCGTGAACACATTTATTTCTACGTACATTTTTTAGACAATGCATGTGGCCCGAGAACACAGTTTTTTCGTAGTACACTTTTTTAGACAATGCATATGGCCCGAGAACACAGTTATTTCTTAGTACATTTTTTTAGACAATGCATGTGGCCCGAGAACACGGTTATTTCTAAGAATATTTTATTAGAAATTAGACAATGCATGTGACCCGAGAACACAGTTATTTCTTGGTACATTTTGTTAGACAATGCATGTGGCCCGAGAACACAGTTATTTCTTAGTACATTTTTTTAGACTATGCATGTGGCCCGATAACCCAGTTATTTCTTAGTACATTTTATAGACAATGCATGTGGCTCGAGAACACAGTTATTTCTTAGTACACTTTTTTAGACTATAAATTCAAATGAAAAAATCTCAAAAGGATTTCACAGTGTATTGTGCTACTTTAAATAATTCAACAAGATACAACTCAAAATATGGAAAATTGTTTTTAAGATGGTATTTATAATTCAGTTTGACAACATCGGACATACTATTTAACTCAAAGATCTATTACAAATAGATAAACCTAATCTTTATAAGTATTTAAAAGATAAACCTCATTTACAGTTTAGTCTGAAGATTACTTTTTAGAATCAATTATTCATCCTTTAGGTAAATGTTTTGACACAAGAGGGTGTGTCACGTGGTTGTTCATTTCCCTTTTCATAGACTTCATTTTACCCACATACCCACATGTTTTACCCCCTACATCCCAAATACCTGCTTTTTGAACCCTGTTTATCCCACATCATTTCAAAAACGTGTGCTTTTCCCTCACACAAGTAAACCGAGAATAATAAACAGCTGCGACATGAGCGCATGATACGCCCGACGTCTTGTGTGGAAGTTTTATGCAATAATCATAAATAGTTTCTGAGAAAGTTTTAAGCAATAGCCATATATTGTTTTTGAGACACAGCGGGACATGTGAAACCCCCACCCTGTTTTTTTTTACAAAAAAACTAAATATCACTAAAATAAAATTTTGAATCAAAACCAAAAAGTATACAGATCTTAAGATTAATAAAACAAAGAAGTGTGTAAAGTTTTAAGCAATAATCATAAATTGTTTTTGAGATATGGCACAACATGTAAAAAAAACCTCCCCCCTTTTTTTTTTTACAAAATACTCAATAACTCAAAAATGAAATTTTGAATCATCACCAAAAAGTATACAGATCTTTAGATTAATATAACAAAGACATGTGTAAAGTTTTAAGCAATAATCATAAATCGATTTTGAGATATGGTGCGACATGTAAAAAAAACCTCCCCCTTTTTTACAAAATACTCAATAACTCAAAAATGAAATTTTGAATCATCACCAAAAAGTATACAGATCTTAAGATTAATATAACAAAGAAGTGTGTAAAGTTTTAAGCCATAATCAAGAATCGTTTTTGAGATACGGTGCGACATGTGAAAAAAACACCCCCCTGTTTTAGTTACAAAGTGCCGTAACTCAAAAAGATTAAATCTTATTTTCACTAAAAAGTATACAGATCATTTGACCATCATAAGAAACAACTATATTAAGTTTCATGAAATTTTGATAAGTCGTTCTCAAGTTACGGTGCGACATGTTTATGCCGGACAGACAGACGGACAGACAGACGGACAGACGGACACCGGACATGTGTATACCATAATACGTCCCGTCAAAATTTTGACTGGCGTATAAAAAGTCATTTGTATCTTATTTTACTGAATTCACATGTATCCTTTTTTTATGGAAAAATAATATATCTAACATGCAGTCTAGCTAAAATAATAAAGACTACGCCTTAACCATGTTAATATTGGTATAACCCCTAGTTTCCATTTTCAGACTAGTTTCTAAATTAGCATTTTCTTACAAACAGTAAATATTGACAGAAAAATAAATATATAGAGGGTGACAATGGGTACTCATTTCATAAGCATAACCCCCCCCCCCCCCCACCAAACCTCACTCCACTTTTGCTCACTATTCCATCTTTGTAACCCCTATATCCCACATACCTAAAGCATCTTTTCAAAATGTTCAGATCAGGTGAGCTATAAAACTTCAGTTTATGGAAACTTTGCAGTGGCGTATCACCAGTGTAGCAGTACAAATATTTGTTAAGCTTTGGTATGGGTTTCCGCCGCCAGATCTCTGCTTACCATTTATTTTCAATTGGTCTACGCCACATAGTTTAACCTTTCTTATACATGTTTATTGCTTTGTTGGACCAACAATTTTAGCAGCAGTTATCCCTCTTCTGTCTAATTTTTCGTTTTGCCATTAGTTTGTTCCTATTTTCATATCACTTCACAACCATCGTGAAGCTATTGGTCATTGATAAGACATTATTCACTTCCTTACTTCCAGATAGCTACCCTTTCTTTTGACTTAAGCAGCGGGGTAGGCTTAGAGAGCGTACTACGCTTTTTTTCGGGTTTTTTTCTTGGCGTTTTCTGGAATTACGTCCCCTTAGAAATTCCTGCATGTTATTTCTCCACTGATTGCGATACACTCTTCACAATTTTTGCTATTCGTCGGGTCTCTGAAATAAAGCAACAACAAAAAACTGACTATTGTGCTTATTTATTTAACTTAATCCAATCAAATTGCATAAGATTCAATAACAATGACCACTCCACATCATAACCAGTAAAAGGGATAAACTTGGGAGGGAGAGTATGTCAAATATTTTGCAATAACGAATAAAAAATTGTCAACCAAAAGTTTTGCTATAATTTCATAAACATGTCGTTCTGTATTGGTTTAGTTTTTGGATCTTTCATTCAAGGCAATGGAAAGTTTTGGCTTCAAACCAGACTCAAGCTGGCAGCCACTTTTATCGGCCAATCAAGATAGCAGCCACTTTTTTCCAGCAGCCAATTTTGACGATATGTCTAAAAACCAAAAAACTGCGTGAGGCTCAAACGTTCCAAAAATCGCTAAATCTTGGTTAAATGCAATCTAACAGCGGAAATCGACAATTTCACGGTTTCTGATAATTTCTAAAGCATTTCATTCCGTTTTAAATATGTATGTAAGCGGTCTGTCCTTTATTTGACATTCGATAATTGATATTCAATATCCAACCGACTGCTAGCCGTCGGTTCAATATTTAAATTTAGTTGAAAATCACTATAAAGCCTGAGGGAAAAGATACCATTTTATGACCCCTTCAAGCTGTCATAAATTTTCGTTGTCCTCGAATATAAACCCTTATACAAGTTGTATATTTGTCTTTATGTTATATAGATTTTTATCAATAAAACATTACAGAGGATTCACCAAAGATGTAATTTAATATATAAAATATGAAACAAAATCCAATTACTCCAGAAACATATAGAAATATACATAGAAATACTTATGGAAAGCCAAAAAAGAAAAGAAATTAATAGTGAACAGCTACCAGAGACTGCTTAAATGACGGTGACCACCCTAAGACGACTTTGGACCTCTGTGGTGGCCAGACGGGCCCGGATCCCAGAAAAATATTTAAGTGGGGAATAGCTTGGGTCAATACCTTTAAAATGAGCTAGGTCCGGTTCGGAACTTTGCCGTTGGTATATGCCGAAAAGTACCGAATGTATGCATATGGTTAAAACGGAAAATTACGTTAAGAGGCACCTTTGAACCTCTGTGGTGGCCAGACGGGCCCGGATCCCAGAAAAATATTTAAGTGGGGAATAGCTTGGGTCAATACCTTTAAAATGAGCTAGGTCCGGTTCGGAACTTTGCCGTTGGTATATGCCGAAAAGTACCGAATGTATGCATATGGTTAAAACGGAAAATTACGTTAAGAGGCACCTTTGAACCTCTGTGGTGGCCAGACGGGCCCGGATCCCAGAAAAATATTTAAGTGGGGAATAGCTTGGGTCAATACCTTTAAAATGAGCTAGGTCCGGTTCGGAACTTTGCCGTTGGTATATGCCGAAAAGTACCGAATGTATGCATATGGTTAAAACGGAAAATTACGTTAAGAGGCACCTTTGAACCTCTGTGGTGGCCAGACGGGCCCGGATCCCAGAAAAATATTTAAGTGGGGAATAGCTTGGGTCAATACCTTTAAAATGAGCTAGGTCCGGTTCGGAACTTTGCCGTTGGTATATGCCGAAAAGTACCGAATGTATGCATATGGTTAAAACGGAAAATTACGTTAAGAGGCACCTTTGAACCTCTGTGGTGGCCAGACGGGCCCGGATCCCAGAAAAATATTTAAGTGGGGAATAGCTTGGGTCAATACCTTTAAAATGAGCTAGGTCCGGTTCGGAACTTTGCCGTTGGTATATGCCGAAAAGTACCGAATGTATGCATATGGTTAAAACGGAAATTTACGTTAAGAGGCACCTTTGAACCTCTGTGGTGGCCAGACGGGCCCGGATCCCAAAAAAATATTTAAGCGGGGAATAGCTTGGGTCAATACCTTTAAAATGAGCTAGGTCCGGTTCGGAACTTTGCCGTTGGTATATGCCGAAAAGTACCGAATGTATGCATATGGTTAAAACGGAAAATTACGTTAAGAGGCACCTTTGAACCTCTGTGGTGGCCAGACGGGCCCGGATCCCAGAAAAATATTTAAGCGGGGAATAGCTTGGGTCAATACCTTTAAAATGAGCTAGGTCCGGTTCGGAACTTTGCCGTTGGTATATGCCGAAAAGTACCGAATGTATGCATATGGTTAAAACGGAAAATTACGTTAAGAGGCACCTTTGAACCTCTGTGGTGGCCAGACGGGCCCGGATCCCAGAAAAATATTTAAGTGGGGAATAGCTTGGGTCAATACCTTTAAATTGAGCTAGGTCCGGTTCGGAACTTTGCCGTTGGTATATGCCGAAAAGTACCGAATGTATGCATATGGTTAAAACGGAAAATTACGTTAAGAGGCACCTTTGAACCTCTGTGGTGGCCAGACGGGCCCGGATCCCAGAAAAATATTTAAGCGGGGAATAGCTTGGGTCAATACCTTTAAAATGAGCTAGGTCCGGTTCGGAACTTTGCCGTTGGTATATGCCGAAAAGTACCGAATGTATGCATATGGTTAAAACGGAAAATTACGTTAAGAGGCACCTTTGAACCTCTGTGGTGGCCAGACGGGCCCGGATCCCAGAAAAATATTTAAGTGGGGAATAGCTTGGGTCAATACCTTTAAAATGAGCTAGGTCCGGTTCGGAACTTTGCCGTTGGTATATGCCGAAAAGTACCGAATGTATGCATATGGTTAAAACGGAAAATTACGTTAAGAGGCACCTTTGAACCTCTGTGGTGGCCAGACGGGCCCGGATCCCAGAAAAATATTTAAGTGGGGAATAGCTTGGGTCAATACCTTTAAAATGAGCTAGGTCCGGTTCGGAACTTTGCCGTTGGTATATGCCGAAAAGTACCGAATGTATGCATATGGTTAAAACGGAAATTTACGTTAAGAGGCACCTTTGAACCTCTGTGGTGGCCAGACGGGCCCGGATCCCAAAAAAATATTTAAGCGGGGAATAGCTTGGGTCAATACCTTTAAAATGAGCTAGGTCCGGTTCGGAACTTTGCCGTTGGTATATGCCGAAAAGTACCGAATGTATGCATATGGTTAAAACGGAAAATTACGTTAAGAGGCACCTTTGAACCTCTGTGGTGGCCAGACGGGCCCGGATCCCAGAAAAATATTTAAGCGGGGAATAGCTTGGGTCAATACCTTTAAAATGAGCTAGGTCCGGTTCGGAACTTTGCCGTTGGTATATGCCGAAAAGTACCGAATGTATGCATATGGTTAAAACGGAAAATTACGTTAAGAGGCACCTTTGAACCTCTGTGGTGGCCAGACGGGCCCGGATCCCAGAAAAATATTTAAGTGGGGAATAGCTTGGGTCAATACCTTTAAATTGAGCTAGGTCCGGTTCGGAACTTTGCCGTTGGTATATGCCGAAAAGTACCGAATGTATGCATATGGTTAAAACGGAAAATTACGTTAAGAGGCACCTTTGAACCTCTGTGGTGGCCAGACGGGCCCGGATCCCAGAAAAATATTTAAGTGGGGAATAGCTTGGGTCAATACCTTTAAAATGAGCTAGGTCCGGTTCGGAACTTTGCCGTTGGTATATGCCGAAAAGTACCGAATGTATGCATATGGTTAAAACGGAAAATTACGTTAAGAGGCACCTTTGAACCTCTGTGGTGGCCAGACGGGCCCGGATCCCAGAAAAATATTTAAGTGGGGAATAGCTTGGGTCAATACCTTTAAAATGAGCTAGGTCCGGTTCGGAACTTTGCCGTTGGTATATGCCGAAAAGTACCGAATGTATGCATATGGTTAAAACGGAAAATTACGTTAAGAGGCACCTTTGAACCTCTGTGGTGGCCAGACGGGCCCGGATCCCAGAAAAATATTTAAGTGGGGAATAGCTTGGGTCAATACCTTTAAAATGAGCTAGGTCCGGTTCGGAACTTTGCCGTTGGTATATGCCGAAAAGTACCGAATGTATGCATATGGTTAAAACGGAAAATTACGTTAAGAGGCACCTTTGAACCTCTGTGGTGGCCAGACGGGCCCGGATCCCAGAAAAATATTTAAGTGGGGAATAGCTTGGGTCAATACCTTTAAAATGAGCTAGGTCCGGTTCGGAACTTTGCCGTTGGTATATGCCGAAAAGTACCGAATGTATGCATATGGTTAAAACGGAAAATTACGTTAAGAGGCACCTTTGAACCTCTGTGGTGGCCAGACGGGCCCGGATCCCAGAAAAATATTTAAGTGGGGAATAGCTTGGGTCAATACCTTTAAAATGAGCTAGGTCCGGTTCGGAACTTTGCCGTTGGTATATGCCGAAAAGTACCGAATGTATGCATATGGTTAAAACGGAAAATTACGTTAAGAGGCACCTTTGAACCTCTGTGGTGGCCAGACGGGCCCGGATCCCAGAAAAATATTTAAGTGGGGAATAGCTTGGGTCAATACCTTTAAAATGAGCTAGGTCCGGTTCGGAACTTTGCCGTTGGTATATGCCGAAAAGTACCGAATGTATGCATATGGTTAAAACGGAAAATTACGTTAAGAGGCACCTTTGAACCTCTGTGGTGGCCAGACGGGCCCGGATCCCAGAAAAAATATTTAAGTGGGGAATAGCTTGGGTCAATACCTTTAAAATGAGCTAGGTCCGGTTCGGAACTTTGCCGTTGGTATATGCCGAAAAGTACCGAATGTATGCATATGGTTAAAACGGAAAATTACGTTAAGAGGCACCTTTGAACCTCTGTGGTGGCCAGACGGGCCCGGATCCCAGAAAAATATTTAAGTGGGGAATAGCTTGGGTCAATACCTTTAAAATGAGCTAGGTCCGGTTCGGAACTTTGCCGTTGGTATATGCCGAAAAGTACCGAATGTATGCATATGGTTAAAACGGAAAATTACGTTAAGAGGCACCTTTGAACCTCTGTGGTGGCCAGACGGGCCCGGATCCCAGAAAAATATTTAAGTGGGGAATAGCTTGGGTCAATACCTTTAAAATGAGCTAGGTCCGGTTCGGAACTTTGCCGTTGGTATATGCCGAAAAGTACCGAATGTATGCATATGGTTAAAACGGAAAATTACGTTAAGAGGCACCTTTGAACCTCTGTGGTGGCCAGACGGGCCCGGATCCCAGAAAAATATTTAAGTGGGGAATAGCTTGGGTCAATACCTTTAAAATGAGCTAGGTCCGGTTCGGAACTTTGCCGTTGGTATATGCCGAAAAGTACCGAATGTATGCATATGGTTAAAACGGAAAATTACGTTAAGAGGCACCTTTGAACCTCTGTGGTGGCCAGACGGGCCCGGATCCCAGAAAAATATTTAAGTGGGGAATAGCTTGGGTCAATACCTTTAAAATGAGCTAGGTCCGGTTCGGAACTTTGCCGTTGGTATATGCCGAAAAGTACCGAATGTATGCATATGGTTAAAACGGAAAATTACGTTAAGAGGCACCTTTGAACCTCTGTGGTGGCCAGACGGGCCCGGATCCCAGAAAAATATTTAAGTGGGGAATAGCTTGGGTCAATACCTTTAAAATGAGCTAGGTCCGGTTCGGAACTTTGCCGTTGGTATATGCCGAAAAGTACCGAATGTATGCATATGGTTAAAACGGAAAATTACGTTAAGAGGCACCTTTGAACCTATGTGGTGGCCAGACGGGCCCGGATCCCAGAAAAATATTTAAGTGGGGAATAGCTTGGGTCAATACCTTTAAAATGAGCTAGGTCCGGTTCGGAACTTTGCCGTTGGTATATGCCGAAAAGTACCGAATGTATGCATATGGTTAAAACGGAAAATTACGTTAAGAGGCACCTTTGAACCTCTGTGGTGGCCAGACGGGCCCGGATCCCAGAAAAATATTTAAGTGGGGAATAGCTTGGGTCAATACCTTTAAAATGAGCTAGGTCCGGTTCGGAACTTTGCCGTTGGTATATGCCGAAAAGTACCGAATGTATGCATATGGTTAAAACGGAAAATTACGTTAAGAGGCACCTTTGAACCTCTGTGGTGGCCAGACGGGCCCGGATCCCAGAAAAATATTTAAGTGGGGAATAGCTTGGGTCAATACCTTTAAAATGAGCTAGGTCCGGTTCGGAACTTTGCCGTTGGTATATGCCGAAAAGTACCGAATGTATGCATATGGTTAAAACGGAAAATTACGTTAAGAGGCACCTTTGAACCTCTGTGGTGGCCAGACGGGCCCGGATCCCAGAAAAATATTTAAGTGGGGAATAGCTTGGGTCAATACCTTTAAAATGAGCTAGGTCCGGTTCGGAACTTTGCCGTTGGTATATGCCGAAAAGTACCGAATGTATGCATATGGTTAAAACGGAAAATTACGTTAAGAGGCACCTTTGAACCTCTGTGGTGGCCAGACGGGCCCGGATCCCAGAAAAATATTTAAGTGGGGAATAGCTTGGGTCAATACCTTTAAAATGAGCTAGGTCCGGTTCGGAACTTTGCCGTTGGTATATGCCGAAAAGTACCGAATGTATGCATATGGTTAAAACGGAAAATTACGTTAAGAGGCACCTTTGAACCTCTGTGGTGGCCAGACGGGCCCGGATCCCAGAAAAATATTTAAGTGGGGAATAGCTTGGGTCAATACCTTTAAAATGAGCTAGGTCCGGTTCGGAACTTTGCCGTTGGTATATGCCGAAAAGTACCGAATGTATGCATATGGTTAAAACGGAAAATTACGTTAAGAGGCACCTTTGAACCTCTGTGGTGGCCAGACGGGCCCGGATCCCAGAAAAATATTTAAGTGGGGAATAGCTTGGGTCAATACCTTTAAAATGAGCTAGGTCCGGTTCGGAACTTTGCCGTTGGTATATGCCGAAAAGTACCGAATGTATGCATATGGTTAAAACGGAAAATTACGTTAAGAGGCACCTTTGAACCTCTGTGGTGGCCAGACGGGCCCGGATCCCAGAAAAATATTTAAGTGGGGAATAGCTTGGGTCAATACCTTTAAAATGAGCTAGGTCCGGTTCGGAACTTTGCCGTTGGTATATGCCGAAAAGTACCGAATGTATGCATATGGTTAAAACGGAAAATTACGTTAAGAGGCACCTTTGAACCTCTGTGGTGGCCAGACGGGCCCGGATCCCAGAAAAATATTTAAGTGGGGAATAGCTTGGGTCAATACCTTTAAAATGAGCTAGGTCCGGTTCGGAACTTTGCCGTTGGTATATGCCGAAAAGTACCGAATGTATGCATATGGTTAAAACGGAAAATTACGTTAAGAGGCACCTTTGAACCTCTGTGGTGGCCAGACGGGCCCGGATCCCAGAAAAATATTTAAGTGGGGAATAGCTTGGGTCAATACCTTTAAAATGAGCTAGGTCCGGTTCGGAACTTTGCCGTTGGTATATGCCGAAAAGTACCGAATGTATGCATATGGTTAAAACGGAAATTTACGTTAAGAGGCACCTTTGAACCTCTGTGGTGGCCAGACGGGCCCGGATCCCAAAAAAATATTTAAGTGGGGAATAGCTTGGGTCAATACCTTTAAAATGAGCTAGGTCCGGTTCGGAACTTTGCCGTTGGTATATGCCGAAAAGTACCGAATGTATGCATATGGTTAAAACGGAAAATTACGTTAAGAGGCACCTTTGAACCTCTGTGGTGGCCAGACGGGCCCGGATCCCAGAAAAATATTTAAGCGGGGAATAGCTTGGGTCAATACCTTTAAAATGAGCTAGGTCCGGTTCGGAACTTTGCCGTTGGTATATGCCGAAAAGTACCGAATGTATGCATATGGTTAAAACGGAAAATTACGTTAAGAGGCACCTTTGAACCTCTGTGGTGGCCAGACGGGCCCGGATCCCAGAAAAATATTTAAGTGGGGAATAGCTTGGGTCAATACCTTTAAATTGAGCTAGGTCCGGTTCGGAACTTTGCCGTTGGTATATGCCGAAAAGTACCGAATGTATGCATATGGTTAAAACGGAAAATTACGTTAAGAGGCACCTTTGAACCTCTGTGGTGGCCAGACGGGCCCGGATCCCAGAAAAATATTTAAGTGGGGAATAGCTTGGGTCAATACCTTTAAAATGAGCTAGGTCCGGTTCGGAACTTTGCCGTTGGTATATGCCGAAAAGTACCGAATGTATGCATATGGTTAAAACGGAAAATTACGTTAAGAGGCACCTTTGAACCTCTGTGGTGGCCAGACGGGCCCGGATCCCAGAAAAATATTTAAGTGGGGAATAGCTTGGGTCAATACCTTTAAAATGAGCTAGGTCCGGTTCGGAACTTTGCCGTTGGTATATGCCGAAAAGTACCGAATGTATGCATATGGTTAAAACGGAAAATTACGTTAAGAGGCACCTTTGAACCTCTGTGGTGGCCAGACGGGCCCGGATCCCAGAAAAATATTTAAGTGGGGAATAGCTTGGGTCAATACCTTTAAAATGAGCTAGGTCCGGTTCGGAACTTTGCCGTTGGTATATGCCGAAAAGTACCGAATGTATGCATATGGTTAAAACGGAAAATTACGTTAAGAGGCACCTTTGAACCTCTGTGGTGGCCAGACGGGCCCGGATCCCAGAAAAATATTTAAGTGGGGAATAGCTTGGGTCAATACCTTTAAAATGAGCTAGGTCCGGTTCGGAACTTTGCCGTTGGTATATGCCGAAAAGTACCGAATGTATGCATATGGGTCAGGATCCCTAATAGACCTTGAGATGAGGAACTCAGATGACGTAATTAAAAAAAAATATTAGTCCGCCATACAATTGTGGATGCTGTGATTTTAAAAATGGACATAAATGAACAATAAGAACTGTTTTATAGAGCTGATGTGATGAGAAAAGAAAGATGTAGATTTGACCTGAAATAAATTATTAGAAAGGACAATTTTTTTATTGAATTTTATGATCAGAATTTTGGGATTATTTCATGAGGAGAGTGACATTTTTCACCATCTTCCGGGGTCCAGCAATTTGCGAAAAAAGTAATCTCACTTGCCACCCCGAAAATTTAACCAGACATGTATAAATGTATCAGCTTCGATATGAGCCATCATACATGTTCAAGTAAACGATATGGACTGAGCAACGGAGGAAAACGTTACCATTACGGCCTATGGAGAATTAATTGTAAATGTATACCCAAATTAGAAGCTTACTTCCAGAAGTTTTCAGGCTGATTTATGGATGATTTCACCTTGTACACCACCGAAAATGATGGTTAGTAGTTTTTTATTTATACCTAGTTATTATAAATGGTTTAAGATAAATATTATTGATAAAGATCAGCAAAAACTCAATGAAATTTTCGCTTTTAAAATGCATTACTGGCACGGGGCTGAACACTTTTTTTAGGCACAATCATAACTTTGTTTACTTCCGAGATATCCGAAAGGAATTTGTTTACTATATTGAAAAAGGCAAGAAATAACTTTTAAATATTATTAAATTGTAAGTAAACATGACACAATATAGTCTTTGTTATGTAATTATCACTTCGGTCTACAGGAATACCTGATAATCATGGGAGATAACACACTTCATACGAGTAAAGTGAGATACATCATCGCATGTGCTTTTATCCAATGATTTGACCCCTGGTCAGTAGATATATGCAAAAAAACAGAAAACACATGTACATGTTTTAAGAAAATCATGAATTATTATTTTTAATGCACTTGAGCAAAACAAAAGATATTGTCATTTCTCAGTGAAAAAGGGGGAGGGTCAAACCTTTTTGAAAACAATATTTCTGCACCGATTCAACTATTAAGCTAGTAAGCTACTACCCATTGCTTCTAATATAAAAGGTTTAAATGAAGGTTACTAAGCCACAAGGGAGAAGCATTTGTCTTTCTTTGTAATTAAACTTTCAAGAAATAGATTTTTCTCTCTCAATAATACTTATGTATTTAAATCAAATGATAACACAGCCTGAGTATTTTTTTTGGTCTTATTTCAGTTCCAGACATATCATTACTTTTTAACCTGAGATGGCAAACTAGAGGTTTTAAAAAGTCCTGAATAACTGGTAAGCATTTTGTTTTGTTAGGCAAGCTCTAAATTGTTTATTTATGGTATTTATGCAATTGAAATTACAGTCAGTATGTTAAAAATATGCAAATATGAAAACTGTTGCTATGGTCTTGATATTGAATGGAAAGGCTTAGTTACAGATCGTTTCGACTCAATATTTCGAGTTAAATCTTGCGGCAACTGTTTCTCACGTAACACTGCAAACTATATTTAGCACTATTTTGATCTGTCGTTATTTAATGACGCCATAATACATGTGATGTCACAATGTTTCCTTTAAAACCTCATGTGGATTTCTCACTGATAAAAGGTTTTCACTGAAATACATGTTAAAAACATTTTTTCTCAAATAGAATTATGTGAAAGGACAAGTTTTGAAAATTTGCACTATATTGCACTCTAATTATATGATAAGGATGACTTTCCCAGTAGTTTAGAGTGCTTTCCACAGTTTTAAATACAAGATTTCCACTAGTAAGAATAATTATTTGGTGTTGGTTTTTTTATAAAATCTTCATTTTTGCATAATTTCTCTGCCAAAATGCACTTTAAGACACAAGAAAATTTTATAGAATGCTTTAACAGGGTCTGTGTGTTGTAATTAAAGGTTATAATCAGAAGTTTTGTCCTTGTTTTGACTAGTGAATGTATTCTGGAAGAAATTAATTATACATACACATTGTATTCAAAATAAATGAATATAGCGACGAAAGTGTCATTGCCTTATAGTGCTAAAACAACTTTATTTTTTTTCAGAAATGGACAAAAATACACAGATTTATTCAGAATGTTATACCGATGAAGATCACATAAAAATATTTGGAAAAATCAGAAGTATTGATTTCAATATGGGTCAGGATCCCTAATAGACCTTGAGATGAGGAACTCAGATGACGTAATTAAAAAAAAATATTAGTCCGCCATACAATTGTGGATGCTGTGATTTTAAAAATGGACATAAATGAACAATAAGAACTGTTTTATAGAGCTGATGTGATGAGAAAAGAAAGATGTAGATTTGACCTGAAATAAATTATTAGAAAGGACAATTTTTTTATTGAATTTTATGATCAGAATTTTGGGATTATTTCATGAGGAGAGTGACATTTTTCACCATCTTCCGGGGTCCAGCAATTTGCGAAAAAAGTAATCTCACTTGCCACCCCGAAAATTTAACCAGACATGTATAAATGTATCAGCTTCGATATGAGCCATCATACATGTTCAAGTAAACGATATGGACTGAGCAACGGAGGAAAACGTTACCATTACGGCCTATGGAGAATTAATTGTAAATGCATATGGTTAAAACGGAAAATTACGTTAAGAGGCACCTTTGAACCTCTGTGGTGGCCAGACGGGCCCGGATCCCAGAAAAATATTTAAGTGGGGAATAGCTTGGGTCAATACCTTTAAAATGAGCTAGGTCCGGTTCGGAACTTTGCCGTTGGTATATGCCGAAAAGTACCGAATGTATGCATATGGTTAAAACGGAAAATTACGTTAAGAGGCACCTTTGAACCTCTGTGGTGGCCAGACGGGCCCGGATCCCAGAAAAATATTTAAGTGGGGAATAGCTTGGGTCAATACCTTTAAAATGAGCTAGGTCCGGTTCGGAACTTTGCCGTTGGTATATGCCGAAAAGTACCGAATGTATGCATATGGTTAAAACGGAAAATTACGTTAAGAGGCACCTTTGAACCTCTGTGGTGGCCAGACGGGCCCGGATCCCAGAAAAATATTTAAGTGGGGAATAGCTTGGGTCAATACCTTTAAAATGAGCTAGGTCCGGTTCGGAACTTTGCCGTTGGTATATGCCGAAAAGTACCGAATGTATGCATATGGTTAAAACGGAAAATTACGTTAAGAGGCACCTTTGAACCTCTGTGGTGGCCAGACGGGCCCGGATCCCAGAAAAATATTTAAGTGGGGAATAGCTTGGGTCAATACCTTTAAAATGAGCTAGGTCCGGTTCGGAACTTTGCCGTTGGTATATGCCGAAAAGTACCGAATGTATGCATATGGTTAAAACGGAAATTTACGTTAAGAGGCACCTTTGAACCTCTGTGGTGGCCAGACGGGCCCGGATCCCAAAAAAATATTTAAGCGGGGAATAGCTTGGGTCAATACCTTTAAAATGAGCTAGGTCCGGTTCGGAACTTTGCCGTTGGTATATGCCGAAAAGTACCGAATGTATGCATATGGTTAAAACGGAAAATTACGTTAAGAGGCACCTTTGAACCTCTGTGGTGGCCAGACGGGCCCGGATCCCAGAAAAATATTTAAGTGGGGAATAGCTTGGGTCAATACCTTTAAAATGAGCTAGGTCCGGTTCGGAACTTTGCCGTTGGTATATGCCGAAAAGTACCGAATGTATGCATATGGTTAAAACGGAAAATTACGTTAAGAGGCACCTTTGAACCTCTGTGGTGGCCAGACGGGCCCGGATCCCAGAAAAATATTTAAGTGGGGAATAGCTTGGGTCAATACCTTTAAAATGAGCTAGGTCCGGTTCGGAACTTTGCCGTTGGTATATGCCGAAAAGTACCGAATGTATGCATATGGTTAAAACGGAAATTTACGTTAAGAGGCACCTTTGAACCTCTGTGGTGGCCAGACGGGCCCGGATCCCAAAAAAATATTTAAGCGGGGAATAGCTTGGGTCAATACCTTTAAAATGAGCTAGGTCCGGTTCGGAACTTTGCCGTTGGTATATGCCGAAAAGTACCGAATGTATGCATATGGTTAAAACGGAAAATTACGTTAAGAGGCACCTTTGAACCTCTGTGGTGGCCAGACGGGCCCGGATCCCAGAAAAATATTTAAGCGGGGAATAGCTTGGGTCAATACCTTTAAAATGAGCTAGGTCCGGTTCGGAACTTTGCCGTTGGTATATGCCGAAAAGTACCGAATGTATGCATATGGTTAAAACGGAAAATTACGTTAAGAGGCACCTTTGAACCTCTGTGGTGGCCAGACGGGCCCGGATCCCAGAAAAATATTTAAGTGGGGAATAGCTTGGGTCAATACCTTTAAATTGAGCTAGGTCCGGTTCGGAACTTTGCCGTTGGTATATGCCGAAAAGTACCGAATGTATGCATATGGTTAAAACGGAAAATTACGTTAAGAGGCACCTTTGAACCTCTGTGGTGGCCAGACGGGCCCGGATCCCAGAAAAATATTTAAGTGGGGAATAGCTTGGGTCAATACCTTTAAAATGAGCTAGGTCCGGTTCGGAACTTTGCCGTTGGTATATGCCGAAAAGTACCGAATGTATGCATATGGTTAAAACGGAAAATTACGTTAAGAGGCACCTTTGAACCTCTGTGGTGGCCAGACGGGCCCGGATCCCAGAAAAATATTTAAGTGGGGAATAGCTTGGGTCAATACCTTTAAAATGAGCTAGGTCCGGTTCGGAACTTTGCCGTTGGTATATGCCGAAAAGTACCGAATGTATGCATATGGTTAAAACGGAAAATTACGTTAAGAGGCACCTTTGAACCTCTGTGGTGGCCAGACGGGCCCGGATCCCAGAAAAATATTTAAGTGGGGAATAGCTTGGGTCAATACCTTTAAAATGAGCTAGGTCCGGTTCGGAACTTTGCCGTTGGTATATGCCGAAAAGTACCGAATGTATGCATATGGTTAAAACGGAAAATTACGTTAAGAGGCACCTTTGAACCTCTGTGGTGGCCAGACGGGCCCGGATCCCAGAAAAATATTTAAGTGGGGAATAGCTTGGGTCAATACCTTTAAAATGAGCTAGGTCCGGTTCGGAACTTTGCCGTTGGTATATGCCGAAAAGTACCGAATGTATGCATATGGTTAAAACGGAAAATTACGTTAAGAGGCACCTTTGAACCTCTGTGGTGGCCAGACGGGCCCGGATCCCAGAAAAATATTTAAGTGGGGAATAGCTTGGGTCAATACCTTTAAAATGAGCTAGGTCCGGTTCGGAACTTTGCCGTTGGTATATGCCGAAAAGTACCGAATGTATGCATATGGTTAAAACGGAAAATTACGTTAAGAGGCACCTTTGAACCTCTGTGGTGGCCAGACGGGCCCGGATCCCAGAAAAATATTTAAGTGGGGAATAGCTTGGGTCAATACCTTTAAAATGAGCTAGGTCCGGTTCGGAACTTTGCCGTTGGTATATGCCGAAAAGTACCGAATGTATGCATATGGTTAAAACGGAAAATTACGTTAAGAGGCACCTTTGAACCTCTGTGGTGGCCAGACGGGCCCGGATCCCAGAAAAATATTTAAGTGGGGAATAGCTTGGGTCAATACCTTTAAAATGAGCTAGGTCCGGTTCGGAACTTTGCCGTTGGTATATGCCGAAAAGTACCGAATGTATGCATATGGTTAAAACGGAAATTTACGTTAAGAGGCACCTTTGAACCTCTGTGGTGGCCAGACGGGCCCGGATCCCAAAAAAATATTTAAGCGGGGAATAGCTTGGGTCAATACCTTTAAAATGAGCTAGGTCCGGTTCGGAACTTTGCCGTTGGTATATGCCGAAAAGTACCGAATGTATGCATATGGTTAAAACGGAAAATTACGTTAAGAGGCACCTTTGAACCTCTGTGGTGGCCAGACGGGCCCGGATCCCAGAAAAATATTTAAGCGGGGAATAGCTTGGGTCAATACCTTTAAAATGAGCTAGGTCCGGTTCGGAACTTTGCCGTTGGTATATGCCGAAAAGTACCGAATGTATGCATATGGTTAAAACGGAAAATTACGTTAAGAGGCACCTTTGAACCTCTGTGGTGGCCAGACGGGCCCGGATCCCAGAAAAATATTTAAGTGGGGAATAGCTTGGGTCAATACCTTTAAATTGAGCTAGGTCCGGTTCGGAACTTTGCCGTTGGTATATGCCGAAAAGTACCGAATGTATGCATATGGTTAAAACGGAAAATTACGTTAAGAGGCACCTTTGAACCTCTGTGGTGGCCAGACGGGCCCGGATCCCAGAAAAATATTTAAGTGGGGAATAGCTTGGGTCAATACCTTTAAAATGAGCTAGGTCCGGTTCGGAACTTTGCCGTTGGTATATGCCGAAAAGTACCGAATGTATGCATATGGTTAAAACGGAAAATTACGTTAAGAGGCACCTTTGAACCTCTGTGGTGGCCAGACGGGCCCGGATCCCAGAAAAATATTTAAGTGGGGAATAGCTTGGGTCAATACCTTTAAAATGAGCTAGGTCCGGTTCGGAACTTTGCCGTTGGTATATGCCGAAAAGTACCGAATGTATGCATATGGTTAAAACGGAAAATTACGTTAAGAGGCACCTTTGAACCTCTGTGGTGGCCAGACGGGCCCGGATCCCAGAAAAATATTTAAGTGGGGAATAGCTTGGGTCAATACCTTTAAAATGAGCTAGGTCCGGTTCGGAACTTTGCCGTTGGTATATGCCGAAAAGTACCGAATGTATGCATATGGTTAAAACGGAAAATTACGTTAAGAGGCACCTTTGAACCTCTGTGGTGGCCAGACGGGCCCGGATCCCAGAAAAATATTTAAGTGGGGAATAGCTTGGGTCAATACCTTTAAAATGAGCTAGGTCCGGTTCGGAACTTTGCCGTTGGTATATGCCGAAAAGTACCGAATGTATGCATATGGTTAAAACGGAAAATTACGTTAAGAGGCACCTTTGAACCTCTGTGGTGGCCAGACGGGCCCGGATCCCAGAAAAATATTTAAGTGGGGAATAGCTTGGGTCAATACCTTTAAAATGAGCTAGGTCCGGTTCGGAACTTTGCCGTTGGTATATGCCGAAAAGTACCGAATGTATGCATATGGTTAAAACGGAAAATTACGTTAAGAGGCACCTTTGAACCTCTGTGGTGGCCAGACGGGCCCGGATCCCAGAAAAATATTTAAGTGGAGAATAGCTTGGGTCAATACCTTTAAAATGAGCTAGGTCCGGTTCGGAACTTTGCCGTTGGTATATGCCGAAAAGTACCGAATGTATGCATATGGTTAAAACGGAAAATTACGTTAAGAGGCACCTTTGAACCTCTGTGGTGGCCAGACGGGCCCGGATCCCAGAAAAATATTTAAGTGGGGAATAGCTTGGGTCAATACCTTTAAAATGAGCTAGGTCCGGTTCGGAACTTTGCCGTTGGTATATGCCGAAAAGTACCGAATGTATGCATATGGTTAAAACGGAAATTTACGTTAAGAGGCACCTTTGAACCTCTGTGGTGGCCAGACGGGCCCGGATCCCAAAAAAATATTTAAGCGGGGAATAGCTTGGGTCAATACCTTTAAAATGAGCTAGGTCCGGTTCGGAACTTTGCCGTTGGTATATGCCGAAAAGTACCGAATGTATGCATATGGTTAAAACGGAAAATTACGTTAAGAGGCACCTTTGAACCTCTGTGGTGGCCAGACGGGCCCGGATCCCAGAAAAATATTTAAGCGGGGAATAGCTTGGGTCAATACCTTTAAAATGAGCTAGGTCCGGTTCGGAACTTTGCCGTTGGTATATGCCGAAAAGTACCGAATGTATGCATATGGTTAAAACGGAAAATTACGTTAAGAGGCACCTTTGAACCTCTGTGGTGGCCAGACGGGCCCGGATCCCAGAAAAATATTTAAGTGGGGAATAGCTTGGGTCAATACCTTTAAATTGAGCTAGGTCCGGTTCGGAACTTTGCCGTTGGTATATGCCGAAAAGTACCGAATGTATGCATATGGTTAAAACGGAAAATTACGTTAAGAGGCACCTTTGAACCTCTGTGGTGGCCAGACGGGCCCGGATCCCAGAAAAATATTTAAGTGGGGAATAGCTTGGGTCAATACCTTTAAAATGAGCTAGGTACGGTTCGGAACTTTGCCGTTGGTATATGCCGAAAAGTACCGAATGTATGCATATGGTTAAAACGGAAAATTACGTTAAGAGACACCTTTGAACCTCTGTGGTGGCCAGACGGGCCCGGATCCCAGAAAAATATTTAAGTGGGGAATAGCTTGGGTCAATACCTTTAAAATGAGCTAGGTCCGGTTCGGAACTTTGCCGTTGGTATATGCCGAAAAGTACCGAATGTATGCATATGGTTAAAACGGAAAATTACGTTAAGAGGCACCTTTGAACCTCTGTGGTGGCCAGACGGGCCCGGATCCCAGAAAAATATTTAAGTGGGGAATAGCTTGGGTCAATACCTTTAAAATGAGCTAGGTCCGGTTCGGAACTTTGCCGTTGGTATATGCCGAAAAGTACCGAATGTATGCATATGGTTAAAACGGAAAATTACGTTAAGAGGCACCTTTGAACCTCTGTGGTGGCCAGACGGGCCCGGATCCCAGAAAAATATTTAAGTGGGGAATAGCTTGGGTCAATACCTTTAAAATGAGCTAGGTCCGGTTCGGAACTTTGCCGTTGGTATATGCCGAAAAGTACCGAATGTATGCATATGGTTAAAACGGAAAATTACGTTAAGAGGCACCTTTGAACCTCTGTGGTGGCCAGACGGGCCCGGATCCCAGAAAAATATTTAAGTGGGGAATAGCTTGGGTCAATACCTTTAAAATGAGCTAGGTCCGGTTCGGAACTTTGCCGTTGGTATATGCCGAAAAGTACCGAATGTATGCATATGGTTAAAACGGAAAATTACGTTAAGAGGCACCTTTGAACCTCTGTGGTGGCCAGACGGGCCCGGATCCCAGAAAAATATTTAAGTGGGGAATAGCTTGGGTCAATACCTTTAAAATGAGCTAGGTCCGGTTCGGAACTTTGCCGTTGGTATATGCCGAAAAGTACCGAATGTATGCATATGGTTAAAACGGAAAATTACGTTAAGAGGCACCTTTGAACCTCTGTGGTGGCCAGACGGGCCCGGATCCCAGAAAAATATTTAAGTGGGGAATAGCTTGGGTCAATACCTTTAAAATGAGCTAGGTCCGGTTCGGAACTTTGCCGTTGGTATATGCCGAAAAGTACCGAATGTATGCATATGGTTAAAACGGAAAATTACGTTAAGAGGCACCTTTGAACCTCTGTGGTGGCCAGACGGGCCCGGATCCCAGAAAAATATTTAAGTGGGGAATAGCTTGGGTCAATACCTTTAAAATGAGCTAGGTCCGGTTCGGAACTTTGCCGTTGGTATATGCCGAAAAGTACCGAATGTATGCATATGGTTAAAACGGAAAATTACGTTAAGAGGCACCTTTGAACCTCTGTGGTGGCCAGACGGGCCCGGATCCCAGAAAAATATTTAAGTGGGGAATAGCTTGGGTCAATACCTTTAAAATGAGCTAGGTCCGGTTCGGAACTTTGCCGTTGGTATATGCCGAAAAGTACCGAATGTATGCATATGGTTAAAACGGAAAATTACGTTAAGAGGCACCTTTGAACCTCTGTGGTGGCCAGACGGGCCCGGATCCCAGAAAAATATTTAAGTGGGGAATAGCTTGGGTCAATACCTTTAAAATGAGCTAGGTTCGGTTCGGAACTTTGCCGTTGGTATATGCCGAAAAGTACCGAATGTATGCATATGGTTAAAACGGAAAATTACGTTAAGAGGCACCTTTGAACCTCTGTGGTGGCCAGACGGGCCCGGATCCCAGAAAAATATTTAAGTGGGGAATAGCTTGGGTCAATACCTTTAAAATGAGCTAGGTCCGGTTCGGAACTTTGCCGTTGGTATATGCCGAAAAGTACCGAATGTATGCATATGGTTAAAACGGAAAATTACGTTAAGAGGCACCTTTGAACCTCTGTGGTGGCCAGACGGGCCCGGATCCCAGAAAAATATTTAAGTGAGGAATAGCTTGGGTCAATACCTTTAAAATGAGCTAGGTCCGGTTCGGAACTTTGCCGTTGGTATATGCCGAAAAGTACCGAATGTATGCATATGGTTTAAACGGAAAATTACGTTAAGAGGCACCTTTGAACCTCTGTGGTGGCCAGACGGGCCCGGATCCCAGAAAAATATTTAAGTGGGGAATAGCTTGGGTCAATACCTTTAAAATGAGCTAGGTCCGGTTCGGAACTTTGCCGTTGGTATATGCCGAAAAGTACCGAATGTATGCATATGGTTAAAACGGAAAATTACGTTAAGAGGCACCTTTGAACCTCTGTGGTGGCCAGACGGGCCCGGATCCCAGAAAAATATTTAAGTGGGAAATAGCTTGGGTCAATACCTTTAAAATGAGCTAGGTCCGGTTCGGAACTTTGTCGTTGGTATATGCCGAAAAGTACCGAATGTATGCATATGGTTAAAACGGAAAATTACGTTAAGAGGCACCTTTGAACCTCTGTGGTGGCCAGACGGGCCCGGATCCCAGAAAAATATTTAAGTGGGGAATAGCTTGGGTCAATACCTTTAAAATGAGCTAGGTTCGGTTCGGAACTTTGCCGTTGGTATATGCCGAAAAGTACCGAATGTATGCATATGGTTAATACGGAAAATTGCGTTAAGGGGCACCTTTGAACCTCTGTGGTGGCCAGACGGGCCCGGATCCCAGAAAAATATTTAAGTAAGGAATAGCCTAGGTCAATACCTTTGAAATGAGCTTGGAAAGGTTCGAAAATTACCGTAAAGATATTCTTAGGAATTCCGAATGTAAGATTGTTGAAGAATCTCAATAAATGCGTTGTGTTTTCTATATACGTTTAAATGTAGTGATAGGTAATGAATAATACAATAACATCACTTACTATAGCGTTATAGTTACAACGTTACCATAGCATAATGTTTGTACCTTGCGTATTTTCTGAAGTATGTAACGAAAAATTGTAAGAAAATGTAAGTTCACAATATAGATAAAAGAAATTTAAATTTATGTCCATCTCAAATAAAATAATCTAGTTCCTTAACCTTAACTGATCACAACTAAAGTTTATCTCATAGTCCATTCATGGATTTTTCTTCTGCCGCCTACTGTAGCATCACTCAGCGGTAATTTTCTTTATGCGTTGTAAGTTCCTTTCTTGTATCTATTTGGGTTCTTGACTCTACCAGTTGAGGGTGTGTTCGTTCGTCTAGGTAGCAAGTTACTTTCTTTGAAATTTTCCTTAAGTGGGTTCATGTGCGATCTACTTTGTACGAGCCATTGTGATGTGTCTTCTGGTCTTCTTTTGTCAACGGTCGTGCCTGAAGGTATATCATCTGAACGGTCATGTTTCCATAGCAACTTTGCCGTGGACTTTCCTTTTTCGCTGTGTTCTTGTTTTCAATGACGTTTACCAGAGCTATAGATGTTGTCGGATGGTGGATGTTTCTATTGATTAATTAGTCCTGATAACACACATCCGCACTTTGACTGTACAACGATTGGTCATTTTCCTCTTATAACTCTGTCCTCGATAATTTACCAGTAGTAGTCGGTGCCTATGAGTAAGTCAATTTCGAAACGTTCTGTACTTAAGTTTAAAAGTGGAAAGTTCCTTGTAGTCTGTGAAATCTTGTTTTAAATCGGAACGGCAATCTCTGGAACAATGAGTGTGTCGATGTGGACTTTTTCTACTGTGTCGGTCTGTAACTGTATTGTTGCAGTGTCTAAGTTGCGAACCTTCTGGGATAAATTTCAAATCACAGACGGATGAATGCTTACTTTTTCTGTAGGATTTGTTTCTAATTTATCAGTTAATTTCTGAGTTATAAAATTGAAGAAGGCTGTGCTCCCTCGTCAAATAAGATGTTACTTTCTAGTTCTTGGTCGTTATTTACAACTGATGCAGTTGTTGTTTTCAGGAGAATGTCGTGACTCCTGATGGATACATTACTGTAGTCTCGTTTGGTGTTTCAGCTACGTTGATTGCTGACTATTGTATTGTAGGCTGCGGTGTCATACCTGGAATTACCTCTTTTCCTTTACATATGCTAGTATGATGTTTTCCGTTAAACTTTTTGCATCGTTCAGTAGAGTGGCATGCGGCTACTTAGTGTGACCCTTTACAGTTAAAGCATAACTGTTTCTGTTTTACAATTTGATTTCTTATGTTTACGTCTGTTACTTCAGGGCACTCCGCCGGATAGTGCTCAGTTAAAAAAAATATACATGTATGTGTATTTACCATCTTACGTGTGTCTTTGAATTCGCTCTTGTATGAATATGATTGCGTACCCATAAAAAAGTGCAGTGGCGTACAATATGTCTGAATTCATGACTCCTTCGCCAGCTTTCAATCTCTTTAGTTATTGCTATTCGTAGATTTTTCAATATCAAGTTATATCTCCCGCGTTTTCTTGCAATAGATTTTCTCATGTCAATCGGTAACTTGTCCAAAACTAAAGCGAACCATACATCTCAGGTGTTTGACAAAGTGACTCTAATCCTCGCACATATGATTCAAGTTTGTCTCCGTAAGATCTCAAGCTAAATGCATCATTTGTCGGTACGGGTAAGCTCATGAGTGATTTCATGTAAGCATTAAAAAATTGTGTGAGTTTCCAAATCTCTCTCTTAGCAAACAAACGGCTGTCTCATAATTTGTGTGCGTAAGCGCAAATCCTGCTATGGTTTGGGCGGCGGTTCTTATAAGCTGGGCTTTCAGATAACTAAATTTCTGTATTGGTGTAAGGCTACTATTTTATTGTATGGTACATTCGCAAAAGTCCCAAAATGTGCTCAACTGCAAAACATACCCGTCAAAATGTGGCTAATCTAATTAAAATAATCTATGATTTACATTACTAAATACATTTGGTAGTTGGGCTGGTGGTTGTATATACGAACAATCTTCCTGAGTATTGTATGATAGTAAAATCGGACCAATAAAGTTGCTTGATTGATTTCCGGTAGGATTTTCCTCCGATGGAATTCGTTTTCTAGTGTTTAGCATGTAAACGGCTGATGTGTTTGTATAAATAGCGTTTGATGTAGGTATATAGCATTCAGTGTTAGCGTTCATTGTTTACTTTCTTTTAAATTAGAATTATTGTTGGGGGATTTGATTGTTTGCTTTAGTTTTCGTATTTGCTTTAGTTTACTGTCTAAATCAAGCATATACTCATCCAAGTCTGTAATTTCTTGTTCAATGTGATCCTCGTGTTGGATTTCTTTCATCTTCTCGTTTAAATCATGAATAATCTTCTTTTTCTGGGTTACGGCATACTCTATGGCTTTGAATTCCTCCATTTTGACGTTTTCAGGATTCTCTTTCAGCTCCTCGAATTTGATCCATAGCTTCGTCAATGCTGCTCTGTTGCCGACACGTATTGCCTTTAACGTCCGTCACGGCACCATAAATGTTAAAAAATCTCAAAAAATGCGTTGTGTGTTTTATATACGTTTAATCGTCATGATAGCTAATGAATAATACAATAACGTCACTCACTATAGCGTTATGGTAACAACGTTACCATAGCAGTTACCATAGCATAATGTTTGTATTTGTGTATTTTCTGACATGATTATTCTGAAAATATGTTAAGGCACAACTTTTAACCCCAATTGTGGTCAGGATTGCCATGATCCCAGAAAAATATTAAATCGGAACTTTGCCGTAAGGATATGCTAAGATGTTCCCAATATATGGTTTGTAAGTTAAATACGTTACATGAATTTCGGAACCACTGTAATGCAGATGGCTCTGGACTATATAAAAAAAGTAGTGAATAGCCTGGGTTCATACCAGTGGTGTAGAATAGAGAATGCTGCAACACTTTCAATTTTAGTAATTAACAGTGAACGTGAAAGTAGGAAGGTGACAGTGAAAAAAGTGACGTCATATTAGTAAGTAAAAGTTATGACGTAACATTATACAGGTAAATAAGCATCATGGTGTAAAAGTTAAAGTAGTCTGATTTAAAACTGCTCATTAAGGTGTTTAAGGTTTTAGAGTAAGGTGTGTTAGGGTAAGGGGTGTTAGGGTTAGAATTTGAATAGGAGTACGGGTGATGTTTTTTAAATTGAAAAAAAAAAAACAGAATATAGGAATATTTAGGATTATGAAGGCATCTTATAATCAATATTATTTCATTGATCTGAATACCTTTGACACAAAAGAAAAACAAAAATGGAAGGACCTGCCAACAAGTGAGGTGAACCAAATTATTGACACTACAAGTGGGGATGAAATAATTTGTGATACTTACCTACTAATCTTGAAGTCAATAAAACGGGTAACAAGTAAGGTGTGGGCTTGTAGTGGGTTGTATTACGAAACAAGAACGTTGGAAGGACCGTTCATCATAAGTACGACTGCCTATACCCTTATTAGACAGAAAACCGCGTAGTAGTACGTGTCCTTATTTTTCTTTTCACATCTAGTAAACATTAGATTAAAAAAATTACAAGTGGTGGTTAGGGGTGTAAAATTGAAAAAAAAAATAATCATAAAAGACATATGTGTGTAATTATTAAATAAATAATGGCATTAACAAACAAAAACATATCGGGTACGCCTAGATTGTCAGTTAATATACATGCTCTACATAATAAAGAGGTTGTGCTAGGTTTATAAAGACAATACCAACGGGTCATTTACAAATAACGGTAAACAAAGGATTTGGGGTTAAAAGGATATAGTATAAACCCAAAAGACGTGTTGGTAAAGCTTATTGAAGACAAAACGCATCAAGTGTTACCCCATACAGAAGTTTTCACTAAAAATGAATTAATACTAAAAGCAAAGAAACGTGGTATACCTTATATATAGATCAAGATAAAGGAAAAAGGACTGCAACAAGACATAGCTAAGAAACCTGTTATTAAGATGAAAGATGGTAGAAAAGAACTACAGTGTTTATTGAACCATTTGTTAATTCATTTTTAAGGCAAGTCGAAGTGCTTTACATACATTTGATTCGTAAAATTTCAGAAGACAACTTAAAGTAGGTATCGAAGGTGCTTCTAGTACAGTTGGTAAAAAAAACCTTGCAACAGGTGACAGTGATTCCACTTTTAAGGTCAACTCAAGCATGGCAAGTTAGTATTACTGAATCAACCAACTAAGACACTGAACTAACAGTAATGATAGGAAAAGGCAAAAGAAAGCATAGCAACTTGCATGCGTGATGGAAGTGAGTGAACGTTAGTCATATTGTAGAAGTACACCTTCATATGAATAAATTGTATCCCTGAAGTTTGAGTCTTACCTACGCCTTTCAGTAAAACTAGCACAGAAGAAGGCCATTATTAACGTGAGCAGTATTCTCACAATCACATCATGAATAGGTGGATCAGAAAAGTACATTTTACGAGTGAGTCAATACAAAAAATTCAAAAAAGTACCCGTTAAAAATTCAAAAAACTTCCGAAAGAATAGAACTCACACAAACACGTTGTATTTAACCAATGCTACTAAACATCATTACTGTTGGATAAAAAGTTTGTACTTGTTTGGCTTTATAAATATTTTGATATGAGCGTCACTGATGAGTCTTATGTAGACGAAACGCGCGTCTGGCGTACAAAATTATAATCCTGGTACTTTGATAACTATTTACACCACTGGGTCGATGCCACTGCTGGTGGACGTTTCGTCCCCGAGGGTATTACCAGCCCAGTAGTCAACACTTCGGTGTTTACATGAATATCAATATTGTGGTAATTTTTATAAATTTCCCGTTTACAAAACTGAATTTTTCGAAAAACTAAGGATTTTCTTATCCCAGGAATAGATTACATTAGCCGTATTTGGCACAACTTTTTGGAATTTTGGATCCTAAATGCTCTTCAACTTTGTACTTGTTTGGCTTTATAAATATTTTGATATGAGCGTCACTGATGAGTCTTATGTAGACGAAACGCGCGTCTGGCGTACAAAATTATAATCCTGGTACTTTGATAACTATTATCACATTTGATAAGTCCCCAAGTGTCATCCCACAATGGTTTGGTCGAAGATGTTTCAATCATTGTTAAAGGAAGACTTTTTAGACGAACATTTAATGTATTGTGATATGATGAATGGAGTGAAAATCGAAATTCCAGAAGAAGATACCATAACAATATCTTACAACATAGTACCAACGTAAAATGCGATTTCCTTATGTTATTTATGCTGACATTCAATGTAGCTAAGAACAGATAGACACTTGCCAACCTGACAAACTAAAAGCTTACACGGATGTTAACTAACAAAATACACCTTCTGGTTTTACTACCGTGTCCAGTATGCTCATAGGGAATATAAATAAACAAAAGTGTACTCACTGGAAGACATTGTTCAGAGATTTGTGGCTTGTATGGAAGAGATAATGAAGGCGATTGCAGACATCTACATTGATAAAAGACCTGGTGATGACTGAAGAAGATCCCAATGTTTTACAGCGAGTTAAGATTGTCACATGTGCGATGATGAATTAGGTGAAGACAAAGTGCGTGATCACGAGCGTTCGACAGGTAAGTATCGTGGTGCAGCACATAAAAAAAATGTAACTTAGACTGTCAATTACCGGTAAGAAATGCTTTTCATTGATTCGTGTAAGTTTATGTTAAGTTCGTCCGACACCTTATATATTTAGCTTAGAATTTAAAGTTGAACCAATTTAAGGTATGAAAGTCGTGATTTAGGTAGAATAATTAATTTATGATAAATAATTAAAAATAAAATGTTTATCTTACGATTTTATGAAGGGTCATTACGACATGACGAAAACACAACTACTATCTGCTGACCAACTTAATAATAAACACATTAGTGTGGCTGACTATGTTCATGTACTACATGTGTTTACTATTTTTTTTTTTTGAAATTTGAAACAGTGTTGTTTCCAATGGTTGGTATTAACCAAAGTGCATCGTCAAAACTTTAACAATCAATTTGGCTTAAAATTTTCATTGACCTGAACACTAACCTTAGAATCATACCCAGCATCGTATCTGAAAAGTATTCCTTTAAACTGTTGAACAACTCAATGTTTGAAAATACCATGGAAAACACACGTTAACGGGTGAATATAATATTAATGACTACTGATAAGCAACCGTTGAAACTAATAGCTACACCCAACTGTGACCAATTCGTGGTGTATAACGAGTCCATGGTAGTAGTAAACATAAAGAAAACCAAACTAAAGTTTAACAAGCCTGTGTACTAAGGAGCAATTATCTTAGACATTTCAAAGATTTTAAATGTACGACATTCATTTGGACTTTGTGCTTAAACCAACGGGAACAAAGTTCGACAATTGTTTACCGACACTGATAGTTAAGCCTATTAAATTTAAACCGACGACTTTTACAAAGACATATCTCACATTCAAAACAAGATTGACACATCAAACTATTGTATGGTCAACCCGTTTTCGAATTCCGACCAACGTCAACAACAAAAAAATGATTGGTATGCATCTGGTGGTCAAATAATGGCTAACTTTGTATGGATGTTTACAAGATGTGTTAATATCGAATCGGTGATGGTCAACACACCAGGAAAGCTAAAGGAACGAAGAAACAAGTCAATTGACAGAACATTACATTTAACGATTGCAAGACGTGTTTGATGACCTTTTAACCCTTCCATTATGAGACCTAGAACCCATTGGACGTGTTAGTTTAAGACGACAACAAGCAAAGCGTATTTTCATTCTTACGGACTTTAATTCCCTCTTACGTAATGGTAAATTACTTGAAACTTAAGATCTACTACATCACCGATGAACTTCAGATAAGAGCACCAGTGGTCTGTGGACACTTTTGTTTGTAATTGTCACAATTGTTGTCTGAAGGAAAACCTTGATGAAGTTGCGTTTCCAAGACAGACAAATTTGGACTTTATGGAACTTGAGAAATACATAGGAGTCAATTGCTTGAAGAATTGAACATGAACAACAATCCTATCACTAACATTAAATCTTAGAATAATAATACGGATGCTGCAACAAAACGACGAGTCATGCGTCAATTGAAACACTATACGAAACCGTTAGAATTAAAATTATAATCCGCGTGTAACCAGATAAAGAGAGATATAAAACGACTAGAGAAAGGATATGATACAGTCATTAAAGAACTCGAGAAAAAGGTAGATGAGTTAAGACCACTCTGCACCAAGAACTCGAGGTAAATCAGATTAAAAACTCGACACATAAAACATTGATGAACTCTTGAAACTTTAGTTGTCAATAGAAGCTTAAGACCAAAACAAGGAAAATCTAGAGAGTCTGAGGATGTGTATTCTATCGAAACATGCTGGTGGGAGATTAAAATCCGTTAGTGGTTTATTATTTGGTAAAGACGTAGTACAGATGTTTAAGCCTTCACCACATTAATACTCGCATAACGAAAGTATCCTTTATAATCTTGGTCAAATTGTCAAAGCCTATACTTGCTAAAAGGTTGGTACTGCAAATCTTATTGTTTAAATCAAGAGTTTATGGACTTAGGTTACCCTTTTCATGGAACAAAGACCTCTTTCACCCACACCTGTTTTGTTTTCGCAAGACCTTTCCGATGCGGTTCAAATCCTGAACCGTCTTTTAAGTTAAGGTTCATAAAAAGAACTTTGTACTTTTTCGTCAGTAAAATCCTTGATGCGATACCTTTGAGCTTAAGTTTTTAACACTTGGGACACCGGTTAAGACTTTTCTCGGTCCACCTTTTTAAACATTCTTTTCTTTAAAGTTTAAAACTGTGTCCGTCCCCTACTTTAAATTTAACCTGTTTCAATGAAAGAAGGTTACCAAACAAGTTCCATACACTTTAAATTCGTGTTCTTTTTTACTAGCATTATAAGAAGCCATCTTAATTTATCTATATTTGGAGGTGTTGTACTAATGAAAGATATTGGCCATTATAGGGATTCAAAGGTGTGCCTTAATATACTTTTCATATTAACCACACATGCTTTCGGAAATCCTAGGCTTATCTCTATCTACGGCAATGTTCCGAACCAGACCTATCTCATTTTAAAGGTATTGACCCGAGCTATTCGCCACTTCAAAAATTTTCGGGGAACCGGCACTGTCTGGCCACCACAGAGGTTCAAAATTGTCCATTTACGTACATGTATTTTCTATATCAACAATACATTCGGTATTCCTCGACATATCCCTACGGCAAAGTTCCGAACCGGGTCTGGCTGATTTTAAAGGTACTGACCAAGGCTATTACCAACTTAAATATTTTCTGGGATCTGGGCCTGTCTGGCCACCACAGGGGTTCTAGGGTGCCCCTAAACGTCAATTTCCGTATTAACCACACATTCGGTACTTTTCGGCATATACTTACGCCAAAGTTCCAAACCGAACCTAGCTCATTTTAAAGGTATTAATCCAAGCTATTCCCCTCTGAAATATTTTTCTGGGATCCGGGCCCGTCTGGCCACCACAGAGGGTCAAAGGTGCCCCTTAACGTAATTTTCCGTATTAACAATTGCAATATGCATATATTCGATACTTTTCGGCATATACCAACGGCAAAGTTCCGAACCGGACCTAGTTCATTTTAAAGGTATTGACCCAAGCTATTCCCCACTTAAATATTTTTCTGGGATCCGGGCCCGTCTGGCCACCACAGAGGTTCAAAGTTGCCAATTTACGTATTTTCCATACCAACCACACATTCGGTACTCCTCGACATATCCCTACGGCAAAGTTCCGAACCGGACCTAGCTCATTTTAAAGGTATTGACCCAAGCTATTCCCCACTTAAATATTTTTCTGGGATCCGGGCCCGTCTGGCCACCACAGAGGTTCAAAGTTGCCAATTTACGTATTTTCCATACCAACCACACATTCGGTACTCCTCGACATATCCCTACGGCAAAGTTCCGAACCGGACCTAGCTCATTTCAAAGGTATTGATCCAAGCTATTTGCCACTTAAATATTTTTCTGGGATCCGGGCCCGTCTGGCCACCACAGAGGTTCAAAGGTGACCCTTGACGTAATTTGCCGTATTAACCATATGCATACATTCGATACTTTTCGGCATATACCAACGGCAAAGTTCCGAACCGGACCTAGCTCATTTTAAAGGTATTGACCCAAGCTATTCCCCACTTAAATATTTTTCTGGGATCCGGGCCCGTCTGGCCACCACAGAGGTTCAAAGTTGCCAATTTACGTATTTTCCATACCAACCACACATTCGGTACTCCTCGACATATCCCTACGGCAAAGTTCCGAACCGGACCTAGCTCATTTCAAAGGTATTGATCCAAGCTATTTGCCACTTAAATATTTTTCTGGGATCCGGGCCCGTCTGGCCACCACAGAGGTTCAAAGGTGACCCTTGACGTAATTTGCCGTATTAACCATATGCATACATTCGATACTTTTCGGCATATACCAACGGCAAAGTTCCGAACCGGACCTAGTTCATTTTAAAGGTATTGACCCAAGCTATTCCCCACTTAAATATTTTTCTGGGATCCGGGCCTGTCTGGCCACCACAGAGGTTCAAAGTTGCCAATTTACGTATTTTCCATACCAACCACACATTCGGTACTCCTCGACATATCCCTACGGCAAAGTTCCGAACCGGACCTAGCTCATTTTAAAGGTATTGACCCAAGCTATTCCCCACTTAAATATTTTTCTGGGATCCGGGCCCGTCTGGCCACCACAGAGGTTCAAAGTTGCCAATTTACGTATTTTCCATACCAACCACACATTCGGTACTCCTCGACATATCCCTACGGCAAAGTTCCGAACCGGACCTAGCTCATTTCAAAGGTATTGATCCAAGCTATTTGCCACTTAAATATTTTTCTGGGATCCGGGCCCGTCTGGCCACCACAGAGGTTCAAAGGTGACCCTTGACGTAATTTGCCGTATTAACCATATGCATACATTCGATACTTTTCGGCATATACCAACGGCAAAGTTCCGAACCGGACCTAGTTCATTTTAAAGGTATTGACCCAAGCTATTCCCCACTTAAATATTTTTCTGGGATCCGGGCCTGTCTGGCCACCACAGAGGTTCAAAGTTGCCAATTTACGTATTTTCCATACCAACCACACATTCGGTACTCCTCGACATATCCCTACGGCAAAGTTCCGAACCGGACCTAGCTCATTTTAAAGGTATTGACCCAAGCTATTCCCCACTTAAATATTTTTCTGGGATCCGGGCCCGTCTGGCCACCACAGAGGTTCAAAGTTGCCAATTTACGTATTTTCCATACCAACCACACATTCGGTACTCCTCGACATATCCCTACGGCAAAGTTCCGAACCGGACCTAGCTCATTTCAAAGGTATTGATCCAAGCTATTTGCCACTTAAATATTTTTCTGGGATCCGGGCCCGTCTGGCCACCACAGAGGTTCAAAGGTGACCCTTGACGTAATTTGCCGTATTAACCATATGCATACATTCGATACTTTTCGGCATATACCAACGGCAAAGTTCCGAACCGGACCTAGTTCATTTTAAAGGTATTGACCCAAGCTATTCCCCACTTAAATATTTTTCTGGGATCCGGGCCTGTCTGGCCACCACAGAGGTTCAAAGTTGCCAATTTACGTATTTTCCATACCAACCACACATTCGGTACTCCTCGACATATCCCTACGGCAAAGTTCCGAACCGGACCTAGCTCATTTTAAAGGTATTGACCCAAGCTATTCCCCACTTAAATATTTTTCTGGGATCCGGGCCCGTCTGGCCACCACAGAGGTTCAAAGTTGCCAATTTACGTATTTTCCATACCAACCACACATTCGGTACTCCTCGACATATCCCTACGGCAAAGTTCCGAACCGGACCTAGCTCATTTCAAAGGTATTGATCCAAGCTATTTGCCACTTAAATATTTTTCTGGGATCCGGGCCCGTCTGGCCACCACAGAGGTTCAAAGGTGACCCTTGACGTAATTTGCCGTATTAACCATATGCATACATTCGATACTTTTCGGCATATACCAACGGCAAAGTTCCGAACCGGACCTAGTTCATTTTAAAGGTATTGACCCAAGCTATTCCCCACTTAAATATTTTTCTGGGATCCGGGCCTGTCTGGCCACCACAGAGGTTCAAAGTTGCCAATTTACGTATTTTCCATACCAACCACACATTCGGTACTCCTCGACATATCCCTACGGCAAAGTTCCGAACCGGACCTAGCTCATTTTAAAGGTATTGACCCAAGCTATTCCCCACTTAAATATTTTTCTGGGATCCGGGCCCGTCTGGCCACCACAGAGGTTCAAAGTTGCCAATTTACGTATTTTCCATACCAACCACACATTCGGTACTCCTCGACATATCCCTACGGCAAAGTTCCGAACCGGACCTAGCTCATTTCAAAGGTATTGATCCAAGCTATTTGCCACTTAAATATTTTTCTGGGATCCGGGCCCGTCTGGCCACCACAGAGGTTCAAAGGTGACCCTTGACGTAATTTGCCGTATTAACCATATGCATACATTCGATACTTTTCGGCATATACCAACGGCAAAGTTCCGAACCGGACCTAGTTCATTTTAAAGGTATTGACCCAAGCTATTCCCCACTTAAATATTTTTCTGGGATCCGGGCCTGTCTGGCCACCACAGAGGTTCAAAGTTGCCAATTTACGTATTTTCCATACCAACCACACATTCGGTACTCCTCGACATATCCCTACGGCAAAGTTCCGAACCGGACCTAGCTCATTTTAAAGGTATTGACCCAAGCTATTCCCCACTTAAATATTTTTCTGGGATCCGGGCCCGTCTGGCCACCACAGAGGTTCAAAGTTGCCAATTTACGTATTTTCCATACCAACCACACATTCGGTACTCCTCGACATATCCCTACGGCAAAGTTCCGAACCGGACCTAGCTCATTTCAAAGGTATTAATCCAAGCTATTTGCCACTTAAATATTTTTCTGGGATCCGGGCCCGTCTGGCCACCACAGAGGTTCAAAGGTGACCCTTGACGTAATTTGCCGTATTAACCATATGCATACATTCGATACTTTTCGGCATATACCAACGGCAAAGTTCCGAACCGGACCTAGTTCATTTTAAAGGTATTGACCCAAGCTATTCCCCACTTAAATATTTTTCTGGGATCCGGGCCCGTCTGGCCACCACAGAGGTTCAAAGTTGCCAATTTACGTATTTTCCATACCAACCACACATTCGGTACTCCTCGACATATCCCTACGGCAAAGTTCCGAACCGGACCTAGCTCATTTCAAAGGTATTAATCCAAGCTATTTGCCACTTAAATATTTTTCTGGGATCCGGGCCCGTCTGGCCACCACAGAGGTTCAAAGGTGACCCTTGACGTAATTTGCCGTATTAACCATATGCATACATTCGATACTTTTCGGCATATACCAACGGCAAAGTTCCGAACCGGACCTAGTTCATTTTAAAGGTATTGACCCAAGCTATTCCCCACTTAAATATTTTTCTGGGATCCGGGCCTGTCTGGCCACCACAGAGGTTCAAAGTTGCCAATTTACGTATTTTCCATACCAACCACACATTCGGTACTCCTCGACATATCCCTACGGCAAAGTTCCGAACCGGACCTAGCTCATTTTAAAGGTATTGACCCAAGCTATTCCCCACTTAAATATTTTTCTGGGATCCGGGCCCGTCTGGCCACCACAGAGGTTCAAAGTTGCCAATTTACGTATTTTCCATACCAACCACACATTCGGTACTCCTCGACATATCCCTACGGCAAAGTTCCGAACCGGACCTAGCTCATTTCAAAGGTATTGATCCAAGCTATTTGCCACTTAAATATTTTTCTGGGATCCGGGCCCGTCTGGCCACCACAGAGGTTCAAAGGTGACCCTTGACGTAATTTGCCGTATTAACCATATGCATACATTCGATACTTTTCGGCATATACCAACGGCAAAGTTCCGAACCGGACCTAGTTCATTTTAAAGGTATTGACCCAAGCTATTCCCCACTTAAATATTTTTCTGGGATCCGGGCCTGTCTGGCCACCACAGAGGTTCAAAGTTGCCAATTTACGTATTTTCCATACCAACCACACATTCGGTACTCCTCGACATATCCCTACGGCAAAGTTCCGAACCGGACCTAGCTCATTTTAAAGGTATTGACCCAAGCTATTCCCCACTTAAATATTTTTCTGGGATCCGGGCCCGTCTGGCCACCACAGAGGTTCAAAGTTGCCAATTTACGTATTTTCCATACCAACCACACATTCGGTACTCCTCGACATATCCCTACGGCAAAGTTCCGAACCGGACCTAGCTCATTTCAAAGGTATTGATCCAAGCTATTTGCCACTTAAATATTTTTCTGGGATCCGGGCCCGTCTGGCCACCACAGAGGTTCAAAGGTGACCCTTGACGTAATTTGCCGTATTAACCATATGCATACATTCGATACTTTTCGGCATATACCAACGGCAAAGTTCCGAACCGGACCTAGTTCATTTTAAAGGTATTGACCCAAGCTATTCCCCACTTAAATATTTTTCTGGGATCCGGGCCTGTCTGGCCACCACAGAGGTTCAAAGTTGCCAATTTACGTATTTTCCATACCAACCACACATTCGGTACTCCTCGACATATCCCTACGGCAAAGTTCCGAACCGGACCTAGCTCATTTTAAAGGTATTGACCCAAGCTATTCCCCACTTAAATATTTTTCTGGGATCCGGGCCCGTCTGGCCACCACAGAGGTTCAAAGTTGCCAATTTACGTATTTTCCATACCAACCACACATTCGGTACTCCTCGACATATCCCTACGGCAAAGTTCCGAACCGGACCTAGCTCATTTCAAAGGTATTGATCCAAGCTATTTGCCACTTAAATATTTTTCTCGGATCCGGGCCCGTCTGGCCACCACAGAGGTTCAAAGGTGACCCTTGACGTAATTTGCCGTATTAACCATATGCATACATTCGATACTTTTCGGCATATACCAACGGCAAAGTTCCGAACCGGACCTAGTTCATTTTAAAGGTATTGACCCAAGCTATTCCCCACTTAAATATTTTTCTGGGATCCGGGCCTGTCTGGCCACCACAGAGGTTCAAAGTTGCCAATTTACGTATTTTCCATACCAACCACACATTCGGTACTCCTCGACATATCCCTACGGCAAAGTTCCGAACCGGACCTAGCTCATTTTAAAGGTATTGACCCAAGCTATTCCCCACTTAAATATTTTTCTGGGATCCGGGCCCGTCTGGCCACCACAGAGGTTCAAAGTTGCCAATTTACGTATTTTCCATACCAACCACACATTCGGTACTCCTCGACATATCCCTACGGCAAAGTTCCGAACCGGACCTAGCTCATTTCAAAGGTATTGATCCAAGCTATTTGCCACTTAAATATTTTTCTGGGATCCGGGCCCGTCTGGCCACCACAGAGGTTCAAAGGTGACCCTTGACGTAATTTGCCGTATTAACCATATGCATACATTCGATACTTTTCGGCATATACCAACGGCAAAGTTCCGAACCGGACCTAGTTCATTTTAAAGGTATTGACCCAAGCTATTCCCCACTTAAATATTTTTCTGGGATCCGGGCCTGTCTGGCCACCACAGAGGTTCAAAGTTGCCAATTTACGTATTTTCCATACCAACCACACATTCGGTACTCCTCGACATATCCCTACGGCAAAGTTCCGAACCGGACCTAGCTCATTTTAAAGGTATTGACCCAAGCTATTCCCCACTTAAATATTTTTCTGGGATCCGGGCCCGTCTGGCCACCACAGAGGTTCAAAGTTGCCAATTTACGTATTTTCCATACCAACCACACATTCGGTACTCCTCGACATATCCCTACGGCAAAGTTCCGAACCGGACCTAGCTCATTTCAAAGGTATTGATCCAAGCTATTTGCCACTTAAATATTTTTCTGGGATCCGGGCCCGTCTGGCCACCACAGAGGTTCAAAGGTGACCCTTGACGTAATTTGCCGTATTAACCATATGCATACATTCGATACTTTTCGGCATATACCAACGGCAAAGTTCCGAACCGGACCTAGTTCATTTTAAAGGTATTGACCCAAGCTATTCCCCACTTAAATATTTTTCTGGGATCCGGGCCTGTCTGGCCACCACAGAGGTTCAAAGTTGCCAATTTACGTATTTTCCATACCAACCACACATTCGGTACTCCTCGACATATCCCTACGGCAAAGTTCCGAACCGGACCTAGCTCATTTTAAAGGTATTGACCCAAGCTATTCCCCACTTAAATATTTTTCTGGGATCCGGGCCCGTCTGGCCACCACAGAGGTTCAAAGTTGCCAATTTACGTATTTTCCATACCAACCACACATTCGGTACTCCTCGACATATCCCTACGGCAAAGTTCCGAACCGGACCTAGCTCATTTCAAAGGTATTGATCCAAGCTATTTGCCACTTAAATATTTTTCTGGGATCCGGGCCCGTCTGGCCACCACAGAGGTTCAAAGGTGACCCTTGACGTAATTTGCCGTATTAACCATATGCATACATTCGATACTTTTCGGCATATACCAACGGCAAAGTTCCGAACCGGACCTAGTTCATTTTAAAGGTATTGACCCAAGCTATTCCCCACTTAAATATTTTTCTGGGATCCGGGCCTGTCTGGCCACCACAGAGGTTCAAAGTTGCCAATTTACGTATTTTCCATACCAACCACACATTCGGTACTCCTCGACATATCCCTACGGCAAAGTTCCGAACCGGACCTAGCTCATTTTAAAGGTATTGACCCAAGCTATTCCCCACTTAAATATTTTTCTGGGATCCGGGCCCGTCTGGCCACCACAGAGGTTCAAAGTTGCCAATTTACGTATTTTCCATACCAACCACACATTCGGTACTCCTCGACATATCCCTACGGCAAAGTTCCGAACCGGACCTAGCTCATTTCAAAGGTATTGATCCAAGCTATTTGCCACTTAAATATTTTTCTGGGATCCGGGCCCGTCTGGCCACCACAGAGGTTCAAAGGTGACCCTTGACGTAATTTGCCGTATTAACCATATGCATACATTCGATACTTTTCGGCATATACCAACGGCAAAGTTCCGAACCGGACCTAGTTCATTTTAAAGGTATTGACCCAAGCTATTCCCCACTTAAATATTTTTCTGGGATCCGGGCCTGTCTGGCCACCACAGAGGTTCAAAGTTGCCAATTTACGTATTTTCCATACCAACCACACATTCGGTACTCCTCGACATATCCCTACGGCAAAGTTCCGAACCGGACCTAGCTCATTTTAAAGGTATTGACCCAAGCTATTCCCCACTTAAATATTTTTCTGGGATCCGGGCCCGTCTGGCCACCACAGAGGTTCAAAGTTGCCAATTTACGTATTTTCCATACCAACCACACATTCGGTACTCCTCGACATATCCCTACGGCAAAGTTCCGAACCGGACCTAGCTCATTTCAAAGGTATTGATCCAAGCTATTTGCCACTTAAATATTTTTCTGGGATCCGGGCCCGTCTGGCCACCACAGAGGTTCAAAGGTGACCCTTGACGTAATTTGCCGTATTAACCATATGCATACATTCGATACTTTTCGGCATATACCAACGGCAAAGTTCCGAACCGGACCTAGTTCATTTTAAAGGTATTGACCCAAGCTATTCCCCACTTAAATATTTTTCTGGGATCCGGGCCTGTCTGGCCACCACAGAGGTTCAAAGTTGCCAATTTACGTATTTTCCATACCAACCACACATTCGGTACTCCTCGACATATCCCTACGGCAAAGTTCCAAACCGGACCTAGCTCATTTTAAAGGTATTGACCCAAGCTATTCCCCACTTAAATATTTTTCTGGGATCCGGGCCCGTCTGGCCACCACAGAGGTTCAAAGTTGCCAATTTACGTATTTTCCATACCAACCACACATTCGGTACTCCTCGACATATCCCTACGGCAAAGTTCCGAACCGGACCTAGCTCATTTCAAAGGTATTGATCCAAGCTATTTGCCACTTAAATATTTTTCTGGGATCCGGGCCCGTCTGGCCACCACAGAGGTTCAAAGGTGACCCTTGACGTAATTTGCCGTATTAACCATATGCATACATTCGATACTTTTCGGCATATACCAACGGCAAAGTTCCGAACCGGACCTAGTTCATTTTAAAGGTATTGACCCAAGCTATTCCCCACTTAAATATTTTTCTGGGATCCGGGCCTGTCTGGCCACCACAGAGGTTCAAAGTTGCCAATTTACGTATTTTCCATACCAACCACACATTCGGTACTCCTCGACATATCCCTACGGCAAAGTTCCGAACCGGACCTAGCTCATTTTAAAGGTATTGACCCAAGCTATTCCCCACTTAAATATTTTTCTGGGATCCGGGCCCGTCTGGCCACCACAGAGGTTCAAAGTTGCCAATTTACGTATTTTCCATACCAACCACACATTCGGTACTCCTCGACATATCCCTACGGCAAAGTTCCGAACCGGACCTAGCTCATTTCAAAGGTATTGATCCAAGCTATTTGCCACTTAAATATTTTTCTGGGATCCGGGCCCGTCTGGCCACCACAGAGGTTCAAAGGTGACCCTTGACGTAATTTGCCGTATTAACCATATGCATACATTCGATACTTTTCGGCATATACCAACGGCAAAGTTCCGAACCGGACCTAGTTCATTTTAAAGGTATTGACCCAAGCTATTCCCCACTTAAATATTTTTCTGGGATCCGGGCCTGTCTGGCCACCACAGAGGTTCAAAGTTGCCAATTTACGTATTTTCCATACCAACCACACATTCGGTACTCCTCGACATATCCCTACGGCAAAGTTCCGAACCGGACCTAGCTCATTTTAAAGGTATTGACCCAAGCTATTCCCCACTTAAATATTTTTCTGGGATCCGGGCCCGTCTGGCCACCACAGAGGTTCAAAGTTGCCAATTTACGTATTTTCCATACCAACCACACATTCGGTACTCCTCGACATATCCCTACGGCAAAGTTCCGAACCGGACCTAGCTCATTTCAAAGGTATTGATCCAAGCTATTTGCCACTTAAATATTTTTCTGGGATCCGGGCCCGTCTGGCCACCACAGAGGTTCAAAGGTGACCCTTGACGTAATTTGCCGTATTAACCATATGCATACATTCGATACTTTTCGGCATATACCAACGGCAAAGTTCCGAACCGGACCTAGTTCATTTTAAAGGTATTGACCCAAGCTATTCCCCACTTAAATATTTTTCTGGGATCCGGGCCTGTCTGGCCACCACAGAGGTTCAAAGTTGCCAATTTACGTATTTTCCATACCAACCACACATTCGGTACTCCTCGACATATCCCTACGGCAAAGTTCCGAACCGGACCTAGCTCATTTTAAAGGTATTGACCCAAGCTATTCCCCACTTAAATATTTTTCTGGGATCCGGGCCCGTCTGGCCACCACAGAGGTTCAAAGTTGCCAATTTACGTATTTTCCATACCAACCACACATTCGGTACTCCTCGACATATCCCTACGGCAAAGTTCCGAACCGGACCTGGGTCAGGATCCCTAATAGACCTTGAGATGAGGAACTCAGATGACGTAATTAAAAAAAATATTAGTCCGCCATACAATTGTGGATGCTGTGATTTTAAAAATGGACATAAATGAACAATAAGAACTGTTTTATAGAGCTGGTGTGATGAGAAAAGAAAGATGTAGATTTGACCTGAAATAAATTATTAGAAAGGACAATTTTTTTATTGAATTTTATGATCCGAATTTTGGGATTATTTCATGAGGAGAGTGACATTTTTCACCATCTTCCGGGGTCCATCAATTTGCGAAAAAAGTAATCTCACTTGCCACCCCGAAAATTTAACCAGACATGTATAAATGTATCAGCTTCGATATGAGCCATCATACATGTTCAAGTAAACGATATGGACTGAGCAACGGAGGAAAACGTTACCATTACGGCCTATGGAGAATTAATTGTAAATGTATACCCAAATTAGAAGCTTAATTCCAGAAGTTTTCAGGCTGATTTATGGATGATTTCACCTTGTACACCACCGAAAATGATGGTTAGTAGTTTTTTTATTTATACCTTGTTATTATAAATGGTTTAAGATAAATATTATTGATAAAGATCAGCAAAAACTCAATGAAACTTTGCTTTTAAAATGCATTACTGGCACGGGGCTGAACACTTTTTTTAGGCACAATCATAACTTTGTTTACTTCCGAGAGATCCGAAAGGAATTTGTTTACTATATTGAAAAAGGCAAGAAACAACTTTTAAATATTATTAAATTGTAAGTAAACATGACACAATATAGTCTTTGTTATGTAATTATCACTTCGGTCTACAGGAATACCTGATAATCAAGGGAGATAACACACTTCATACGAGTAAAGTGAGATACATCATCGCATGTGCTTTTATCCAATGATTTGACCCCTGGTCAGTAGATATCATATGCAAAAAAACAGAAAAAACATGTACATGTTTTAAGAAAATCATGAACTAATATTTTTAATGCACTTGAGCAAAACAATAGATATTGTCATTTCTGAGTGAAAAGGGGGAGGGTCAAACCTTTTTGAAAACAATATTTCTGCACCTATTCAACTATTAAGCTAGTTAGCTACTACCCATTGCTTCTAAAATAAAAGGTTTAAATGAAGGTGACTAAGCCACAAGGGAGAAGCATTTGTCTTTCTTTGTGATTAAACTTTCAAGAATTAGATTTTTCTCTCTCAATAGTATTTCTGTATTTAAATCAAATGATAACACAGCCTGAGTAATTTTTTTTGTCTTATTTCAGTTCCAGACATATCATTACTTTTTAACCTGAGATGGCAAACTAGAGGTTTTAAAAAGTCCTGAATAACTGGTAAGCATTTTGCTTTATTAGGCAAGCTCTAAATTGTTTATTTATGGTATTTATGCAATTGAAATTACAGTCGGTATGTTAAAAATATGCAAATATGAAAACTGTTGCTATGGTCTTGGTATTAAATGAAAAGGCTTAGTTACAGATCGTTTCGACTCAATATTTCGAGTTAAATCTTGCGGTAACTGTTTCTCACGTAACACTGCAAACTATATTTAGCTCTATTTTGATCTGTCGTTATTTAATGACGCCATAATACATGTGATGTCACAATGTTTCCTTTAAAACCTCATGTGGATTTCTCACTAATAAAAGGTTTTCACTGAAATACATGTTAAAAACATTTTTTCTCAAATAGAATTATGTGAAAGGACAAGTTTTGAAAATTTGCACTATATTGCACTCTAATTATATGATAAGGATGACTTTCCAAGTAGTTAAGAGTGCTTTCCACAGTTTTAAATACCAGATTTCCACTAGTAAGAATAATTATTTTGGTGTTGGTTTTTTATAAAATCTTCATTTTTGCATAATTTCTCTGTCAAAATGCACTTTAAGGCACAAGAAAATTTTATAGAATGCTTTAACAGGGTCTGCGTATTGTAATTAAAGGTTATAATCAGAAGTTTTGTCCTTGTTTTGACTAGTGAAGGTATTCTGGAAGAAATTAATTATACAAACACATTGTATTCAAATAAATGAATATAGCGACGAAAGTGTCATTGCCGTATAGTGCTAA
This sequence comes from Mytilus edulis, assembly GCF_963676685.1. Taxonomy (NCBI): domain Eukaryota; kingdom Metazoa; phylum Mollusca; class Bivalvia; order Mytilida; family Mytilidae; genus Mytilus; species Mytilus edulis. The sequence goes on along the minus strand of NC_092356.1, from coordinate 10,875,186 downwards.
AACAACTTTATTTTTTTTCAGAAATGGACAAAAATACACAGATTTATTCAGAATGTTATACCGATGAAGATCACATAAAAATATTTGGAAAAATCAGAAGTATGAATTTCAATATGGGTCAGGATCCCTAATAGACCTTGAGATGAGGAACTCAGATGACGTAATTAAAAAAATATTAGTCCGCCATACAATTGTGGATGCTGTGATTTTAAAATGGACATAAATGAACAATAAGAACTGTTTTATAGAGCTGGTGTGATGAGAAAAGAAGATGTAGATTTGACCTGAAATAAATTATTAGAAAGGACAATTTTTTTATTGAATTTTATGATCGAATTTTGGGATTATTTCATGAGGAGAGTGACATTTTTCACCATCTTCCGGGGTCCATCAATTTGCGAAAAAAGTAATCTCACTTGCCACCCCGAAAATTTAACCAGACATGTATAAATGTATCAGCTTCGATATGAGCCATCATACATGTTCAAGTAAACGATATGGACTGAGCAACGGAGGAAAACGTTACCATTACGGCCTATGGAGAATTAATTGTAAATGTATACCCACCTAGCTCATTTCAAAGGTATTGATCCAAGCTATTTGCCACTTAAATATTTTTCTGGGATCCGGGCCCGTCTGGCCACCACAGAGGTTCAAAGGTGACCCTTGACGTAATTTGCCGTATTAACCATATGCATACATTCGATACTTTTCGGCATATACCAACGGCAAAGTTCCGAACCGGACCTAGTTCATTTTAAAGGTATTGACCCAAGCTATTCCCCACTTAAATATTTTTCTGGGATCCGGGCCTGTCTGGCCACCACAGAGGTTCAAAGTTGCCAATTTACGTATTTTCCATACCAACCACACATTCGGTACTCCTCGACATATCCCTACGGCAAAGTTCCGAACCGGACCTAGCTCATTTTAAAGGTATTGACCCAAGCTATTCCCCACTTAAATATTTTTCTGGGATCCGGGCCCGTCTGGCCACCACAGAGGTTCAAAGTTGCCAATTTACGTATTTTCCATACCAACCACACATTCGGTACTCCTCGACATATCCCTACGCAAAGTTCCGAACCGGACTTAGCTCATTTCAAAGGTATTGATCCAAGCTATTTGCCACTTAAATATTTTTCTGGGATCCGGGCCCGTCTGGCCACCACAGAGGTTCAAAGGTGACCCTTGACGTAATTTGCCGTATTAACCATATGCATACATTCGATACTTTTCGGCATATACCAACGGCAAAGTTCCGAACCGGACCTAGTTCATTTTAAAGGTATTGACCCAAGCTATTCCCCACTTAAATATTTTTCTGGGATCCGGGCCTGTCTGGCCACCACAGAGGTTCAAAGTTGCCAATTTACGTATTTTCCATACCAACCACACATTCGGTACTCCTCGACATATCCCTACGGCAAAGTTCCGAACCGGACCTAGCTCATTTTAAAGGTATTGACCCAAGCTATTCCCCACTTAAATATTTTTCTGGGATCCGGCCCGTCTGGCCACCACAGAGGTTCAAAGTTGCCAATTTACGTATTTTCCATACCAACCACACATTCGGTACTCCTCGACATATCCCTACGGCAAAGTTCCGAACCGGACCTAGCTCATTTCAAAGGTATTGATCCAAGCTATTTGCCACTTAAATATTTTTCTGGGATCCGGGCCCGTCTGGCCACCACAGAGGTTCAAAGGTGACCCTTGACGTAATTTGCCGTATTAACATATGCATACATTCGATACTTTTCGCATATACCAACGGCAAAGTTCCGAACCGGACTAGTTCATTTTAAAGGTATTGACCCAAGCTATTCCCCACTTAAATATTTTTCTGGATCCGGGCCTGTCTGGCCACCACAGAGGTTCAAAGTTGCCAATTTACGTATTTTCCATACCAACCACACATTCGGTACTCCTCGACATATCCCTACGGCAAAGTTCCGAACCGGACCTAGCTCATTTAAAGGTATTGACCCAAGCTATTCCCCACTTAAATATTTTTCTGGGATCCGGGCCCGTCTGGCCACCACAGAGGTTCAAAGTTGCCAATTTACGTATTTTCCATACCAACCACACATTCGGTACTCCTCGACATATCCCTACGGCAAAGTTCCGAACCGGACCTAGCTCATTTCAAAGGTATTGATCCAAGCTATTTGCCACTTAAATATTTTTCTGGGATCCGGGCCCGTCTGGCCACCACAGAGGTTCAAAGGTGACCCTTGACGTAATTTGCCGTATTAACCATATGCATACATTCGATACTTTTCGGCATATACCAACGGCAAAGTTCCGAACCGGACCTAGTTCATTTTAAAGGTATTGACCCAAGCTATTCCCCACTTAAATATTTTCTGGGATCCGGGCCTGTCTGGCCACCACAGAGGTTCAAAGTTGCCAATTTACGTATTTTCCATACCAACCACACATTCGGTACTCCTCGACATATCCCTACGGCAAAGTTCCGAACCGGACCTAGCTCATTTTAAAGGTATTGACCCAAGCTATTCCCCACTTAAATATTTTTCTGGGATCCGGGCCCGTCTGGCCACCACAGAGGTTCAAAGTTGCCAATTTACGTATTTTCCATACCAACCACACATTCGGTACTCCTCGACATATCCCTACGGCAAAGTTCCGAACCGGACCTAGCTCATTTCAAAGGTATTGATCCAAGCTATTTGCCACTTAAATATTTTTCTGGGATCCGGGCCCGTCTGGCCACCACAGAGGTTCAAAGGTGACCCTTGACGTAATTTGCCGTATTAACCATATGCATACATTCGATACTTTTCGGCATATACCAACGGCAAAGTTCCGAACCGGACCTAGTTCATTTTAAAGGTATTGACCCAAGCTATTCCCCACTTAAATATTTTTCTGGGATCCGGGCCTGTCTGGCCACCACAGAGGTTCAAAGTTGCCAATTTACGTATTTTCCATACCAACCACACATTCGGTACTCCTCGACATATCCCTACGGCAAAGTTCCGAACCGGACCTAGCTCATTTTAAAGGTATTGACCCAAGCTATTCCCCACTTAAATATTTTTCTGGGATCCGGGCCCGTCTGGCCACCACAGAGGTTCAAAGTTGCCAATTTACGTATTTTCCATACCAACCACACATTCGGTACTCCTCGACATATCCCTACGGCAAAGTTCCGAACCGGACCTAGCTCATTTCAAAGGTATTGATCCAAGCTATTTGCCACTTAAATATTTTTCTGGGATCCGGGCCCGTCTGGCCACCACAGAGGTTCAAAGGTGACCCTTGACGTAATTTGCCGTATTAACCATATGCATACATTCGATACTTTTCGGCATATACCAACGGCAAAGTTCCGAACCGGACCTAGTTCATTTTAAAGGTATTGACCCAAGCTATTCCCCACTTAAATATTTTTCTGGGATCCGGGCCTGTCTGGCCACCACAGAGGTTCAAAGTTGCCAATTTACGTATTTTCCATACCAACCACACATTCGGTACTCCTCGACATATCCCTACGGCAAAGTTCCGAACCGGACCTAGCTCATTTTAAAGGTATTGACCCAAGCTATTCCCCACTTAAATATTTTTCTGGGATCCGGGCCCGTCTGGCCACCACAGAGGTTCAAAGTTGCCAATTTACGTATTTTCCATACCAACCACACATTCGGTACTCCTCGACATATCCCTACGGCAAAGTTCCGAACCGGACCTAGCTCATTTCAAAGGTATTGATCCAAGCTATTTGCCACTTAAATATTTTTCTGGGATCCGGGCCCGTCTGGCCACCACAGAGGTTCAAAGGTGACCCTTGACGTAATTTGCCGTATTAACCATATGCATACATTCGATACTTTTCGGCATATACCAACGGCAAAGTTCCGAACCGGACCTAGTTCATTTTAAAGGTATTGACCCAAGCTATTCCCCACTTAAATATTTTTCTGGGATCCGGGCCTGTCTGGCCACCACAGAGGTTCAAAGTTGCCAATTTACGTATTTTCCATACCAACCACACATTCGGTACTCCTCGACATATCCCTACGGCAAAGTTCCGAACCGGACCTAGCTCATTTTAAAGGTATTGACCCAAGCTATTCCCCACTTAAATATTTTTCTGGGATCCGGGCCCGTCTGGCCACCACAGAGGTTCAAAGTTGCCAATTTACGTATTTTCCATACCAACCACACATTCGGTACTCCTCGACATATCCCTACGGCAAAGTTCCGAACCGGACCTAGCTCATTTCAAAGGTATTGATCCAAGCTATTTGCCACTTAAATATTTTTCTGGGATCCGGGCCCGTCTGGCCACCACAGAGGTTCAAAGGTGACCCTTGACGTAATTTGCCGTATTAACCATATGCATACATTCGATACTTTTCGGCATATACCAACGGCAAAGTTCCGAACCGGACCTAGTTCATTTTAAAGGTATTGACCCAAGCTATTCCCCACTTAAATATTTTTCTGGGATCCGGGCCTGTCTGGCCACCACAGAGGTTCAAAGTTGCCAATTTACGTATTTTCCATACCAACCACACATTCGGTACTCCTCGACATATCCCTACGGCAAAGTTCCGAACCGGACCTAGCTCATTTTAAAGGTATTGACCCAAGCTATTCCCCACTTAAATATTTTTCTGGGATCCGGGCCCGTCTGGCCACCACAGAGGTTCAAAGTTGCCAATTTACGTATTTTCCATACCAACCACACATTCGGTACTCCTCGACATATCCCTACGGCAAAGTTCCGAACCGGACCTAGCTCATTTCAAAGGTATTGATCCAAGCTATTTGCCACTTAAATATTTTTCTGGGATCCGGGCCCGTCTGGCCACCACAGAGGTTCAAAGGTGACCCTTGACGTAATTTGCCGTATTAACCATATGCATACATTCGATACTTTTCGGCATATACCAACGGCAAAGTTCCGAACCGGACCTAGTTCATTTTAAAGGTATTGACCCAAGCTATTCCCCACTTAAATATTTTTCTGGGATCCGGGCCTGTCTGGCCACCACAGAGGTTCAAAGTTGCCAATTTACGTATTTTCCATACCAACCACACATTCGGTACTCCTCGACATATCCCTACGGCAAAGTTCCGAACCGGACCTAGCTCATTTTAAAGGTATTGACCCAAGCTATTCCCCACTTAAATATTTTTCTGGGATCCGGGCCCGTCTGGCCACCACAGAGGTTCAAAGTTGCCAATTTACGTATTTTCCATACCAACCACACATTCGGTACTCCTCGACATATCCCTACGGCAAAGTTCCGAACCGGACCTAGCTCATTTCAAAGGTATTGATCCAAGCTATTTGCCACTTAAATATTTTTCTGGGATCCGGGCCCGTCTGGCCACCACAGAGGTTCAAAGGTGACCCTTGACGTAATTTGCCGTATTAACCATATGCATACATTCGATACTTTTCGGCATATACCAACGGCAAAGTTCCGAACCGGACCTAGTTCATTTTAAAGGTATTGACCCAAGCTATTCCCCACTTAAATATTTTTCTGGGATCCGGGCCTGTCTGGCCACCACAGAGGTTCAAAGTTGCCAATTTACGTATTTTCCATACCAACCACACATTCGGTACTCCTCGACATATCCCTACGGCAAAGTTCCGAACCGGACCTAGCTCATTTTAAAGGTATTGACCCAAGCTATTCCCCACTTAAATATTTTTCTGGGATCCGGGCCCGTCTGGCCACCACAGAGGTTCAAAGTTGCCAATTTACGTATTTTCCATACCAACCACACATTCGGTACTCCTCGACATATCCCTACGGCAAAGTTCCGAACCGGACCTAGCTCATTTCAAAGGTATTGATCCAAGCTATTTGCCACTTAAATATTTTTCTGGGATCCGGGCCCGTCTGGCCACCACAGAGGTTCAAAGGTGACCCTTGACGTAATTTGCCGTATTAACCATATGCATACATTCGATACTTTTCGGCATATACCAACGGCAAAGTTCCGAACCGGACCTAGTTCATTTTAAAGGTATTGACCCAAGCTATTCCCCACTTAAATATTTTTCTGGGATCCGGGCCTGTCTGGCCACCACAGAGGTTCAAAGTTGCCAATTTACGTATTTTCCATACCAACCACACATTCGGTACTCCTCGACATATCCCTACGGCAAAGTTCCGAACCGGACCTAGCTCATTTTAAAGGTATTGACCCAAGCTATTCCCCACTTAAATATTTTTCTGGGATCCGGGCCCGTCTGGCCACCACAGAGGTTCAAAGTTGCCAATTTACGTATTTTCCATACCAACCACACATTCGGTACTCCTCGACATATCCCTACGGCAAAGTTCCGAACCGGACCTAGCTCATTTCAAAGGTATTGATCCAAGCTATTTGCCACTTAAATATTTTTCTGGGATCCGGGCCCGTCTGGCCACCACAGAGGTTCAAAGGTGACCCTTGACGTAATTTGCCGTATTAACCATATGCATACATTCGATACTTTTCGGCATATACCAACGGCAAAGTTCCGAACCGGACCTAGTTCATTTTAAAGGTATTGACCCAAGCTATTCCCCACTTAAATATTTTTCTGGGATCCGGGCCTGTCTGGCCACCACAGAGGTTCAAAGTTGCCAATTTACGTATTTTCCATACCAACCACACATTCGGTACTCCTCGACATATCCCTACGGCAAAGTTCCGAACCGGACCTAGCTCATTTTAAAGGTATTGACCCAAGCTATTCCCCACTTAAATATTTTTCTGGGATCCGGGCCCGTCTGGCCACCACAGAGGTTCAAAGTTGCCAATTTACGTATTTTCCATACCAACCACACATTCGGTACTCCTCGACATATCCCTACGGCAAAGTTCCGAACCGGACCTAGCTCATTTCAAAGGTATTGATCCAAGCTATTTGCCACTTAAATATTTTTCTGGGATCCGGGCCCGTCTGGCCACCACAGAGGTTCAAAGGTGACCCTTGACGTAATTTGCCGTATTAACCATATGCATACATTCGATACTTTTCGGCATATACCAACGGCAAAGTTCCGAACCGGACCTAGTTCATTTTAAAGGTATTGACCCAAGCTATTCCCCACTTAAATATTTTTCTGGGATCCGGGCCTGTCTGGCCACCACAGAGGTTCAAAGTTGCCAATTTACGTATTTTCCATACCAACCACACATTCGGTACTCCACGACATATCCCTACGGCAAAGTTCCGAACCGGACCTAGCTCATTTTAAAGGTATTGACCCAAGCTATTCCCCACTTAAATATTTTTCTGGGATCCGGGCCCGTCTGGCCACCACAGAGGTTCAAAGTTGCCAATTTACGTATTTTCCATACCAACCACACATTCGGTACTCCTCGACATATCCCTACGGCAAAGTTCCGAACCGGACCTAGCTCATTTCAAAGGTATTGATCCAAGCTATTTGCCACTTAAATATTTTTCTGGGATCCGGGCCCGTCTGGCCACCACAGAGGTTCAAAGGTGACCCTTGACGTAATTTGCCGTATTAACCATATGCATACATTCGATACTTTTCGGCATATACCAACGGCAAAGTTCCGAACCGGACCTAGTTCATTTTAAAGGTATTGACCCAAGCTATTCCCCACTTAAATATTTTTCTGGGATCCGGGCCTGTCTGGCCACCACAGAGGTTCAAAGTTGCCAAATTTACGTATTTTCCATACCAACCACACATTCGGTACTCCTCGACATATCCCTACGGCAAAGTTCCGAACCGGACCTAGCTCATTTTAAAGGTATTGACCCAAGCTATTCCCCACTTAAATATTTTTCTGGGATCCGGGCCCGTCTGGCCACCACAGAGGTTCAAAGTTGCCAATTTACGTATTTTCCATACCAACCACACATTCGGTACTCCTCGACATATCCCTACGGCAAAGTTCCGAACCGGACCTAGCTCATTTCAAAGGTATTGATCCAAGCTATTTGCCACTTAAATATTTTTCTGGGATCCGGGCCCGTCTGGCCACCACAGAGGTTCAAAGGTGACCCTTGACGTAATTTGCCGTATTAACCATATGCATACATTCGATACTTTTCGGCATATACCAACGGCAAAGTTCCGAACCGGACCTAGTTCATTTTAAAGGTATTGACCCAAGCTATTCCCCACTTAAATATTTTTCTGGGATCCGGGCCTGTCTGGCCACCACAGAGGTTCAAAGTTGCCAAATTTACGTATTTTCCATACCAACCACACATTCGGTACTCCTCGACATATCCCTACGGCAAAGTTCCGAACCGGACCTAGCTCATTTTAAAGGTATTGACCCAAGCTATTCCCCACTTAAATATTTTTCTGGGATCCGGGCCCGTCTGGCCACCACAGAGGTTCAAAGTTGCCAATTTACGTATTTTCCATACCAACCACACATTCGGTACTCCTCGACATATCCCTACGGCAAAGTTCCGAACCGGACCTAGCTCATTTCAAAGGTATTGATCCAAGCTATTTGCCACTTAAATATTTTTCTGGGATCCGGGCCCGTCTGGCCACCACAGAGGTTCAAAGGTGACCCTTGACGTAATTTGCCGTATTAACCATATGCATACATTCGATACTTTTCGGCATATACCAACGGCAAAGTTCCGAACCGGACCTAGTTCATTTTAAAGGTATTGACCCAAGCTATTCCCCACTTAAATATTTTTCTGGGATCCGGGCCTGTCTGGCCACCACAGAGGTTCAAAGTTGCCAATTTACGTATTTTCCATACCAACCACACATTCGGTACTCCTCGACATATCCCTACGGCAAAGTTCCGAACCGGACCTAGCTCATTTTAAAGGTATTGACCCAAGCTATTCCCCACTTAAATATTTTTCTGGGATCCGGGCCCGTCTGGCCACCACAGAGGTTCAAAGTTGCCAATTTACGTATTTTCCATACCAACCACACATTCGGTACTCCTCGACATATCCCTACGGCAAAGTTCCGAACCGGACCTAGCTCATTTCAAAGGTATTGATCCAAGCTATTTGCCACTTAAATATTTTTCTGGGATCCGGGCCCGTCTGGCCACCACAGAGGTTCAAAGGTGACCCTTGACGTAATTTGCCGTATTAACCATATGCATACATTCGATACTTTTCGGCATATACCAACGGCAAAGTTCCGAACCGGACCTAGTTCATTTTAAAGGTATTGACCCAAGCTATTCCCCACTTAAATATTTTTCTGGGATCCGGGCCTGTCTGGCCACCACAGAGGTTCAAAGTTGCCAATTTACGTATTTTCCATACCAACCACACATTCGGTACTCCTCGACATATCCCTACGGCAAAGTTCCGAACCGGACCTAGCTCATTTTAAAGGTATTGACCCAAGCTATTCCCCACTTAAATATTTTTCTGGGATCCGGGCCCGTCTGGCCACCACAGAGGTTCAAAGTTGCCAATTTACGTATTTTCCATACCAACCACACATTCGGTACTCCTCGACATATCCCTACGGCAAAGTTCCGAACCGGACCTAGCTCATTTCAAAGGTATTGATCCAAGCTATTTGCCACTTAAATATTTTTCTGGGATCCGGGCCCGTCTGGCCACCACAGAGGTTCAAAGGTGACCCTTGACGTAATTTGCCGTATTAACCATATGCATACATTCGATACTTTTCGGCATATACCAACGGCAAAGTTCCGAACCGGACCTAGTTCATTTTAAAGGTATTGACCCAAGCTATTCCCCACTTAAATATTTTTCTGGGATCCGGGCCTGTCTGGCCACCACAGAGGTTCAAAGTTGCCAATTTACGTATTTTCCATACCAACCACACATTCGGTACTCCTCGACATATCCCTACGGCAAAGTTCCGAACCGGACCTAGCTCATTTTAAAGGTATTGACCCAAGCTATTCCCCACTTAAATATTTTTCTGGGATCCGGGCCCGTCTGGCCACCACAGAGGTTCAAAGTTGCCAATTTACGTATTTTCCATACCAACCACACATTCGGTACTCCTCGACATATCCCTACGGCAAAGTTCCGAACCGGACCTAGCTCATTTCAAAGGTATTGATCCAAGCTATTTGCCACTTAAATATTTTTCTGGGATCCGGGCCCGTCTGGCCACCACAGAGGTTCAAAGGTGACCCTTGACGTAATTTGCCGTATTAACCATATGCATACATTCGATACTTTTCGGCATATACCAACGGCAAAGTTCCGAACCGGACCTAGTTCATTTTAAAGGTATTGACCCAAGCTATTCCCCACTTAAATATTTTTCTGGGATCCGGGCCTGTCTGGCCACCACAGAGGTTCAAAGTTGCCAATTTACGTATTTTCCATACCAACCACACATTCGGTACTCCTCGACATATCCCTACGGCAAAGTTCCGAACCGGACCTAGCTCATTTTAAAGGTATTGACCCAAGCTATTCCCCACTTAAATATTTTTCTGGGATCCGGGCCCGTCTGGCCACCACAGAGGTTCAAAGTTGCCAATTTACGTATTTTCCATACCAACCACACATTCGGTACTCCTCGACATATCCCTACGGCAAAGTTCCGAACCGGACCTAGCTCATTTCAAAGGTATTGATCCAAGCTATTTGCCACTTAAATATTTTTCTGGGATCCGGGCCCGTCTGGCCACCACAGAGGTTCAAAGGTGACCCTTGACGTAATTTGCCGTATTAACCATATGCATACATTCGATACTTTTCGGCATATACCAACGGCAAAGTTCCGAACCGGACCTAGTTCATTTTAAAGGTATTGACCCAAGCTATTCCCCACTTAAATATTTTTCTGGGATCCGGGCCTGTCTGGCCACCACAGAGGTTCAAAGTTGCCAATTTACGTATTTTCCATACCAACCACACATTCGGTACTCCTCGACATATCCCTACGGCAAAGTTCCGAACCGGACCTAGCTCATTTTAAAGGTATTGACCCAAGCTATTCCCCACTTAAATATTTTTCTGGGATCCGGGCCCGTCTGGCCACCACAGAGGTTCAAAGTTGCCAATTTACGTATTTTCCATACCAACCACACATTCGGTACTCCTCGACATATCCCTACGGCAAAGTTCCGAACCGGACCTAGCTCATTTCAAAGGTATTGATCCAAGCTATTTGCCACTTAAATATTTTTCTGGGATCCGGGCCCGTCTGGCCACCACAGAGGTTCAAAGGTGACCCTTGACGTAATTTGCCGTATTAACCATATGCATACATTCGATACTTTTCGGCATATACCAACGGCAAAGTTCCGAACCGGACCTAGTTCATTTTAAAGGTATTGACCCAAGCTATTCCCCACTTAAATATTTTTCTGGGATCCGGGCCTGTCTGGCCACCACAGAGGTTCAAAGTTGCCAATTTACGTATTTTCCATACCAACCACACATTCGGTACTCCTCGACATATCCCTACGGCAAAGTTCCGAACCGGACCTAGCTCATTTTAAAGGTATTGACCCAAGCTATTCCCCACTTAAATATTTTTCTGGGATCCGGGCCCGTCTGGCCACCACAGAGGTTCAAAGTTGCCAATTTACGTATTTTCCATACCAACCACACATTCGGTACTCCTCGACATATCCCTACGGCAAAGTTCCGAACCGGACCTAGCTCATTTCAAAGGTATTGATCCAAGCTATTTGCCACTTAAATATTTTTCTGGGATCCGGGCCCGTCTGGCCACCACAGAGGTTCAAAGGTGACCCTTGACGTAATTTGCCGTATTAACCATATGCATACATTCGATACTTTTCGGCATATACCAACGGCAAAGTTCCGAACCGGACCTAGTTCATTTTAAAGGTATTGACCCAAGCTATTCCCCACTTAAATATTTTTCTGGGATCCGGGCCTGTCTGGCCACCACAGAGGTTCAAAGTTGCCAATTTACGTATTTTCCATACCAACCACACATTCGGTACTCCTCGACATATCCCTACGGCAAAGTTCCGAACCGGACCTAGCTCATTTTAAAGGTATTGACCCAAGCTATTCCCCACTTAAATATTTTTCTGGGATCCGGGCCCGTCTGGCCACCACAGAGGTTCAAAGTTGCCAATTTACGTATTTTCCATACCAACCACACATTCGGTACTCCTCGACATATCCCTACGGCAAAGTTCCGAACCGGACCTAGCTCATTTCAAAGGTATTGATCCAAGCTATTTGCCACTTAAATATTTTTCTGGGATCCGGGCCCGTCTGGCCACCACAGAGGTTCAAAGGTGACCCTTGACGTAATTTGCCGTATTAACCATATGCATACATTCGATACTTTTCGGCATATACCAACGGCAAAGTTCCGAACCGGACCTAGTTCATTTTAAAGGTATTGACCCAAGCTATTCCCCACTTAAATATTTTTCTGGGATCCGGGCCTGTCTGGCCACCACAGAGGTTCAAAGTTGCCAATTTACGTATTTTCCATACCAACCACACATTCGGTACTCCTCGACATATCCCTACGGCAAAGTTCCGAACCGGACCTAGCTCATTTTAAAGGTATTGACCCAAGCTATTCCCCACTTAAATATTTTTCTGGGATCCGGGCCCGTCTGGCCACCACAGAGGTTCAAAGTTGCCAATTTACGTATTTTCCATACCAACCACACATTCGGTACTCCTCGACATATCCCTACGGCAAAGTTCCGAACCGGACCTAGCTCATTTCAAAGGTATTGATCCAAGCTATTTGCCACTTAAATATTTTTCTGGGATCCGGGCCCGTCTGGCCACCACAGAGGTTCAAAGGTGACCCTTGACGTAATTTGCCGTATTAACCATATGCATACATTCGATACTTTTCGGCATATACCAACGGCAAAGTTCCGAACCGGACCTAGTTCATTTTAAAGGTATTGACCCAAGCTATTCCCCACTTAAATATTTTTCTGGGATCCGGGCCTGTCTGGCCACCACAGAGGTTCAAAGTTGCCAATTTACGTATTTTCCATACCAACCACACATTCGGTAACTCCTCGACATATCCCTACGGCAAAGTTCCGAACCGGACCTAGCT